>NC_134356.1:389068673-389368673 GCF_048569485.1 Anomaloglossus baeobatrachus | reverse complement strand
TTTCAAATAAAACTTTTTTTGTTGTCTATTTTCTATTTCTTACAGACTGGGTTAGTGATGTCAGGTATCTGATAAACGCTTGACATCACAAACCCCAGGGCTTGATGCCAGGTGACATTACACATCTGGCATCAACCCCATATATTACCTCGTTTGCCACCGCACCAGGGCAACGGGATGAGTTGGGGCAAAGCACCAGGATTGGCACGTCTAATGGATGCGCCACTTCTGGGGCAGCTGTTGCCTCTCATTTTTAGGCTGGGGAGTGTCCAATAACAGTGGACCTCCCTAGTCTGAGAATACCAGACCACAGCTGTCCGCTTTACCTTGGCTGGTGATTCAATTTGGGGGGGGGGGACCCCACATTTTTTGTTTTAAATTATTTATTTAATGTAAAATAACAGTGTGGGGTGCCCTCTGTTTTGGATTACCAGCCAAGGTAAAGCTGCCAGCTGTGGTCTGCAGGCTGCCGCTGTCTGTTTTACCCTAGCTGGCTACAAAAGATAGGGGGGGACCCCACGTCTTTTTTTTTTTTTTTTTTAATTTATTTTTTGGCTAAATACAAGGCTAAGCACCCTTTAGTGCCACATAAAAGTCACTAAAGGGTGTCAGCTTAGAATATGCAGGGAGGTGGGACATTATATAGGTCTTTCTCATCTATTATCTATCTATTCATCTATACATCTTTCCCTCTATCCATTATCTGTCTGTCTATCTATTATCTATATTATTTATTGCAGTTACAGCATAAAAAACCGCAGGGACCAACCTGCGGAAAAACCGCGGCAAAAACGCATGCGTTTTTCCTGCGGTTTTGGTGCGTTTTTTTTTTACTGCAGGTGCGGTAATCTTCAACTCCCAGAAGTTTCTCAACAAATTTTCTTAAGAAAAATCACTTTTCTAGTGCGCACATAGCCTCACACTGCTTTTGGGTAACCTTATGCCACTCCTGGTGCAAAAGTTTAAGCAGTTCTTCTTTGGGGTTCAGATCTGGAGATTGGGCTGGCCATGACAGTGAATGGAGGAATGGCAAATGGCAGCTGGGGTGGAGTGCACGTCAAGAACAGTTTGTAACAGTAATGGATAGCGCCTTGTTGGACCGTCTAGCTGGCAGGCCTTCCAGGCAGTGTTTGCTTGCTGGATATTCAGTCTTTCACATCAGTTAAGAGTGTAGCCCAGGAGATAAGTTATCTTCCGGTGTCACCCACACACCTGTTCTCCATGTTTCTGAGGTTTCACTGTGTCACTAATATATTGTGCAGAGCTCAGATACAGCACCTGTTACTGCAGCCGTTTATTGTGGCTCTATGGAGACGTTTGACTTGCTGAAAAGTAGTTAGTTAATGTGTCCTGATTGGGGCCTCTTCCTGTTTTTTCCGCCAACCCAAGAGGCTATAAAGCTGCGTTCTCATCACCAGACTATTATTCAGCACAGGCAGCCTGCTGCTCCCCTGGCAGTTATGGACTGGATTGCTGTGGGAACTGCAGAAAGCAGGGGCGACCAAATATCTATAGCCCATCACTGGATAATGGCGAATACCCCTTAACCACCTACATATACAAATATTTGGGGGCCTCAATGGATTTTATTCCCTGTATCATACATTATCAACAAGATGTGCCAACTTCCTGTTCATCAGCTGACATTTCTTTAAGACAGGTTGGAACATAAAGAAATGTCTTCATTGTCAATGTGGTCTACACATATCAAAAGTATTAAGAATTATGGTGTATATTACATTACTGAACCTGGACAATGGCCCGCTGGTAAGAGTGTGACCAGAACATCTTCTTTCTAGAAAAAGAACATATATTCTATGAAACATACACAAATAGATAAAGCCTGTACTTCCATTTAACACAGTGACGTTTATAGGCGTCATATACAATGTAAAAATGAGCATACTAGAAAATCTCATTCACTTGGTACAAATTAACATTTTGTTCCGAGCGACATGCACTTGTTAGTTATACACACGTCGCTCTACAGATAAATATCCGACAAACTATTTGAATGCAAAAATTACAGCAAAGAAAAAAAAAAGTCGGCAGCAGAAATGTAAAGGGGTTGTTCACTTATAATTAGGGCACTGTCCTGGCTGCAGTTTTGTATAAAAGAATAATAATAATAATAAAGAGAATTTTGTTTACTTACCGTAAATTCTTTTTCTTATAGTTCCGTATTGGGAGACCCAGACATTGGGTGTATAGCTTCTGCCTCCGGAGGACACACAAAGTACTACACTAAAAAGTGTAGCTCCTCCCTCTGAGCATATACACCCCCTGGATAACCAGATCTAGCCAGTTTAGTGCAAAAGCTGAAGGAGAATAGCCACCCACAAGTAAAGACAGAGCAAGAACCGGAACAACCGGAGCCTCTGTCTACAACAACAGCCGGTGATAACACGCGGAACAAGAAACTGCCAACAGGCAACAGGGAGGGTGCTGGGTCTCCCAATACGGAACTATAAGAAAAAGAATTTACGGTAAGTAAACAAAATTCTCTTTTTCTTTATCGTTCCTATGGGAGACCCAGACATTGGGACGTCTCAAAGCAGTCCATGGGTGGGAATAAACAGAAAACTGAGAAGTAGGCGGAGCCTAACTTCACAAATGGGCGACAGCCGCCTGAAGGATGCGTCTGCCCAAGCTCGCATCTGCCGAAGCATGAGCATGCACTTGGTAGTGCTTTGAAAAGGTATGCAGGCTAGTCCAAGTGGCAGCCTGACAGACCTGCTGAGCCGTAGCCTGGTGCCTGAAAGCCCAAGAGGCACCGACAGCTCTGGTCGAGTGTGCCTTGATCCCCGGCAGGGGAGGCACCTGAGTACACTGGTAGGCATCGGATATGGCCGACCTAATCCAACGAGCTAAGGTCGGCTTAGAAGCCGAGAGGCCCTTACGTCGACCTGTGGTTAGCACAAAAAGAGGTGCACCGCCTAAGAACAGCGGTGCGAGACACAGATCCGGAGTGCCCGCACCAGATCCAGAGTATGCAACACTTTTTCAAAGCGATGAACAGGAGCCGGACAAAAGGAAGGCAGGGAAATGTCCTGGTTAAGGTGGAAAGGAGAAACCACCTTAGGGAGAAAATCTGGAGTCGGACGGAGAACCACCTTGTCTTGATGAAAAACCAAAAAAGGTGACTCCGAAGAGAGCGCAGCCAAATCAGAGACTCTCCTGAGGGAAGTTATGGCCACTAGAAAGACCACTTTCTGTGAAAGACGAGACAAAGAAACTTCCCTAAGAGGCTCAAAAGGGGGGTTTCTGCAAGGCCGTGAGGACCAGAATGAGGTCCCAGGGATCCAAGGGCCGCCGACAAGGCGGAATGATGTGAGACGCGCCTTGCATGAAGTTGCGGACCTGAGCCAGACGGGCAATACGCCGCTGGAACAGAACTGACAGAGCTGAGACTTGTCCCTTGAGGGAATTGAGGGATAGTCCTAGCTGCAGACCGGACTGTAGAAAGTACAGAAGGGTCAGCAAGGAAAAAGGCCAAGGAGCATGGCCGGAAGAGCGACAGCAGGACAGGAAAATCTCCAGGTCCTGTGATAGATTTTGGCCGAGGAAGACTTCCGAGCCCGAGTCATAGTGGAGATGACTTCAGGAGGAATACCAGAAGCCGTCAAGATCCAGGACTCAAGAGCCACGCCGTCAATCTGAGAGCTGCAGAATTCTGGCGGAAAAACGGACCTTGTGAGAGAAGGTCTGGACGGTCCGGAAGATGCCACGGCACCTCTACGGACAGATGGAGCAGGTCTGGGTACCAAGCTCGCCTGGGCCAGTCCGGTGCAATGAGGATGACCCGACGGCCCTCCATTCTGATCTTGCACAGAACTCTGGGCAAGAGAGCTAGAGGGGGAAACACGTAGGACAGGCGAAACTGGGACCAATCTTGAACCAGAGCGTCCGCTGCAAGGGCCTGAGGATCGTGGGAGCGAGCCACGTAAACCGGAACCTTGTTGTTGTGCCGGGATGCCATTAGATTCACTTCCGGAGTGCCCCACTTGCGGCAGATTGACTGAAACACTGCCGGATGCAGGGACCACTCGCCACTGTCCACGGTTTGACGGCTGAGATGAAGGGAATTTTGTTTACTTACCGTAAATTCCTTTTCTTCTAGCTCCTATTGGGAGACCCAGACAATTGGGTGTATAGCTTCTGCCGCCGGAGGCCACACAAAGTATTACACCTTAAAAAAGTGTAACCCCTCCCCTCTGCCTATACACCCTCCCGTGCATCACGGGCCCATCAGTTTTGGTGCCAAAGCAGGAAGGAGGAAACTTATAAATTGGTCTAAGGTAAACTCAATCCGAAGGATGTTCGGAGAACTGAAACCATGAACCAAAGAACAATTCAACATGAACAACATGTGTACACAAAAGAACAACAGCCCGAAGGGAACAGGGGCGGGTGCTGGGTCTCCCAATAGGAGCTAGAAGAAAAGGAATTTACGGTAAGTAAACAAAATTCCCTTCTTCTTTGTCGCTCCATTGGGAGACCCAGACAATTGGGACGTCCAAAAGCAGTCCCTGGGTGGGTAAAAGAATACCTCGATAAAAAGAGCCGTAAAACGGCCCCCTCTTACAGGTGGGCAACCGCCGCCTGAAGGACTCGCCTACCTAGGCTGGCATCTGCCGAAGCATAGGCATGCACCTGATAGTGTTTCGTGAAAGTGTGCAGACTCGACCAGGTAGCCGCCTGACACACCTGCTGAGCCGTAGCCTGGTGCCGCAATGCCCAGGACGCACCTACGGCTCTGGTAGAATGGGCTTTCAGCCCTGAAGGAATCGGAAGCCCAGACGAACGGTAGGCTTCAAGAATCGGTTCCTTGATCCACCGAGCCAAGGTTGACTTGGAAGCCTGCGACCCCTTACGCTGGCCAGCGACAAGGACAAAGAGCGCATCAGAACGGCGCAGGGGCGCCGTGCGAGAAATGTAGAGCCTGAGTGCTCTCACGAGATCTAACAAGTGCAAATCCTTTTCACATTGGTGAACTGGATTAGGACAAAAAGAAGGTAAGGAGATATCCTGATTGAGATGAAAAGGGGATACCACCTTAGGGAGAAATTCCGGGACCGGACGCAGAACCACCTTATCCTGGTGAAACACCAGGAAGGGGGCTTTGCATGACAGCGCTGCTAGCTCAGACACTCTCCGAAGTGATGTGACTGCTACTAGGAAGACCACCTTCTGCGAAAGGCGTGATAGAGAGACATCCCTCATCGGCTCGAAAGGTGGTTTCTGAAGAGCCGTTAGCACCCTGTTAAGATCCCAGGGTTCTAGCGGACGCTTGTAAGGTGGGACTATGTGGCAAACTCCCTGCAGGAACGTGCGGACCTGCGGAAGCCTGGCTAGACGCTTTTGAAAAAACACGGAAAGCGCCCATACTTGTCCCTTGAGAGAGCCGAGAGACAAACCCTTGTCCATTCCGGATTGAAGGAAAGACAGAAAAGTGGGCAAGGCAAACGGCCAGGGAGTAAAACCCTGATCAGAGCACCAGGATAAGAAGATCCTCCACGTCCTGTGGTAGATCTTGGCGGACGTTGGTTTCCTGGCCTGTCTCATAGTGGCAATGACCTCTTGAGATAACCCTGAAGACGCTAGGATCCAGGACTCAATGGCCACACAGTCAGGTTGAGGGCCGCAGAATTCAGATGGAAAAATGGCCCTTGAGACAGCAAGTCTGGTCGGTCTGGTAGTGCCCACGGTTGACCCACCGTGAGATGCCACAGATCCGGGTACCATGACCTCCTCGGCCAGTCTGGGGTGATGAGGATGGCGCGGCGGCAGTCGGACCTGATCTTGCGTAACACTCTGGGCAGCAGTGCCAGAGGAGGAAATACATAAGGCAGTCGAAACTGCGACCAATCCTGAACTAATGCGTCTGCCGCCAGAGCTCTGTGATCTTGAGACCGTGCCATGAATGCCGGGACTTTGTTGTTGTGCCGGGACGCCATTAGGTCGACGTCCGGCGTTCCCCAGCGGCAACAGATCTCTTGAAACATGTCCGGGTGAAGAGACCATTCCCCTGCGTCCATGCCCTGGCGACTGAGAAAGTCTGCTTCCCAGTTTTCTACGCCCGGGATGTGGACTGCGGAGATGGTGGAGGCTGTGGCTTCCGCCCACAGCAGAATCCGCCGAACTTCTTGGAAGGCTTGACGACTGCATGTGCCGCCTTGGTGGTTGATGTACGCCACCGCCGTGGCGTTGTCCGACTGAATTCGGATCTGCCTGCCCTCCAGCCACAGCTGGAACGCCTTTAGGGCTAGATACACTGCCCTTATCTCCAGAACATTGATCTGAAGGGAGGACTCTGTCGGAGTCCAGGTTCCCTGAGCCCTGTGGTGGAGGAAGACCGCTCCCCACCCTGACAGACTCGCGTCCGTCGTGACCACAGCCCAGGATGGGGGCAGGAAGGATTTTCCCTTCGACAAAGAAGTGGGAAGAAGCCATCACTGAAGAGAGGCTTTGGCTGCCCGAGAAAGGGAGACGTTCCTGTCGAGGGACGTCGACCTCCTGTCCCATTTGCGGAGAATGTCCCATTGGAGTGGACGCAAATGAAACTGCGCAAATGGAACTGCCTCCATTGCTGCCACCATCTTCCCTAGGAAGTGCATGAGGCGCCTCAAGGGGTGTGACTGGGCTCGAAGGAGAGATTGCACCCCTGTCTGTAGTGAACGCTGTTTGTCCAGCGGTAGCTTCACTATCGCTGAGAGAGTATGAAACTCCATCCCGAGGTAAGTTAGCGATTGGGTCGGTGTCAATTTTGACTTTGGGAAATTGATGATCCACCCGAACCTCTGGAGAGTCTCCAGAGCAGTGTTCAGGCTGTGTTGGCATGCCGCCCGGGAGGGTGCCTTGACTAGAAGATCGTCTAAGTAAGGGATCACCGAGTGTCCCTGAGAGTGTAGGACCGCCACCACTGTTGCCATGACCTTGGTGAAGACCCGTGGGGCTGTCGCCAGGCCGAAAGGCAGTGCCACGAACTGAAGGTGTTCGTCTCCGATGGCGAAACGCAGGAAGCGCTGATGCTCTGGTGCAATCGGCACGTGGAGATAAGCATCCCTGATGTCGATTGATGCTAGGAAGTCTCCTTGGGACATCGAGGCGATGACGGAGCGGAGAGATTCCATCCGGAACCGCCTGGTTTTCACGTGTCTGTTGAGCAGTTTGAGGTCCAGAACGGGACGGAATGATCCGTCCTTTTTTGGCACCACAAACAAGTTGGAGTAAAAACCGCGACCACATTCTTGAAGGGGAACGGGGATCATCACTCCTTCTGCCTTCAGAGTGTCCACCACCTGAAAAAGTGCATCGGCTCGCTCGGGGGGCGGAGATGTTCTGAAGAAACGAGTCGGAGGACGAGAGCTGAGCTCTATCCTGTAACCGTGAGACAGAATGTCTCTCACCCATCGGTCTTGGACATGTGGCAACCAGGCGTCGCAAAAGCGGGAGAGCCTGCCACCGACCGAGGATGCGGTTTGGGGAGGCCGAAAGTCATGAGGAGGCCGCCTTGGGGGCGGTTCCTCCGGCGGTCTTTTTAGGACGTGACTTAGACCGCCATGAATCAGAGTTCCTCTGGCCCTTCTGTGGCCTGTTGGACGTGGAGAATTGGGACCTGGCTGAGGGCCGAAAGGACCGAAACCTCGGTTGTATCTTTCGTTGCTGAGGTCTGTTTGGTTTGGACTGGGGTAAGGACGAGTCCTTTCCCTTGGATTGTTTAATAATTTCATCCAATTGCTCGCCAAACAGACGGTCGCCAGAAAATGGCAGACCGGTTAAGAACTTCTTGGAAGCAGAATCTGCCTTCCACTCGCGTAGCCACATGGCCCTGCGGACTGCCACCGAATTGGCGGATGCTACCGCTGTACGGCTCGCAGAGTCCAGGACGGCGTTCATGGCGTAGGACGAAAAAGCCGACGCCTGAGAGGTTAAGGACACAACCTGCGGAGTAGAGGCACGTGTGACTGCATTAATCTCAGACAGACAAGCTGAGATAGCTTGGAGTGCCCATACGGCTGCGAATGCCGGAGCAAAAGACGCGCCTATGGCTTCATAGATGGATTTCATCAGGAGCTCTATTTGCCTGTCAGTGGCATCCTTGAGCGATGAACCATCTGCCACTGCTACTATGGATCTAGCCGCCAGTCTAGAGACTGGAGGATCCACCTTGGGACATTGAGCCCAACCCTTAACTACGTCAGGGGGGGGAAGGGGTAACGTGTGTCATTAAGGCGCTTAGTAAAGCGCTTGTCCGGAAATGCTCGGTGCTTCTGGACCGCATCTCTGAAGTTGGAGTGATCGAAAAACGCACTCCGTGTACGTTTGGGAAACCTAAATTGGTGTTTCTCCTGCTGTGAAGCTGACTCCTCTATCGGTGGAGTTGGAGGAGAAAGTTCTAGCACCTGGTTGATGGACGCTATAAGGTCATTTACTATGGCGTCCCCTTCAGGTGTATCCAGATTGAGAGCAACGTCAGGATCAGAGCCCTGATCTGCCACCTCCGCTTCATCCTCCAGAGAGTCCTCATGCTGAGACCCTGAGCAGTGTGATTAAGTCGAGGGAAGTTCCCAGCGAGCCCGCTTAGCCGGTCTGGGACTGCGGTCCGTGTCGGAGTCCTCACCGTGGGACCTAGGAGTCACCCCAGGAGCACTTTGCTGTGCCGACCGAGGAGGGCCTGGGGGCAATGATTCAACAGTGCCCGGGGCCTGTGTTACCGGTCTGGACTGCAAAGCTTCTAGTATCTTAGCAGACCATTTATCCATAGACTGAGCCATGGATTGTGAAAGTGACTCAGAAAGTTTCTCAGCCAACACTGCAAACTCTGTCTCTGCCACCTGGACAGTGGAAGCCGGTGGTTCTACCTGGGCCGAGGGTCCCACCAGTGCCTGAGGCTCCGGCTGAGTGAGTGTCACAGGGGCCGAGCATTGCACACAATGAGGGTAGGTGGAACCTGCAGGTAACATAGCCGCACAAGAGGTACAGGTTGCAAAATAAGCCTGTGCCTTGGCACCCTTGCTTTTTGCGGACGACATGCTGTTGTCTCCTCTTAGAGCAATCAGTGAGGGTATATAGCCAAAAGCAAATAATGCGGCCGAACAGAGCAAATGTATACTAATATATATATATATATATATATATATATATATATATATATATATATATATATATATATATATATATATATATATATATATATATATATATATATATATATATATATATATATATATATATATATATATATATATATATATATATATATATATATATATATATATATATATATATATATATATATATATATATATATATATATATACATACATATACATATACACACACTTCGGCACCCGGGGGGGCCAGCACCTGGTAACCGGTGCTGCTTACCGACCGCCCACAGCGGTTGTGTGTCCACCAGATTCCCTGCCTGGGCCTCCCAGAGCTGTGGAGCTCGGTCTGAAGTTCTCCACCGGCAGAAGTGTGAAAACAATGGCTGCCAGCGTTCTCAGAGGAGGAGGGAGCCGTGGGCGTGCCTCATAAAGTGCGGGAATCTGGTGCCCCACAGTGCTCAGTGAGGGGGGAGGAGGATACCTAAGTATGCTCCAGCCCTCACCGCTGACGTCCAGTCTAGCGTCCCGCCCTTACCCCTGACTGGCAGGCCCGGGGGCGGGAGTATGTGGTACTAGGCCGCAGAAGCCGGGGACTAAATTTAGTAACGCGGCCGGCAAACAGGCGCGGTCGGCGCGGTAGTCCCGGCGACACAAAACACACAGCAGCCGCTGCAGCGTCTGTTACACAGGCGCTCTATGCGCCGTCCCCAAGGGGACACAGAGTACCTCTGAGAAGCAGGGCCTGTCCCTGATAATACCCGGTCTCCTGTCCGTCAGATTCCCCCAGGGGCTGCGGAGGGAGCCCGGTCCCAGTGCATGGTGACCGGTTAGGATCCCACTTCTCCCAGAGCCTCTAAGGGATGGGGAAGGATAACGGCATGTGGCTCCAGCCTTTGTACCCGCAATGGGTACCTCAACCTTAACAGCACCGCCGACAATAGTGGGGTGAGAAGGGAGCATGCCGGGAGCCCTGTTAGGGGCCCTCTTTTCTTCCATCCGATAAAGTCAGCAGCTGCTGCGGACTAAAATGTGGAGCTTGCGTGAATGTGTGCCTCCTTCAACACAAAGCAAAAAACTGATGGGCCCGTGATGCACGGGAGGGTGTATAGGGAGAGAGGAGGGGTTACACTTTTTAAAGTGTAATACTTTGTGTGGCCTCCGGAGGCAGAAGCTATACACCCAATTGTCTGAGTCTCCCAATGGAGCGACAAAGAAAATCTGCTTCCCAGTTTTCCACGCCTGGGATGTGGACTGCGGATATGGTGGACTTGGAGTCCTCCGTCCATTGAAGGATGCGTTGAACCTCCAACATTGTCAGGCGGCTGCGTGTCCCGCCTTGGTGATTGATGTAGGCAACCGCTGTCGCGTTGTCTGACTGGACTCGGATGTGCTTGCCTGCCAAAAGGTGGTGAAAGGCTAGGAGAGCCAGAAGCACAGCTCTGGTTTCCAGCACATTGATCGAGAGGGCTGACTCGGACGGAGTCCAAGTGCCCTGTGCTCGGTGGTGGAGACATACTGCTCCCCAGCTGGATAGACTGGCATCCGTGGTGAGGATCACCCAGGACGGGGCCAGGAAGGAGCGTCCCTGAGACAGAGAGAGGGGCCGAAGCCACCACTGAAGGAAGCCCCTGGTCTGTGGCGACAGAGCCACTAGCCTGTGCAAGGAGGAAGTCCACTTGTCCCAACAGCGGAGAATGTCCAGCTGCAGAGGACGCAGATGGAACTGGGCAAAGGGAACAGCCTCCATTGACGCCACCATCTGACCCAGCACCTGCATCAGGTGCCTGATGGAATGACGGCAGGGCCTCAGCAGAGAGCGCACCGCCAGATGGAGGGACTGCTGTTTGACTAAGGGCAGCTTCACAAGTGCCGGCAGAGTCTCGAACTGCATCCCTAGGTACGTGAGCCTCTGGGTCGGAGTCAGAGTGGATTTGGGTAGATTGACAAGCCACCCGAATTGGGTTAGAGTGGCGAGAGTGAGCGAGACACTCCGCCGACAGTCTGCGCTGGATGAAGCCTTGACTAGAAGGTCGTCCAGGTAAGGAATCACTGCCAACCCCTGGAGGTGCAGAACCGCAACCACTGCTGCCATGACCTTGGTGAATACTCGAGGGGCCATGGCTAACCCGAAGGGGAGAGCCACGAATTGGAAATGTTCCTCTCCGATTGCAAAACGTAGCCAACGCTGGTGTGAAACTGCAATTGGCACATGCAGATAGGCATCTCTGATGTCGATGGATGCCAGGAAATCTCCTTGGATCATTGAGGCAATGACTGATCGCAGAGACTCCATGCGAAAATGCCGCACCTGAACATGCTTGTTGAGAAGCTTGAGATCCAGGATGGGCCGGAAGGAACCGTCCTTTTTGGGGACTAGGAAGAGATTTGAGTAGAAACCTCTGAACCGTTCCCGGGCGGGAACCGGTACAATTACTCCGTTGGCCTGCAAGGATGCCACGGCCTGAGAGAAGGCGGCGGCCTTGGAGCAGGGGGGAGTTGACAGAAAAAATCTGTTTGGCGGGCTGGAAGAGAATTCTATCCTGTAGCCGTGGGAGAGGATATCCCGCACCACTGATCGGAGACGTGTTGAAACCACACGTCGCCAAAGTGGGAGAGCCTGCCACCAACTAAGGACGTTGCTGGCGCGGCCAGATAGTCAAGAGGAGGCTGCCTTAGTGGCAGCAGCTCCTGCGGTCTTTTGTGGACACGCCTTTGTGCGCCATTTGGGTTTTTGGTCCTTGGCTGAGTTAGTGGACGAGGCCGAGGGCTTAGAGGATGACCAGTTGGAGGAACGAAAGGAACGAAACCTCGACTGGTTCCTACCCTGGGCAGGTTTCCTGGTTTTAGTTTGTGGCATGGAAGTACTCTTCCCGCCAGTAGCTTCCTTAATAATTTCATCCAGTTGTTCACCGAATAGCCTGGATCCAGCAAAAGGGAGCCCAGCAAGGAACTTCTTTGAAGAAGCATCTGCCTTCCACTCTCGAAGCCACAAGATCCTGCGGATAGCGAGGGAATTAGCCGAAGC
This sequence comes from Anomaloglossus baeobatrachus, assembly GCF_048569485.1. Classification (NCBI taxonomy): domain Eukaryota; kingdom Metazoa; phylum Chordata; class Amphibia; order Anura; family Aromobatidae; genus Anomaloglossus; species Anomaloglossus baeobatrachus. The sequence goes on along the minus strand of NC_134356.1, from coordinate 389,356,535 downwards.
CACCGCAGTGCAGTGAGAAGCCTCCAGCATGGCAGACATGGCATAGGATGAAAAAGCTGAAGCTTGGGAAGTTAAGGCAACCATTTCGGGCATAGATTCCCTGGTGAGGGAATGCATCTCCTCTAGAGAAGCAGAGATGGCCTTGAGAGCCCACACTGCTGCAAAAGATGGGGAGAACGAGGCCCCAGCCGCCTCATATACAGATTTGGCCAGAAGGTCAACCTGGCGGTCAGTGGAATCCTTAAGAGAGGTGCCATCAGCCACTGATACAACGGTCTGGGCTGAGAGTCTAGACACCGGAGGGTCTACCTTTGGTGAATGAGCCCACTCCTTGACCACCTCAGGTGGAAAGGGAAAACTGTCATCAGAACCACGCTTTGGGAAGCGTTTGTCAGGACAGGCCCTAGGCTTGGTCACAGTGGCCTGAAAACTGGAGTGGCCTGATACTGGCGGATTGAGGTCCAGTACAGAATTAATGGACGCAATCAAATCACTAACATCTGCGTCACTTTCGGACAGATCAATGGGGCACATGGAGGTAGCGTCCGAGCCCCCAGTAAAGGCATCCTCCTCGTCCTGCGAGTTAGCTCGTGAATCAGAGCCGCGGGACGAGGAAGGAGAGGGGACCCTGCGTCTCCTTTTAGGAGGACGGGGTCTGGGACCAGATGAAGAATCCTCTGTGAGCTCTGCTGAGAGAGCCCTAGCAGCAGAGGCGCCCTGAGAAGGGGGCTGATGCATGTTCAGCAAAGTCCGGGACAGCGGTCCCATGGAGTCGGCAAAAGACTGGGAGATTGACCTAGAGAAGGATTCTACCCAAGCCGGGGGTTCAGCCACCGGAGCCGGAGCAGCCGGAGGGACCACTGTGGGTGCGATTCCAGACTGAGGCATTGTCAGGTTAGAGCAGGCATCACAATGTGGATATGTGCTCGGTTCAGGCAGCACGAGCTTACATGCAGTGCATATTGAGTACAGCCTTGCTCCTCGTGTGAGACATCCTGCTGAAGTGGGGGCTCTGAGCCAGAATGACCCCCAGAAAGTATATAAGAAGGTCCACAACCGGAGCTTACCAGACCGTTTGTGTGCCCTCCAGATCCCACAGCCCGGACCCCCAAGCAGCTTAGCAGGGATGCTACAGCCAGCGCTGATCCAGAGAAAAACACTGAGAAAATGGCGCCGGAGCAAGGAGAGGGGGCGGGACCTGCTCTGAGAGCGGGATCTGGAGGGCCAAGGAGATTTACAGGGGAGGGGACATGTACTCAGAGAGGAGTGTCCCTCCCCTGTGCCGAACGGCCGCTGGGCAGAGCCGCACTGTCCCTTTGCATGATTGACATGCGAGGGCAGTGAAATCGAAAGTAGGCCTCCGGCGAAGCCGGGGCCTAAATTTATGCGATGCGGCCGGCGCGCAGGCACCATCGGCGCAGTTCTCAGGTGACAGCCAGAGAACCGGCCAGAAATGTCACAAAAGTTACACAGCACACTCTCCCACCATAATAAAGTACCGGGACCCCCCGAATATAAACGTCTCAGGTACTTAGCTTGCTGAGACGCAGGGTTCCAAGTCCCTGGGGATGAGTGCTCCGTCCAGCAGGATCCTGAAGGGCTGCGGATGGAGACCGGTCTCCTGCAAAGCAAGGAGAACCGTGCTGGCTCCCACTTCAAGCCAGAGCCCAAGGGATGGTGAAGGAGCGCGGCATGTAAGGCTCCAGCCTTGTAAATCAACCTTAACAGCACCGCCGACACAGTGGGGTGAGAAGGGACATGCCGGGAGTCCAGGCTTGGACCCGCTTTTCTTCAAAAACTTTCCAAAAATGAAAAATCAGATGAGAATGCATGTGTGGATGTATGCCTCCTGAACACAAAGCAATGAACTGGCTAGATCTGGTTATCCAGGGGGTGTATATGCTCAGAGGGAGGAGCTACACTTTTTAGTGTAGTACTTTGTGTGTCCTCCGGAGGCAGAAGCTATACACCCAATGTCTGGGTCTCCCATAGGAACGATAAAGAAAATAATAATAAATGTATTCATTTATATAGCGCTATTAATTCCACAGCGCTTTACATACATTGGCAATACTGTCCCCATTGGGGCTCACCATCTAAGGTCCCTAACTGTATGTTTTTGGAGTGTGGGAGGAAACCGGAGTACCCGGAGGAAACCCACGCAAACACGGGGAGAACATACAAACTCCTTGCAGATGGTGTCCTTGGTGGGAATTGAACCCAGGACCCCAGCGCTGCAGGGCTGCAGTGCTAACCACTGAGCCACCGTGCTGCCCAGAACAAACCGATCTGTACCCCTTACCGGGGTCCACCAGCGACTCTCCACCACTGCTCCCGATGCCTGGCCTTAGCTGTGGTGCGAATGTCATGTCAGCAGCCAATCGGTGAGCTCTATGGGTCTGCCAGTGTAGACTGAACGCCCACCGCAGAGCCACTGAGCTCATAGATTGTCTTCTGCGCTGTATACATGAGATCAGTGGCACAGCCAATGCCAGGCACCAGGAGCGCATGCAGAGACTTGCCTACACAACAGCAGCACAGCCAATGCCAGGAACACATGAGGAGATTCGCCTACACAATAGCAGCACAGCCAATGCCAGGCACCAGGATAGCATGCGGAGACTCACCTACATGACAACAGCAGCAAAGCCAATGCCAGGCACCAGGATAGCATGCGGAGACTCACCTACATGACAACAGCAGCACAGCCAATGCCAGGCACCAGGATAGCATGCGGAGACTCACCTACATGACAACAGCAGCACAGCCAATGCCAGGCACCAGGATAGCATGCGGAGACTCACCTACATGACAACAGCAGCACAGCCAATGCCAGGCACCAGGATAGCATGCGGAGACTCACCTACATGACAACAGCAGCACAGCCAATGCCAGGCACCAGGATAGCATGCGGAGACTCGACTACACAAAAGCGGCACAGTAAAAGACAGGCACCGGGTTCACATGAGGAGACTCACATACACAACAGCAGCACAGCCAATGCCAGGAACCAGGAGCCCATGATGAGACTCGCCTACACAATAGCAGAACAGCCAATGCCAGGCATCAGGAGAGCATGCGGAGACTCACCAGTGGACCCAGGAAAGGCAAGTACAGCACAGTTGTTTTATAAAACTGCAGCCAGGATAGAAAACCTTAGCCCTTTAAAGAATAATTAAAAATAAAGTATAATGTTTTTTTTATTATTTTTGCCCGAGGATACCTAGAGTAATGATCAGCCAATAGTCTTCAAGTCTCAGTGGAGCCCAAATAAACTCAAACTACTGTACACTAGTGCCCTTCTGAGGATGGGATTTTAGCATTTCTAGATTTCTTCATGCCAAAACAAAGAAAAAAAAGAGGGTGTGTAACAAATGGGATCACCAAATATTTCACAAAATAGAAAATATTTTATTGACAAAAAAACACCAAAAAATATGTTAAAAACATTTAAAACACTCCAAAAGTGAACAAGCATACTAGGGTTTGCATACAATAAGGCATAATAAACACCAGAGTTTCTCCTTAAAGAAATGTCATCTACCTGTAGGAAATGCACCATACACAATCAAAAAAAGCAACAATATAGCAAGCATGAAGCAAAAAAAACAAAGTGCATATAAAGTGACAATGATACATAGCAGCAAGTATGGCTGCATGCAGTATAACCGCACTCTGGGAATTAAAGATACAATAGACTGCAAGCACAAATTAGATGGAAATTAGAAAATATTAATTCTGAAAAATCAGATGACGTATACCCAATCCAGAGCAATTCCCAGGTGTAAGGTAGAATAACCATCATAAGGTGGAAACCAAAACACCCCCCCAACGCGTATCGCTACCCCCCCGGCAGCTTCCTCAGGGAAAAATGGGGCATGCTTGCTAGATTTTTTTGCTTCATGCTTGCTATATTGCTGCTTTTTTGATTGTGTATGGTGCATTTCCTATAGCGAGTATGACATTTCTTTAAGGAGGAACTCTGGGGTTTATTATGCCTTTTTATATGCAAACCCCAGTATGCTTGTTCACTTTTGGAGTGTTTTAAATGTTTTTAACATATGTTTGTGTTTTTTGTCAATAAAATATTTTCTATTTTGTGAAATATTTGGTGATCCCATTTGTTACACACCCTCTTTTTCTTTGTTTTGGCTTATATTATATAGGTGTGTACTTTTGGATTGATCCCGCACATTGAGTCGTGGTGCCCTCATATCCTCTTTTTCTAGATTTCTTCATGGAAACATTTGTCAGTATAAAATCTTTAGGTAGAGGGATACTCACAGCATCAGTAGCTTCATCGATCAAAGAAATCTGTGTCGGCGTGTCCACTTCAATGGCTCTCTGAACAAAACAAAAAAAAGGACATATACAATGCTGGGCAAATTCTATATGGTATTTCATACATACATACATATATACACATATATATATATATATATATACACACACACACACACACACACACACACACATATATACACATATATATATACATATATACACATATGTATTATATGTATATTACAAAGTCTTCTTTATAAGATGGTTAAAGTGGTTGCCCCATGAAGAGAATGTCTGTCTATATGCAACTGCAAAGTGGGACCCTCCTCTATAGCCTAATGAAGAAGACCGCTTTATACTATGGGCCTCCTGTTTTGGCACATTTGAGGACTCTTGATATTACATGGATTGTCACTGATGTGAATGACCACCATGTACTACACATCTCCCCAGAAATAACGGGCCATGACCTCCCAAAGCCAAACCCGCTGTTACCTGCAGCTGAGTAATATGACTGGTGTGCGTCTAGTACTAGGGGATACCAGGCACCAGAGCTGTTATATTTGTAGCATTCAGGCTTTAGGCCTCATTCACACATCAGTTTTTCACATATGGAGTGCTCTCCATTTTTTTCAGATTGCACTCGTACCTGTGATAGTCTATGGAGCTGTTGATTTGTCAGACTTTTCCCTTGGGCCATGTGCTCCGTGCAAAATCAGAGAGACATGGCAGATATTAATCCGCGCATCAGATCAAAATTGGCAACCCAAGTCAGTAAAAAAGAGAATTTTGTTACTTACCGTAAATTCTTTTTCTTATAGTTCCGTCATGGGAGACCCAGACCATGGGTGTATAGCTACTGCCCCCGGAGGACACACAAAGTTACTACACTCAAAACGTGTAGCTCCTCCCTCCTAGCATATACACCCCCTGCTAGCCAGTCCTAGCCAGTTTAGTGCAAAAGCTGAAGGAGGACATCCACCCACAAGAAGAGACAGAGTAAAATCCGGAATAACCGGAACCTCTGTCTACAACAATAACAGCCGGTGAAGACACACGGAACAAGAAACCTGCCAACAGGCAATAGGGAGGGTGCTGGGTCTCCCATGACGGAACTATAAGAAAAAGAATTTACGGTAAGTAACAAAATTCTCTTTTTCTTTATCGTTCCTATGGGAGACCCAGACCATGGGACGTTCTAAAGCAGTCCATGGGTGGGAATAAACAGACAACTGAGAAGCAGGCAAAACCTAACTTCACAAATGGGCGACAGACGCCGGAAAGATGCGTCTGCCCAAGCCCGCGTCTGCCAAAGCATGAGCATGCCTTGGGTAGTGCTTCGAAAAAGTATGCAGACTAATTCGAGCTGCAGTCTGACAGACCTACTGAGCCGTAGCCTGGTGCCTGAAAGCCCAAAAGGCGCCGACAGGTCTGATCAAATGTGCTTTGATCCCCGGCGGGGAAGGCACTTGAGTACACTTGTAGGTCTCGGAAATGGCCGACCTAAGCCAACGAACCAGGGTCGGCTTAGATGCCGAGAGACCGCTACGCTGACTAGCAGTCAGCACCAGAGAGAGGTGCACCGCCTAATAACGGCGGTGCGAGACACATAGATCCGGAGCGCCCGCACCAGATCCAGGATATGCAACGCTTCCTCAAAGCGATGAACAGGAGCCGGACAAAAGGAAGGCAGGAAAATTGCCCCGGATAAGGTGGAAGCAGTAACCACCTTAGGGAAAAAAAGTCCGGAGTCGGACGGAGACCACCTTGTCTTGATGCAAAAGACCAAAAAGGGGGGTGACTCCGAGAGAGCCAGAACTCTCTGACGGGAAATTATAGCCACTAGAAAGACTACTTTCTGTGAAAGATGAAACAAAGAAACCTCCCTAAGAGGCGCAAAGGGGGGTTTCCGGGAACCGGGAGGACCGGATTAAGGTCCCAGGGCTCCATAGGCCGCCAGAAAGGCGGAATGATGTGAGATGCGCCCTTAAAGGAGCGCACCGGAGCCAGCCGGACGATACGCCGCTGGCACATACTGACAGAGCCGAGACCTGGCCCTTAATGAGGGATAGTCCTAGCTGTAGACCGGACTGTGGAAGGGACAGGAGGGTCGGCAAGGCCAAAAAAGTCAAAGGAAACTTTGGAGCTCGAGTCATAGCGGAGATGACTTCAGGAAGGATACCAGAAGTCGCCAAGATCCAGGACTCAAGAGCTACGCCGTCAATCTGAGAATCCAGAATTCTGACGGAAAAAACGGACCTTTTGAGAAAAGGTCTGGACGGTCCGGAAGATGCCATGGCAATCCAACGGACAGAAGGAGCAGGTCAGAGTACCAAGCCTGCCTGGGTCAGTCTGGAGTATGAGAATGACCCGACGGCCCCCTTTACTGATCTTGCGCAGGACTCTGGACAAGAGGTAGAGGGTGAAATACGTAAAGAGACGAAGCTGGGATCAAACATGAACCAGTGTGTCTACCGCAAAACCTGAGGATTGTGGACCACGGTTGGACAGCTGAAATAGTCTGCCTCGCAGTTTTCACATCTGGGATGTGGGCTGCGGATACGGTGGACTAGGAGTCCCTTGTCCACTGAAGAATGTTGAGCCGCCAAGATTGCCAGGCGGCTGAGTGTCCCGCCCTGGAAGCTGATGTAGGAAAACGCTGTCATGTTGTCCGACTGGACTCGAATGTGCCTAGCCGCCAACAGATGGTGAAGGCTTAGAGAGCTAGAAATACAGCTCTGATTTCCAGCACATTGATCCAGAGGGCTGATTTGGACAGAGTCCAAGCGCCCTGCGCTCCACAGTGGAGATATACTGCTCCCAAGGCGGATAGACTAGCATCCTGGTGAGGATCACCCGGGACGGGGCCAGGAAGGAGCGTCCCTGAGACAGAGTGGCCGAAGCCACCACTGAAACGAGCCCCTGGTCAGTGGCGAAGCCACCACCCCGTGGAAGGAGGGAGTTCGCTTGTACAGCGGAAAACATCCAGTCACAGAGGACGCAGGAGAAACTGGGCAAGGAATCGCTTCCATTGACGCCACCGTCTGAGCAGCACCTGTAAATGGTGTCTGATAGAACGACGTCGACCGCCAGCGGAGGGACTACTGATCGACTAAGAGCAGCTTCACAAGTGCCGACAGAGTCTCGAATTGCGTCCCTGAGAACCTCTGGTTCGAAGTCAGAGTGGACTTGGACAGAATGACAAGCCACCCGAATAGGTTAGAGTGGCGAGAGTGAGCAAAGCACTCTGCTAAGAGTCAGCACTGGATGAAGCCCCGACAAGAAGGCCGTCCAGGGCAAAAGATCACTGCCAATCCCTAGGGGTGCAGGACCCTAATCACAGCTGCCCCAATGAGAATACTCGAGGGGCCGTGGCTAACCCCAAGGGAAGAGCCACGAATTGGACCACTCCGATTGTCAAAACGTAGTCAACGCTGGTGTGAAACTGCGATTGACCCCTGCAGATAGGCAGCTCTGATGCCGATGGCTGCTAGGGAATCTCCTTGGGTTCTTGATTGATCCGGTGAAAAACACACGGAACAAGACCGAGACTCCATGTGAAAACGCCACACCTGACTATGCTTGAAAAGCTAAAGATCCAGGTCGGAAGGCACCGCCCTCTTCGGGGACTAGAAATAGATTTAAGCAAAAATCTCAGAACCGTTCCCAGTCGGGAACCGGTACAATTACTCCATTGGCCTGCAAGAAATGCCACGGCCTGTGAGAAGGCGGAGGCCTTGGAGCCGGGAGGAGTTGACAGAAAAAATCTGTTTGGCGGGTGGACAGAATTCCATCCTGTAGCCATGGGAGATATAATCCCGCCCCCACTGAACGGAGACGTGTTAGAACCATACGTCGCCAAGTGGAGAGAGCCTGCCACCGACCAAGGAGGTTGTTGGCGTGGCTAGATAGCTCGGAGGAAGCTGACACAGTGGCAGCATCTCCTGCGGTCTTCTGAAGACGCAGCTTCGAGCCATTTGGTTCTATGAACCTAGGCCGAGCTAGAGGACGATCAGATGGAGGAACGGAAACCACCGAAACCTCAACTGATTCCTGCCCTGGACAGGTTCCCTGGTTTAGGTTTGTGGCAAGGAAGAACACTCCCCGACAAGAGCTTCCTTAATTTCATCCAGTTGGTTCCGAAGAAACTGGTCCCACCAAAGGGGAGCCCAGAAAGGAACCTCTATAGAGGCATCTGCCTTCCATTTCCGAAGCCACAGGAGCCTGCGGATAGCGAGGAAAGTAGCCAAGACCACCGCCGTGCGGTGTCCAGCATGGCAGACCTGGCATAGGATGAAAAGACTGAAGTCTGGAAGTTCAGGCAACCGTTTTGGGCATAGAGTCCCTGTGAGGGAATGCATCTCCTCCAGAGAAGCAGAGAAGGTACAAAAAAACCGCACTGCTGTAAAGCTGAGGAGAACGAAGCTCCTGCCGCCCCCATACCGACTTGGCCAAAAGGACAACCGGGCGGACCGCAAAACCTTAAGTGAGGAGCCATCAGCCACTGACATAACGGTCCGGGCTGAGCCACCTGAGGTGAATGAGCCCACTTCTTGACCACCATTTGTGGACAGGGGAAACACAGTCCTCAGAATCACGCTTCATGGGAAGCGACTGTCAGAGCGGACCCTGGGCTTGGTCACAGGGGCCTGAAAACTGGAGTGGTTAAGGAACACACGTTGTGTTCTCTTAGGTAAGGTAACTCCGGCGGATTGAGGTCCAGTACAAAATTAATGTACCGTGGGATCCTTATAGAGGTGCCGTCAGCCACTGATACAACTATCCGGGCTGAAAGTCTAGACACCGGAGTGGCCACCCTTGGCGAATGAGTACACTCCTTGACCACCTCTGATGGGAGGGGGAAACAGGCAGCAGAACCCCGCTGTGGGGTCTGCAGGACAGGCTGTGGGCTTGGACGCAGCGGGTTGAAAACTGGAGTGGTTAAGGAACACACTCCTCGTCCTGTTAAAGGTATACTGATGCCTTTCTGCCAACGGGGAATACTCCCCTGATACAGGCGGATGGAGGTCCAGTACAAGTATAATGGACGCAATCCAATCATTAGCATCTGCGTGACCTACGGACGGATCAATGTACATAAAGTAGCGTCCGAGCCCCTGGTAGAGACATCCTCCTCATCCAGTGAGTCAGCTCGTAATCGGAGCTGCGGGACGGGGAGGACAGGGGACCCTGCGTCTCCCTGTCAGGAGGACGGGGTCTGAGCCCAGAAGGAGAGTCCCTTGTGAGCTTTGCTGAGCGAGCTGAAGCAGAAAACGCCCTGAGAAGGGGGCTGCATGCTCAGCAGATGCCGGGACAGCCGACCCCTGGAATAGGATTCCCCCAGGGGTCAGCCACCGAAACTGGAGCAGCTGGAGGGACCACTAATGAGCCTCCAAGCTGAGGGGCCACAGTGGTTATGAGCTCGGTACAGCCGTACGAGACTACCTGCAGTGGAATAATAAAAACAGCCTGCAGCCTCGCTCTGTGAGACATGCTGCAGAGGTGGGGGCTCTGTCTAGAATGGCCCCCAGCATATATAAACGGATAAAATAAGCAGCTCACAAACCGGAGGTCGTGGCTGCAGATCGTTTAAACAGACATGTCTGTGCCCTCTAGTCCCTCAGCCCCGGCCCCCACTTGTCACAATGTGGAATCTCTGTGCCTATGCAGGCACAGAGAACGCTGAGAAAATGGCGACCGGAGCGAGGAGAGGGGGCGGGGCCTACTCTGAGAGCGGCAAATGAGGTAGCCAGGGGAGGGAATCTTTCCTCAGTGAGGAGTGTCCCTTCCCTTGTGCTGCACAGCCGCTGGGCGGAGCCACACTGTCCCTCTGCCTGACTGACATGCAGAGACAGTGGAAACCGAAACTAGGCCTCAGGCGAAGCCGGGGCCTAGAGTAAAACATGCGGCCGGCGTGCAGGCACCATCGGCGCGGTTCTCCAGTGAAAACTGGAGAACCGACCGGAAACGTTAACACCAAACATAAAACACACTCCCCCAATAATAAACATAAAGGACCCCTGGAAAGACCACTTTCTGTGGTAATAACGTCTCATATACTTAGCTTGTGAGACGCAGGTTGCCAGGTTCCTGGGGGGGTGATAGCTCCGTCCAGCAGGATCCTGCAAAAGGGCTGCGGATGGAGACCGGTCTCCTGCAAAGCAGTGAGAACCGTGTTGGCTCCCACTTCAAGCCAGAGCCCCAGCATGGGATGGTGAAGGAGCGCGGCATGAGAAGGCTCCAGCCTTGGAAAATCAACCTTAACAGCACCGCCGACACAGTGGGGTGAGAAGGGACATGCCGGGAGTCCAGCTGGACCCGCTTTTCTTCCAAATCTTTGATCCAGAAGGAAAAAAATCAAAAATCAAAATCAGAGATGCATGTGTGTGTGATCCTCCTGAAACACAAAGCATTGAACTGGCTAGGACTGGCTAGCAGGGGGTGTATATGCTAGGAGGGAGGAGCTACACGTTTTGAGTGTAGTAACTTTGTGTGTCCTCCGGGGGCAGTAGCTATACACCCATGGTCTGGGTCTCCCATAAGGAACGATGAAGAAAAAAAGAAAAGAAAAAAAATGTGACAGCATCTGGATGCCATTGGTGTGCCATTCATTTTTCAATGACAGGTAGGAGAAGGTGTGAAATAAACTCTGACACTCAGTCCGTTTTGTTTGTATGTGAAAAAAACTGATGTCTGAATGAGGCCTTAATTCAAGGGTACACACTTACAATGCGCTTTTCCCAAAATGCATACTTTGGACTTGTCAGCAGCAATTCCTTAGTGACTGGAGAACAGTACAGGAAAACCTTTAGGCTGTAAGAGACAATTTTAATTCAGTCCTTTGCACAAAATTTATGATCATTCAGTATAAAAAGACAAACATGCTGTGTTTCCACAAAGCGCTCCGGTCAATGCACACGCACACACACACACACACGCACTGGAAATGTGAGCCCCTGACGACCAGATATAACAAATAGGGTGCAGCCGAGGGATTCCACTGGAGAAGGTGACCAATTACACAGTGACTAACCAGGCCAGTAAGATAATGCACCTTTTAAGGCCCCCTTCACACGTCCATGCCTCCGGTACGTTTGGCAGTTTTCTCACGTACCGGAGACACGTACACGCGTAGACCTATGTATTCCTATGGTTTTGGACACACGTAAGTATTTGCGCACGGAACGTGTGTCCGTGTGGTTTCTCACGCCAACATGTCAGTTTTCTCTCCGGCATCAGAGGTGTCACACAGAACGCAAAACGTGTCACACGGATGTTTTCCGCGTGACACGCACCGCAGAGAAGACATGTGTCTGTGAGAAAAAAAAAAACCAAAACATTACTCACCTTCTCCTGCCCTCCTGTCTCTGCCACTGCTGTCACTTGCTGCCGACCGCCGCTCATTATGCTAATTGCATATTGACTTCACTGCGGCCGGAAGCAGCAGCAGCGGGGAGTCTGCAGGACCGGAGACCGAAGATCAGCACCACGGACAGCGACGCCAGGGACAGGTGAGGGGAAAGTTCCCGTTCTCTGTGTGTTATCACGGAGAACACACGTAGCCCATAAACACGGGTCACGGAGGGCAAAACGCACCTCTGACACGTCCGTGAAAAACGTGCATGGTTTTTCACGGACGCGCGAAGGGGGCCTAAGACAGGTTCAAACAGCTCAATCGACAGCACACTTATCAAATAACAAAGAATATGTCTGTGCACACCAGCAATTTCTCAGACAGACTTAAGGCCACTTTACACGCTGCGATATCGCTACCGATATCGCTAGCGTGGTACCCGCCCCCATCGGTTGTGCGACATGGTCAAATCGCTGCCCGTGGCGCACAACATCGCCCAGACCCGTCACACTACTTACCTGCCCTGCAACGTCGCTGTGACCGGCGAAACGCCTCCTTTCTAAGGGGGAGGTTAATTCAGCGTCACAACTGCGTCACTGATCCGCCACCCAATAGAAGATGAGCGGGACGTAACATCCCGCCCACCTCCTTCCTTCCGCATTGCGGGTGGGAGGCAGGTAAGGAGAGGTTCATTGTTCCTGCGGTGTCACACATAGCGATGTGTGCTGCCGCAGGAGCGACGAACTACTTCGTACACCGATCAGCAGCGATATTTGAGAATGGACCCCCATGTCACCGATGAGCGATTTTGAACGTTTTTGCGACGATTCAAAATAGGTGTCACACGCAAAGACATTGCTAATGCGACCGGATGTGCGTCACAAATTCCGTGACCCCCAACGAGATCGCTTGGGTGATGTCGCAGCGTGTAAAGCCCGCTTTAGGCTTTGTGCCCACGTTGCTTTTTACCTGCTTTTTTGCTGCTTTTTCAACTGCAGCATTTAATGCCAAAATGGATGTGTTCTGCTTTTCAAGCATAGTCTATGGGAATTTGGGTTTCTTGTCCGCACTATGCAGTTCAAACTGCAGCCTTTATGTGACAGACATTTGGGCAAAAACTCTGCTTTGCGTCGTCTTATACGCTGGAAAATATGGTAGTCGTTCAAATTACACACAGAACCAATTGTATCTGCAATTTACAGACAGGTGGCTCACCTTTTTCCTTTCTTTCATACAGCCATCTGAAATCAGCCTAAGGCTATATGTCCACGAGAGAATGTAGCTGCGGATTTTTCTGCATCAAAATCTGCAGCTTTCCCGCAAAATCCGCACCTTTTCAAAGGTGCGGATTTGCCGCGGATTTACGGCGGAACTGCTGCAGATTTTTTTTTTTCCCAATTTTAAAGCCAAAATCCGGATGAAAATCCGCAACAATAATTGACATGTTGCAGATTTTTCCGGATCAAAATCCGCACGAAATCCGCTGCGGAAAAATCCGCAGCGTGGGCACAGCATTTCCAAAATGCCATAGAAATGGCTGGGAAGTGCCTGAGCTGCAGATTTTCGGGAAATCCGCGGCTTTTCCGCAAGAAATCCGCGGCAAAATCTGCGCATTTTCCGCAGCGTGGGCACATAGCCTAAAGCCTCGCTCATATGACAATACAAATCGGCTGAGTGCAATGCAAAAAAATCTTTGATCAATGTTATTCAATGAGGCAGAGCAGATCTGCAATATTTTTCTCATGCCGAATTGGCAAGAAAGAAAAATGGCAGTATGCTGTGATTGGCAGCGTATATCGAATCATGCACACCCATACCAGTCTATAGGTGTGTGTAAATCATCGAACTGCACTTGGATGATATCAGTACAGTCCCATACATGCAGAGACAGACAATGGAGAATTAATCTCTCCATTTTCTACAACACATGTGCTCCGATTCTCACATGCAAGAGAATCGGACACAGTATGACACTCGGCTCACGCTCGAGCAGTGTCATTACCATATTCCATCGGATTCTGGACCCTGTTCACACTAGAAAAAGATTAGCGCCCTTGCTTTTTTTGCCATAGATAATGGTTAAAAAACGCAGGGACCAACCTGCAAAAAAAAAAAAAAAAACAAAAAAAAAACGCATCAAAAACACGGTAAAGACGCATGCAGAAAAGAAGTGACATGCTCATTCTTTTTTTCAAGAAATTCTGCAGAAAAAATGTTCTTGAGAAAGAAAAAAAAAAAAAAAAAAAAAAAAAGTGTGCCCACAGCTAATTTTTTTTCCTTAGGTTTTGCTGGGGAATGTCTGCGGAAAGGTTACAACCATTTTCTCAAGAAATTTCTGCAGCAAAAACACAAAAAAAGCGTGTAAAAACGCAGTGTGCGCACAGAACCTTAAAGGGTATGTCAGCAGAGAATGACTGTTCTAACAAGTACAGGCGCTTGGTGCACCGCACCCTTGGGTGCTGCCAAGCATTTAAGTGCACTTTCTCATCTATTTCCAACCAATTCTGGGTCTAGAAAGCCAGAGATGCCAAGCAAAGAAGATGCGGGTCTACAACAGACGGTACAATCTAGAAGAGATTTCACGTACCAGGACTGCAGCTTTCGTTTCAACAGAGGAGCGCGAAGTCCTTTCATATGATCTACAAAAGGGGAAAACAAAACAAAAAAAAATTCAGACTATGCAAAGAATACGGAAGACAGAAATGATAGTCTGGCAGTCATGTTCTATGCTGGACCTTGGCTGGCTTTAAAAGACTGGGGGGACCCCACGTCATTTTTTTTAAATTACAAAATGGATCAAATACTTAAAAAAAAAAGCGTGGGATCTTCTCTATTTTTCATAACCAGCCAAGGTACAGCTGAGATTGTTCCTGTGCTGGATATGAAAAATGGGGGGGGACCCCACGTCATTTTTTACAAAAACAAAAAAATAAAAAAAAAAAACTGGCCAAGCTAGCTATCCCTCTACTGAGCTATTCTCTGTTCTTTCTTATTATCTATTCTATATGTTCTATTGTATCAATCATACTATCCTATAATATTTTGTTACTCCTTTAAAAAACGCATTAACATGCTGTCTGTGACAAGGAGCAGTTTTGGTTGCAGTTTGTGTGCAGAAAAAAACGGCAGTGTGCGCATGTAGCCTAAGACAGCCATTCAAATTTTGTCAGATTGCCTTCCATGCGTAGTAATGCTGTAGCCATGTTGGTTACTGCTATGGTGATTGGCCACATAGCGTCATTTGTCTTATATGAGACCTGGGGATGGGGACACTGTCCTCTGGAAGCAGTTCTGGGAGCGTTGATGAAGGAGGAGAGCTTAGGCTGCTTTCACACCTCCGGTTTCTGCAATGCGGCACAATCCGGCACTTTGCAGGAAAATCGCAACCGGTTTTTTTTTGCTGCCGGTTGCGTTTTTTCTGCATAGACTTTAATTAGTGCCGCATTGTGCCGCAAGGCCTTGCACTCCATCCGGTTTTTGCCGCATGCGGCAGATTTAGCCGATGCAGCGGCCGGATGGAACGTTGCCTGGCACGTTTTTTTGTGCGGCAAAAAAACCCGCATCGCGCCGCATTTGGCTGATGCGGCGCATTTTTCAATGCATGCATATGACGGCCGGATGCAGCGCGATGCGGCCAAAACCGCATCTGGCTGCCGCATGCGTTTTTTGCCACTGCGCATGCTCGGTAGCGTGCCGCAAGCGGCAAAAACCGGACGGGGCGCATGTAAAAGCTTATGCAAAGGATGCGGTGTTTTCACCGCATCCGTTGCATAGCTTGCACAGCCGGATTGAGCCACACAGCTCAAGCCGGATGTGTGACAGCAGCCTAAGGCTGCTTTCACACCTCCGGTTTCTGCAATGCGGCACAATCCGGCACTTTGCAGGAAAATCGCAACCGTGTTTTTTTTTGCTGCCGGTTGCGTTTTTTCTGCATAGACTTTAATTAGTGCCGCAAGGCCTTGCGTTCCATCCGTTTTTTGCCGCATGCGGCAGATTTAGCCGATGCGGCGGCCGGATGGAACGTTGCCTAGCACGTTTTTTCGTGCGGCAAAAAAAAACCGCATCGCGCCGCATTCGGCCGATGTGGCGCATTTTTCAATGCATGCCTATGGCGGCCAGATGCGGCGCGATGCAGCAATAACCGCATCCGGCCGCCGCATGCGGTTTTTGCCACTGCGCATGCTCAGTAGCATGCCGCAAGCGGCAAAAAACGGACTGGCCGCAAAGGAAAAACTTATGCAAAGGATGCGGTGTGTTCACCGCATCCGTTGCATAGCCGGATTGAGCCGCAGAGCTCAAGCCGGATGTGTGAAAGCAGCCTAAGGGTATGTGCGCACGTTGCTTTTTACCTGCTTTTTTGCTGCTTTTTCTTCTGCGCTGTTTAATGCCAAAATGGATGTGTTCTTCTATTCAAGCAAAGTCTATGGGAATTTGGGTTTCTTGTTCACACTATGTTGTTCAAAATGCTGCCTTTTTGTGGCAGAAATTTGGTCAAAAACTCAGCTTTTCAAAGAAGCAACATGTCAATTGTTTTTGCCATTTGGGTTTTGCACTGCAAAGCTGAGTTTTTGACCAAAGTTCTGCCACAAAAAGGCAGCATTTTGAACAACATAGTGTGAACAAGAAACCCAAATTCCCATAGACTTTGCTTGAATAGAAGAACACATCCATTTTGGCATTAAACAGCGCAGAAGAAAAAGCAGCAAAAAAGCAGGTAAAAAGCAACGTGCGCACATACCCTTAGATTACAGCAGGGCTTTACACTTGCCCTTTAGTGTCCTCTTCATGTGGGTCTAAGGTGTTTAGGCTGGTTTAACACTAGAAGTCCCAGAAATTTCGAGCTCCCCCCTGAAGTCCCGAAATATGTTCAAATGAACTGAATAGAACTAACTAGAAACTAAATGGCTAAACTCAATGGAAAACAACAACCTCCTGTGGTGCGACAGTAATGGCCTTAATTACAGAACAAAAGACAGTGATTATAGGATGTTAGCTAAAATCCTTCAGGTCATTCAACCGTCTCTGGGTTCCAAAGATAGAAATGTTAAATGACCCCTCTCTGGGACTTCTAGTGTTAACAAATCAAATAAATAGTTAAAGGGTCCTCCTTACTTTTCATGACCAGCCAAGATAAAGCAAGCAGCTGGGGGCTATCAATGATAGGGAGGACCCCAGGCCTGGGAGTCAGAGCTGTGTCCAGGCATGCTCCCATTCCGGGGTTTCCTGTCTCCGCCGGAGTTTCCCTGTCACCTCCATTATACTCGGTACTGGAGCCCTCCTGGATTCCCGTACCAAGCACACAGCATGGCACTGCTCGCCCATCACTACCGAGGACCGTCCACACCGGCAGTGCTCGCATACCTGTCACACGTCCCAGCAGTGTACGGTGAACCCCCGAATGGCGCCTTGTGGTGCTCACAGGGGCTCCCGTCCTGGCAGACTATGGACTCCTCTTACCCTTGTGGCAGTGGGACAGGAAATACGCCTTGGCGGAGAGATTCTCTCTGTCGAACCTGTCTATGGATACGGAAGGATACTCCTTCATGCGGCCCTGGAAGGAGCTCATGTTATCAGCACAGGCAGGAGACGCTGCGGAACCGGCGGCCGAGCATTCCCGGAAGCGGCGAACAGCGCTCTGCAAGTTATCCCAACGTGACAAAGCAGCCAATCACCGCTCTGCTATGCGGACACAGCTGCCAATCAGCTACGAGCTCCACTGTGGCCCCTCCCAGGCTCCCAGGGAAAGCTTACATCTGCCACTCGTCCCTCACGTCTTGATCCGCCCATAGACTTTGGCTGAGCATTTTTAGCCCTTCTACGGAGGCAGCGCGTCAGTTGTTGCTAGGATACCGTGGAGCTGCTGATCGGGGCTGGCCGGTAAGTCACGGATACATCCCGGACGCTGCCTGTCAGCTGCACCCTCTATATTACATCTCCAGGGTGTAGGACAGATGAATGGAGCAGATACTGAAGCTCGACCCCCGCTCCATTCACTGTCTACAGGACTGCTGGAGAAAAAGGAGCACTCCGCTATTGTACCATAGACAGTGAATGGAGCAGATGCCTAAAGCTTGTCCCCCACTGTATTCATTGTCTGTGAGACTGCTGGGGAGAGAGGAGCACTCCGCTATTGTACCATAGACAGTGAATGGAGCAGATGCCTAAACCTTGTCCCCCACTGTATTCATTGTCTATACCTCTGCTGGGGAGAGAGGAGCACTCAGCTATTGTACCATAGACAATTAATGACGCAAATGCCCAAAACTCGCCCCCCACTCCATTCATTGTCTATGGGACTGCTGGAGAAAGAGGAGCACCACCCTGAACTATCGTCCCATAGACAATGAATGGATCAGGCGCTTAAAGCTCGACCCCCGCTCCATTCACTGTCTACAGGACTGCTGGGGAGAGAGGAGCACTCAGCTATTGTAACATAGACAGTGAATGGAGCAGATGCCTAAAGCTTGTCCCCCACTGTATTCATTGTCTGTGAGACTGCCGGAGAAAAAGGAGCACTCCGCTATTGTAACATAGACAGTGAATGGAGCAGATACTGAAGCTCGACCCACACTCTATTCATTGTCTGTGAGGCTGCTGGGGAGAGAGGAGCACTCAGCTATTGTACCATAGACAGTGAATGGAGCAGATGCCGCTTGTCCCCCACTGTATTCATTGTCTGTGAGACTGCCGGAGAAAAAGAAACACTCCGCTATTGTACCATAGACAGTGAATGGAGCAGATGCCGCTTGTCCCCCACTGTATTCATTGTCTGTGAGACTGCTGGAGAAAAAGAAACACTCCGCTATTGTACCATAGACAGTGAATGGAGCAGATGCCGCTTGTCCCCCACTGTATTCATTGTCTGTGAGACTGCTGGGGAGAGAGGAGCACTCAGCTATTGTACCATAGACAGTGAATGGAGCAGATGCCGCTTGTCCCCCACTGTATTCATTGTCTGTGAGACTGCTGGGGAGAGAGGAGCACTCAGCTATTGTACCATAGACAGTGAATGGAGCAGATGCCGCTTGTCCCCCACTGTATTCATTGTCTGTGAGACTGCTGGAGAAAAAGAAACACTCCGCTATTGTACCATAGACAGTGAATGGAGCAGATGCCGCTTGTCCCCCACTGTATTCATTGTCTGTGAGACTGCTGGAGAAAGAGGAGCACTCCGCTATTGTAACATAGACAATTAATGACGCAAATGCCCAAAACTCGCCCCCCACTCCATTCATTGTCTATGGGACTGCTGGAGAAAGAGGAGCACCACCCTGAACTATCGTCCCATAGACAATGAATGGATCAGGCGCTTAAAGCTCGACCCCCGCTCCATTCACTGTCTACAGGACTGCTGGGGAGAGAGGAGCACTCAGCTATTGTAACATAGACAGTGAATGGAGCAGATGCCTAAAGCTTGTCCCCCACTATTCATTGTCTGTGAGACTGCCGGAGAAAAAGAAGCACTCCGCTATTGTACCATAGACAGTGAATGGAGCAGATGCCGCTTGTCCCCCACTGTATTCATTGTCTGTGAGACTGCCGGAGAAAAAGGAGCACTCCGCTATTGTAACATAGACAGTGAATGGAGCAGATACTGAAGCTCGACCCCCACTCTATTCATTGTCTGTGAGGCTGCTGGGGAGAGAGGAGCACTCAGCTATTGTACCATAGACAGTGAATGGAGCAGATACTGAAGCTCGACCCCCGCTCCATTCACTGTCTACAGGACTGCTGGAGAAAAAGAAGCACTCCGCTATTGTACCATAGACAGTGAATGCGCTACTGTCCTGTGGAGTCAATGGTGCTATATGACAGAGTAAAATAAATTGTGTGTTCTTTGGCTGAGTGTCCTGTCATAGCCGAAGTCACTTTGTGAGTCCAGCCTTATAGCGCTGCATGCAAGACAGTGGGATCTGCAGAAGAGGCGTCTACCAGAGATACAACCCCGAGCACAAGACACAGTCATTAGATGCCGTGACACATGATTATCACAGCTATCACAACTCTGTTCCTTCCTATTGTTACACAACTAAATGCACAGGATAAAGCCAAAATATACGTAAAGGGGTGGTCAGGAGGCAACGTCATTGTCATTCTAAATCCCTATTTAGAGCCAGAATCGAGACTATTCTTTAATATACCTTGCACTCAATATTCCTTCTCCTTCCCTAACTATTACTGCTATTCTATTTTGTTTCCCCCTCTTTCCTTTGTCATGACGCTTTGTTTGAGAATGCCAGTGCATGCTGGGATATCCAGACGAAGCGTCATCAGAGGGTAGAAGCTGAGGCCACTGCCCCCTCCCTGAAATGACGCATAACGATGGGTAATCAGTGTCCTCCGTTTCAGGGGCTGGTCCCAGCAATGTGCACAATGACTATGGGATGGTTTCACCCCGTATGTGTCGACACGATCCTTTCCATTGCTCATCTGCTTCTGCTAGATCTTCCTCATCATAGTGCCCGAAACAGATTTCTCTCAATCTTCCCGATGACCGGATTGTATCTATGGGCAGGGACATTACAAACCATAGTGTAATCATCTCCGCAGTGGGGAGAATCTATTTTGGGATATATACTGCATGATGACTATTCTTATTTCTCAGGATTTCATGATAAGGAACCTTCCTTGATGTAAAAAATTAATGTTGCCATTTTTTTCCAATACTTTCCTACTTCTCTCTTCAGAGATCAATTTTACTCCTCTGAATCCGGGCAGAAGCTCTCAGCGCCATGTCGGATGCAGAATCTGGTGCCATTAGCTCTGAAGTTAAACCCAGATCAATGACTCGTGCAAAGAAGTGGTCGGATGAGATAGAAAACCTGTACAGGTTCCAAACCGCGGGCTACAGAGACGAGGTGGAGTACAGGCACATAAAGCAAGTGGAGATGGTGAGAACGGTGCACAGGCGTATTACTGCAGCCTTCATAGCTGAGGATGGGACCGGAGGCAGAGCAATATATAATATACATCAGATGTAGGGGGGAACCGATCAGATGACGGTAGCACCACTCAATGGGGGATGTGTTAGGGAGCAAGAAAAAATCAGTTCTTCAAGTTACTGTGTTGGAATCTAAATAGGGAAGTGTGAAGATCTGAGCCACATTGTGAAGGCTAAATACCAGGGTCTGAGTGTGCCGCCCCCACGTCAGCAGCCGGGCTGCTCGGATCCGGATCCGCAGTGGCTCGAGGGGTCTCCGGACTCGGGGGTCGCGCGGACACTCAAATAAAAAGGGGCGTAATATATGTTGTAGATACTTTGTGATGCCACCCATGGTGTGTGGTAAGATGGAGTACCACCACCACTGCTGTTGGGGAGTACCCGGGGGCGTTGGAATGGCAGCTGGATGTTAACCCCTCCGTGGGTAGGGGTGGATGTCCCGGGGCTCAGTGTCCAGAACACGGGAGGTGATGGCTGTTGGTGGTGATGCACCAGGCCGGGCCGGGGGGTGCTGATGTACTCATGATTGAATAAGTGCACATGAGTCAGCTGCTAAACCAAGGTGTCAGTGGCCGGATGCCTCTTCAGGGTGTATACGGTTCCCACACCCAGCTGGTGTACGAATGTCCCTTCCTTCGGCACTCTGTATTTTCCTTCTATTCTAGACGACCACATATGGAACGGGGAAGTCCACTCCCGGATTGGTTTTGGTTGGGAGATGTGCCTACGAAACTGACCCATGGGATCTCAGTGGGTTGTTGAGGATACCCTATCCCCGGCGGTGGGCTGCCGTTTCGCTCTATCTGGGCTAACAGTTTGGAACAACGTCTGGAACCTTGCTCCCAGCCTGGTTAATTAGAGAAGGGTCTTGCAACCGTCTTCTAACTGGGGTCCAGGTACCCCGCCTGTGCACGGTTTCTGGACCGGATCTCCACTGTCGGTACCGGCGGGCTCCAACCCTGTCCCGGTCTACTTTGGATTTCTCGTGACCGGACTCCCGTCGTCTTTGGATATGGTCCACTGCTTGCCACCTAGCCAGTAGACCAGGGCCACGACCCTGGCTACTCTTCACTAGGCTCAACCTTGACCTCCCTTAAGACAAAACTTGAACTCCAACTGACTGGTTTCCTCCCCTCAACATCACCAATCCGCCTGGTCCCGCCCACTGATGTGTCATTCTTACCCTGAGGAGGGTGGCTAGGATTTTGTGGCAGATGGAACCTGATGTGGGATGGTGTTGTGTGAGGGTGTAGTGTTTCTCTATGACCAACTGGCGGCGCCAGGGCATCACATGAGTGTGCCGCCCCATCAGCAGTCGAACTCGGATCCAGGGTTACTGTGGCTCGAGGGTCTTTGAAGCCGGGGGCTTGCGGCCACTTCAAATGTAAGGGGATATTTACATGGGATGAATGTTTGTGATGCCAACTGCGGGTTGCGGTAAAGGAGAGTACCGCCGCTGTCGATGGGAGTACCGGGACTGATGGTGTGGGGCAGCCAGGTGTCGGTCCCTCCGCAGGTAGGGAAGGCTCTGGATAGTGGGGATTTGGTGAATGGGTGGCTTGGGCTTGGGAAGCAGGGTGCAGGGGTTAGATTACTCACTGCGGTAGTCATGGTGCTGGATCAGGTGGATTAAGCAGACACTCCCACAGATGGTAAACCAAAGTCTCTAGTTTCTGTGGGGGGAGCCCGTCCAGGTCCCGCTCCCACCAGTGTCACTTGGTAAGTCCGGAGCCCTGCCTCCGTGCACAAATTGATTGGCCGTTGTTGTCCCTCGGCTTGAAGCTTTCGGGGCCCCGCTACCTGTGTGTATGGCAGCTGTGCTCTTGGTGGCTGGAACTTGGGATTTTAGTGGGTTGTGTGTTTTGGAGAACCCTATCCCCCACGTTGTGCTGATGCCTCCAATCTCTGAGCTCTTGGGGAAAGTTCATAAATAGACTATCCTTCACAGGTTAATAACCAAGGTGCTTGAAGCTCTTCCCTGATCTAGGGTCTTGTACCCCGCCGTGCTCGGTACCGGTAAGGTGGGTGGGCTTTCTGGTGCCAAGAGTCCTCCTAGACTGTGTCTGTTACACTCTTGTCCAGTGTTCCTAATACCGGTCCCCGACTCCTGTGGTCCCGGACCATCGTCTGTGACCCAACCTGTCGCCTTCCTGGGAGCTCCAACTCCCCTGCTTCTCACTCTCTGAGGGCTACCACTCAACTCTTCTTCTCCCCTCCCACCAGTCTGCCTGACCCCTAGGTGGGCGGAAGTGCTCCATCTTGACCAACCCACAGGTGTGCCTGTCCAGCCCTGGTGTGAAGTGTGGTTGGGATTTCTAGTGCAGATGTCAGTGACACTGTTGATGGAAACCTGGAACCACGGGGAGTAGACCCTGCACCATGGGGGACAGGATGCAGTTCCCTGTAGCACCCTGATGTACTCTGGGGCGCTACATGAACATCTCAAACAGCAGGTTAAGAGGTTTAATTAAGAGGTTTGTAACTCCTAAAAGTAGCCCAAAGGACAACTGGTAAGCTAACGGCAACGTCATGGGCTCCTAAGATTCATTGATGGATGTGGAGAGCAAGGATTAGCGGATCAAGTCCTTACTGCAGCACAATTTGCTGAAAAGGCTAATGCTGGAATTGAAGGCCGTAGTTGCTTGGTTTGCTATTAACTACTGGAGACAAGCCTGCATCTTGAAGCAGGGCCACCATTGTAGTATTATAGGATTATTCTCCTCTCCAAGATTCTATCCCAATATGTAGTATGACTATGACCACAAGTAATTAACTAACTATCACTATATGAGTGGACGTAACCATGGATGCCTAAGCTGCAATGCCCTGCACATAAGGTAAGAGACATGGCTATATCAGTAGAGCTATACTAAATTTCTAATTGGAGGTATTTGCTAATATTAGGCTTTGTTCACACTAGAAAAAGGATTTTTCTCAAGAAATGTCGAGAGTCTGAAAGATTACCACAATTGCGGTCACAAAACGCATCCACATGTGGTGTTGCCGCGGTTGTGTGCGTTTTTTATGCCTTTTTTTTTTTTTTTTGGGCGATTTTGGTGCATTTTATTTTTCCGCAGGTTGGTTCCTGCGTTGTTTTTTTTTACTATTATCTATGGCAAAAAACGTAGGTAACAGAAGTGAGATGCTCATTGTTTTTCTCAAGAAATTCTGCAGAAAGACTGTTCTTGAGAAAAAACGCAGCGTGCGCACAGCTATTTTTGTTTTCCATAGGTTTTGCTGGGAAACGTCTGCAGAAAGGTTACACACATTTCTCAAGAAAATTCTGCAGCAAAACCACGGGTTAAAAACGCAGTGTGCGCACAGGGCCTTATTATTATTACACCTACTACATATTGGGATAGGATCTTGGAGATAAAATACCCCTTTAAGGCCTATTTCACACGTCAGTGATTCTGGTACTAATGTTGCAGTTTTTATAGGAACCAGAATCACTGACATATGCAGACCCATTATAATCAATGGGTCTGCGCACACATCAGTGATTTCTGACTGACCGTGTCTCCATGCAGCGTACACGCGTTTCTGTGATTACCGCATGTAGACATGTCAGTTTTTTTTCTGGCATCACTGATGTCCCATGGACCACACTATAGTGTGATCTGTGAAAAACGTACCAGAAAAAAAAACACATTGAAAATAAAAAGCATTTTCAACTTACCTTCTCCAGCGACGCTCTGTGCAACCTCTGCTGTCTGCAGCTTCCTGGCCGGCTCATTATTGCATGCATATTCATGAATGCAGCCAGAGCCGACCCGGAAGTAGCTGCAGGTGAGAGGCAACGGGGAACGGATGCTGCAGACCTCAGCACCATGGACAGCAGCAGCGGGGACAGGTGAGTATACGTCCATGTGCAATCACGGAGAATGGATCATGTATCACGGATAGCACATGGACAAGCCACGTGTGCCGTGAATCACAGAATACGGAGGGACATAGGCGTTTTTTACACAACAGTGCAGAACCTCTGTGTTTTTCACTGAGGTGTGAAACAGGCCTAAGTCAGTTTAACTAGGGAGTGGTAGAGTAAGGGTACCGTCACACTTTAGCGACGCACCAGCGATCTGACCTGGTCAGGATCGCTGGTGCGTCGCTACATGGTCGCTGGTGAGCTGTCAATCAGGCAGATCTCACCAGTGACCAGCCAGCAGCGACACTGCACTTGGTAACTAAGGTAAATATCAGGTAACCAAGGGCTTGGTTACCCGATATATACGTTGGTTACCAACGCACACCGCTTAGCGCTTGCTCCCTGCACTCCTAGCCACAGTACACATCGGGTTAATAAGCAAACCTTTGCTTATTTACCCGATGTGTACTCTGGCTACGTGTGCAGGGAGCCGGCACTGGCAGCGTGAGAGCGGCGGACGCTAGTAACCAAGGTAAATATATGGTAACCAAGGAAAGGGCTTCCCTTGGTTACCCGATATTTACCTTGGTTACAGCTTACCGCAGGCTGTCAGACGCCGGCTCCCTGCTCCCTGCACATTCAGATCGTTGCTCTCTCGCTGTCACACACAGCGATGTGTGCTTATCAGCGGGAGAGCAGCATCCAAAAAATGAACCAGAACAGTGTGTAACGAGCAGCGATCTCACAGCAGGGGCCAGATCGCTGCTCAGTGTCACACACAGCGAGATCGCTAATGAGGTCACTGCTGCGTCACAGAAACCGTGACTAAGCAGCGATCTCGCTATGTGAGAAGTACCCCTAAGAGATATTTAACCCCTTTACGACCGCCGATACGCCTTTTAACGGCGGTAAATAAGGGTACTTTTTCCGATCCGCCGCTTTTTAACGGCGGTCGGAAAAAAGGGTCTAGCGCCCCCCAGAGTCAGAAAATTTCCGGGGTCTCAGCTGCCGGGGGTAGCTGAGACCCTGGAGATCATGATTCGGGCCGGTTTTTCCGGTCCCCGCTCACCTGATGACCGGTATACACCGTATACCGATCATCAAGTTATAGTAAATGACCGCGCCGGTAAAAAATGATTTATCTCCCATCTGGCATGATCAAACATGCCAGATGGGAGATAAATCTTTTTCCCGGTTCCCTCCGGTCCCCCGGTGTCCCCAAAGTGCCCCCCCCGACCCCCAACCCCCTCCCGAAAATCCAAGATGGCCGCGCGCACCGGGGAGCACAGCAGTGCGCCGGCCGCATTTCCACTGTTCCTATGGTTTCTGTCGTATGTGCCATCACACATGCGACAGAAACCTGCTCCCTAGGCCCTGCCGGGTCCCCCCCTACCCCCCCCCTGGTGTTCCCCGGTGTCATACATACCTGTCGCAGCTCTGATCCCCCGCGGCCCCCTCCTCCGGCTCCTTCTCAGCAGACTCCGGTCACATGTGCAGAGCGCAGCTGTCAGCTTCCTGTGTTCAGGACGCTGGCTGCTCGCACTCTGCAGCTGTGACCCAGGGAGGGTGGGTGCAGATTCTTTGCACCCACTCTCCTCAAATGGAGGGTATGCCCTCCTAGAAAATGGGGGATACGTTCCCTGAACGTGTCCCCCATATTCTAGAAGGTCCAGAGGCGACGTGGGACGTCCAAATGGATTATTGTGGATTTTTTTTTTTTTCTTTTCAATAAATTGGTCAATCAGGGAATGTTTTGGGGAGTGTTTTTTCAAATAAATTTTTTTTGTTGTCAATTTTTTTTTTATTACTGTCAATTAGTTATGTCGGGTATCTGATAGACGCCGTGACATAACTAATTGCTGGGCTTGATGCCAGGTGACATTACACACCTGGTATCAACCCCATTCATTACCCCGTTAGCCAACGCACCAGGGCGCGGGATGAGCTGGGGCGAAGCGCCAGAATTGGCGCATCTAATGGATGCGCCACTTCTGGGGCGGCTGCGGCCTGCTATTTTTAGGCTGGGAAGAGTCCAATAACCGTGGCTCTTCCTATCCTGAGAATACCAGACCCCAGCTGTCAGCTTCACCTTGGCTGGTGATCTAATTTGGGGGGACCCCACGTTTGTTTTTTTTTTTTAATTATTTATTTATAAATAAAAAAAAAAAGCCTGGGGAGCCCTCCAAATTGATCACCAGCCAAGGTGAAGCTGTCAGCTGTGGTTTGCAGGCTACAGCTGTCTGCTTTACCCTAGCTGGCTATCAAAAATAGGGGGGACCCCACGTCATTTATTTTAATTCTTTTTTTTTTTTTGGGCTAAATACAAGGCTAGGCATCCTTTAGTGTCACATGAAAGGCACTAAAGGGCGCCAGCTTAGAATATGCAGGGGGGTGGGACGTTATATATGTTTGACATCTATCCATTCATCCATTGTAGCATTTTACGCTGTGTGCCCACAATCAGGGTTTGCAACGTTTTGGGCGCAGAGTGTTTTCCCTGCGTCCATAACGCTGCGTTGTGCAGTAGAAGCACAGTGGCAGGATTTTTAGAAATCCCGTGCCCACTGTGTTTCTTTTCTCCGCAGCATAAATCGACCTGTGGCGCAGCTTCCCGAGCCTCAGGATGTCAATTTATGCTGCGGAGATGAGTGTTCTTTGCAGGTAGAATAGAACTAAAGTCCACAGCAGCCTGAACCCAAATCGTGGGCATGGGCAGCTGCGTTCTCCCGTGGACAACACTCACATTTCTGCAGGAGGCTGACACTGGGTACTAGACGCCGTGTCGCTGGATCATGGCCACATAGCCTAAAGGCTACTTTACACGCTGCGATATCTGTCCCGATATCGCTAGCATGGGTACCCGCCCCCATCTGTTGTGCGACACGGGCAAATCGCTGCCCGTGCCGCACAACATCGCGCAGATGCGTCACACATACTTACCTGCCCGGCGACGTCGCTGTGACCGGCAAACCGCCTCCTTTCTAAGGGGGCGGTCCGTGTGGCGTCACAGTGACGTCACTGAGCGGCCGCCCAATAGAAGCGGAGGGGCGGAGATGAGTGGCCGGAACATCCCGCCCACCTCCTTCCTTCCTCATAGCGGCCGGGAGGCAGGTAAGGAGAGGTTCCTCGATCCTGCGGCGTCACACATAGCGATGCAAAATCGCTCATCGGTGTCACACGCAGCAACATTGCTAATGCGGCCGGATGTGCGGCACCAATTCCGTGACCCTAACGACTCCGCATTAGCGATGTCGCAGCGTGTAAAGCCCCCTTAACAGTGAGAAATTTTTTGCTACAGCAACAGTTTTGTGAAGTACCTGTGGATTCAAAATGTTTACTATACTCCTGAATAAAATCCTTGAGGGGTCCAGTTTCCAAAATGAGGTCACTTGTGGGGGGTTTCTGATGTATAGGTGCCCAAGGGGCCCTGCTAATGTGACATGGTGCGCGCAATTTACTTCAACTTTTCCAAAATTCAAATGGTGCTCCTTCCATTCCAAGCCCTCCCATTTATCCAAACAAAGGTTTTTGGCCACATGTGTGGTATCCCTGTGCTCACAAGAAATTAGATAACAACCTGTGGGGTACACGTTTTGTTGTTGCCTCTTGAAAAAGTGAAAAATGTGTCGCTAAATCAACATTTTTGTGAAAAAAATGAAAATTTCAATATGGCAACCTAAGCTTATCAAATTCTGTGAAGTATTCGTGGATTCAAAATGCTCAATATACACCTAGATTAAAGCCTTGAGGGGTCTTATTTCCAGAATGGGGTCACTTGTGGGGGACCTCCACTGCTTAGGCACCTCAGGGGTTCTCCTAATGCAACATGGCGTCCGCTATTGATTCCAGCCAATTTTGCAGTCAAATTGCACTCCTTCTCTTCTGAGCCCTGTAGTGTGCCCAAACAGTTGATTTCCACCACATACAAGATATCAACAAACTCAGGAGAAATTGCGCAATAAATTTCATGGTGATTTTTTTCCTGTTACCCTTGTGAAAAAAAAAGCTACCTGGTTGAAGTAACAATTTTGTGGTAAAATTTTATTTTTTTATTTTCATGGCTCAACGTTATAAACTTCTGTAAAGCACCTGGGGGTTCAGGGTACTCACCAAACATCAAGATAAATTCCTTGAGGGGCCTAGTTTCCAATATGGGGTCACTTGTGGTGTTTTTTTGCTGTTTACGTACCTTAGGGGTCCTCCAAATGCGACATGGTGCCCGCAATCTTTTTCAGCCAAATTTCCTTTCCAAAATTCAAATATTGCTCCTTCCGTTCCAAGCCCTCCCATTTCTCCAAACAAAGGTTTCAGACCACAAGTGAGGTATCACCGCGCTCATAAAAAAGTGGGTAACAAACATTGGGGTCACATTTTTGGAATTACCTCTTGAAAAAGTGAAAAAATTGATGCTAAAGCAACATTTTTGAGAAAAAAATGAAAATTTTCAATGTGACAACGTAACGTTATCAAAATCTGTGAAGTACCTGTGGATCCAAAATGCTCACTATACCCCTAGATAGAAGCCTTAAGGGGTCTAGTTTCCAAAATGGTGTCACTTGTAATGGGTTTCTGCTGTTTAGGTACCTTGGCGGACATGTAAATGCAACATGGTGCCCGCAATCTGTTTCAGCCAAATTTGCTTTCCAAAATTCAAATATTGCTCCTTCTGTTCCGAGCCCTCCCATTTGTCCAAACAAAGGTTTCTGACCACATGTGGGGTATTGGCGCGTTCATAAGAAAGCGGGTAACAAGTTTTGGGGTTCATTTTGTTGTGTTATTTCTTCTAAAAGTGAATAAATTTGGGGTAGAGCAACATTTTAGGTAAAATTTTATTTTTTGCTTTTTTTCATTCCACTTTGCTTTAGTTCCTGTGAAGCACCTGAAGGGTTAATAAACTTCTTGGATGTGGTTTTGAGTACTTTGAGGCGTGCTGTTTTGAGAATGGTGTCACTTTTAGGTATTTTCTGTCACTTAGGCCTCTCAAAGTCACTTCAAATGTGATGTGGTCCCTAAAAAAATGGTTTTGTGAATTTTGTTGAAAAAATGGGAAATTGCTGATGAACTTTGACCCCTTCTAACTTCCTAACCCCAAAACATTTTGTTTCAGAAATTGCGCTAATGTAAAGTGGACATGTGGGAAATGTTATTTATTAACTGTTTTGTGTGACATAACTCTCTGGGTTAAAGGCATAAAAATTAAAAGTTTGAAAATTGCAAAATTTTCAAAATTTTCATCAAATTTCCGATTTTTTTCACAAATAAAAGCAAAAAATATCGTTCTAAATTTATAACTATCATGAAGTACAATATGTCACGAAAAAACAATGTCAGAATCACCGGGATCCGTTGAAGCGTTCCAGAGTTATGACCTCATAAAGTGACACTGGTCAGAATTGCAAAAAATGGCCTGGTCATTAAGTACAAAACTGGCTTCGTCCTTAAGGGGTTAAAGTTAAGAACTGCGTTGCCAAACAGCCAGCAACCTTGCCATTATTTACTCAAAATGGGGAACTCAAGTACCCTTATGTTATCTGTTTTCATGTTCTGCTTAGTCCCTGATGATATATTGTCATGAAAAAACGTGTAGGTATTTTTGTGACTAGAGCTACAGTAGATAATCCCCCTTACATTTTAGATAAGTATCGGTCAAACTGTCGATTCTCTCATAGATAGGAGCACTTGGTCGTCAGAGCTCTCCTGTGTTCTCTATGAGAGAGCCGCTGCCAGACTTCTCTGATGGCTGCTAATCTCTGAGAGAACAAAAGATTAATCAATATATTTTGGAATAATAATAATACGTTCCACAATTGGATGTATTTAAAAAAATATGTTCCTGTACTGAGAACCTTATATATGTGCTATGTACTGTGTAATGGCCGTGTCTGACTATACAGTGACATGGTCTGATCATACCATATCTCCTGGGCTCGGGAGGAAGTAAAAGAGTATACAGACAGCACAGCATGGGATCGCAGCTGCTGCTTTCTGTGAGGTAAAACATTTCCCTGCGTGTTTATAAACAATGTTTTACATCATAGAAAGTATCAGCTGCAATACCAGGTTGTACTTTATGTATACTTTCTTTTGCTTCGTCTCATGACTAGGAGCTGTGGTATGTTCAGACCATAAACTGGATCAGCTCTGTACGGTCAGACACATCCATTACACAGTACTTAGCAGAGGCACATTTAAAAAGTTATTTTAGTACAGGAACATTTTTTTTTAACACATCCAATTGTGGAACTTCTTTTTATTCCAAGATCTATTAAAGGGGTTATCTGGCTTATTTTGCTTATTACACTATTGGGCTACATAGTGGCAGGTAGGTAGATAGCAACTACCTTCCCACCCTGCTGTCAGCCCCTCTCCCCCGGCTCAGATTGGTCATGTGACCGCTCCTACCGGGATTTTGCTACTTCCTATGATGTCACATTGACAGGGGCAGGAGCTTATGTTCGCCTTGTAGACGAGCATCACAGCTGACGTCATGTTGCCGCCCTGCTGGGCATGTACAGTGTGTCGGAGTCCCCTCCCCCGCACCCTCCCACACATTCCGTATTTGTCCACGCAACTGCTGTGGCACCCATGAGCTGGGTGGAGGGGTCTGGCGGCAGCTGTCCATGTTGTCGGCTCCAGCATCAGGCCCCCTGCTTAGGATCACACATTCAAATGTATCGGCATCACCGATGCCAATACATTACAAAGCACAGATGAGAGGGAGCACTGCGCTGCTTCTCATCACTGTCCTGCTGTCTGTGCTCTCTGACAGTTCAGTACAGCGGTGCTGATATGGCCAGAGCACAGATAGCGGGCGAACGAGAAGCAGCGGCGGGGACCGAGGAAAGGTGAGTATGTGGGGGTGCAGAGCCTGCTGTGTGTGTGTGTGTGGGGGGGTGCAGAGCCCGCTGTGTGTGTGTGGGGGGGTGCAGAGCCCGCTGTGTGTGGGGGGGGGGTGCAGAGCCCGCTGTGTGTGTGTGTGTGTGTGTGTGTGTGTGTGGGGTGCAGAGCCCGCTGTGTGTGTGTGTGTGTGTGTGGGGGGGGGTGCAGAGCCTGCTGTGTGTGTGTGTGTGTGTGGGGGGGGGGGTGCAGAGCCTGCTGTGTGGGGGGGGGGTGCAGAGCCTGCTGTGTGTGGGGGGGGTGCAGAGCCCGCTGTGTGTGTGTGTGGGGGGTGCAGAGCCCGCTGTGTGTGTGTGTGTGTGGGGGGGGGGGGGTGCAGAGCCTGCTGTGTGTGTGGGGGGGGGGTGCAGAGCCTGCTGTGTGGGGGGGGGGGTGCAGAGCCTGCTGTGTGTGGGGGGGGTGCAGAGCCCGCTGTGTGTGTGTGTGTGTGTGTGTGTGTGGGGGGGGGGGTGCAGAGCCCGCTGTGTGTGTGTGTGTGTGTGGGGGGGGGTGCAGAGCCCGCTGTGTGTGTGTGTGTGTGTGTGTGTGTGTGTGGGGGGGGTGCAGAGCCTGCTGTGTGTGTGTGGGGGGGGGTGCAGAGCCTGCTGTGTGTGTGTGTGTGTGTGTGTGGGGGGGTGCAGAGCCCGCTGTGTGTGGGGGGGGGTGCAGAGCCCGCTGTGTGTGGGGGGGGTGCAGAGCCCGCTGTGTGTGTGTGTGTGTGGGGGGGGGGGGGGTGCAGAGCTCGCTGTGTGTGTGTGTGTGTGTGTGTGGGGGGGGGTGCAGAGCCTGCTGTGTGTGTGTGTGTGTGTGTGTGTGTGGGGGGGGGGGGGGGGGAGTGCAGAGCCTGCTGTGTGTGTGGGGGGGTGGGGTGTAGAGCCCGCTGTGTGTGTGGGGGTGCAGAGCCCGCTGTGTGTGGGGGGGTGCAGAGCCTGCTGTGTGTGTGTGTGTGTGTGTGTGTGTGGGGGTGCAGAGCCCGCTGTGTGTCTGAGGGGGGGTGCAGAGCCTGCTGTGGGGGGGGTGCAGAGCCTGCTGTGTGTGTGTGTGTGTGTGGTGCAAAGCCTGCTGTGTGTGGGTGGGGGTGCAGAGCCCGCTGTGTGTCTGAGGGGGGGTGCAGAGCCTGCTGTGGGGGGGGTGCAGAGCCTGCTGTGTGTGTGTGTGTGTGGTGCAAAGCCTGCTGTGTGTGGGTGGGGGTGCAGAGCCTGCTGTGTGTGTGTGTGTGTGTGTGTGTGTGTGTGCAGAGTCCGCTGTTTGCGGGGGGGGGGGGGTTGCAGAGTCCGCTGTTTGCGGGGGGGGGGTTGCAGAGTCCGCTGTGTGCGGGGGGGGGGGTTGCAGAGTCCGCTGTGTGCGGGGGGGGGGTTGCAGAGTCCGCTGTGTGCGGGGGGGGGGTTGCAGAGTCCGCTGTGTGCGGGGGGGGGGGTTGCAGAGTCCGCTGTGTGCGGGGGGGGGGGTTGCAGAGTCCGCTGTGTGCGGGGGGGGGTTGCAGAGTCCGCTGTGTGCGGGGGGGGTTGCAGATCCGCTGTGTGCGGGGGGGGGTTGCAGAGTCCGCTGTGTGCGGGGGGGGGGTTGCAGATCCGCTGTGTGCGGGGGGGGTTGCAGAGTCCGCTGTGTGCGGGGTACCAGAGCCCTATGTGGTGCTGTTACTTTCAGTTCTGTAGTGATGAGAGGTCAGTGTTGAGCAGAATAATGACAGCCAATCAGTGGGCAGAGGGCAGGGCTGGACCGTGAGGCCGGGCGGCGCCAGATCTGACTGTGAGGTTTGGCACAGGAAGATTTCATGTGAGGTTGAGCTGCAGGTAAATAAAGAGGCACCCACACTCAATGTCAGCTGACCCTAAGTGTCCTTTACTGCATCCTAAACTATAAACCAAGTGTGATACAAAGCACCAATAAACATAAAAGAAGGGCAGAGGGTGAGAAACAGGGCTTGTGATCACACAGTCATACAAGGAAGATGGAGGAAACCTAAAGAAATGCAAACAGACTTACTGAATAAGTGGAACCCCTCCAAATCATAAATAAAACAGAATGAGAGAATGCTGAAAAGAGAAACACACACACAAAGCACAGGGAAAAGAAAAAGCGGGAACGGAGCAAGATAATCCTAAACTGAGGAGTTGGGATTCCAAACATCTATCAGCCTTGGAATATAGCCAGCATTGAAGGCATGCACATGGTAATTATAAATAGGCCCTCCTAAGATGTGATAGGGCAATTAAAAATTGATGTGAACACGCCTGAATAAAAGTAAAACAAAAAGGAAAAGGAAAGGAAAGACAAGAGAACTATCAGCAGTTGGACCAAGACAAAACAGGCTGTGGTTCAATAGAGAGGGAAACTGACCACACAACCAGAGCTCATCGCATCAAAGCCTGGAGTGAAGTCATGAGATCACTTCCACATGCTACTATCTCATTTGAAGTCACTTAGTTTGCATTTTTATCTTAGCAACTTTTATATAGATATACAATAAAAGTTATGATTTCATTAGGACAGAACCCTAAACATAGCACAGTGAATCCTGGCTGCGGTTCTCATCTAAATTTATCTGCAATTTTCTACTACGCTGCACTTTATAATCAGATTTTTATTACATACATATTTATAAAGCATTAATGGAGGGTGACATATTAACCTATGCAGTCACTGCAAAAGGACGTCTGGATTTATTGCTGTGACAGCACCACACTGTTATTCCTCTCCGGTCTTGTCATTATTTTACAAGGAAATATTAAAGCAAACTTTACATAAAATTAATATTAGAAATAGAATTCATTGGCACTGACATTCTATAATTGATAATACGAAAATAATAATGCTTTTTCTTCTTAGGTGGATCGCTGGCCAGACACTGGATTTGTAAAAAAGTTGCAAAGAAAAGACAATACATTTTACTACTATAATAAGGGCAGAGAATGTGAAGATAAAGAAGTCCATAAAGTAAAAGTGTATGCCTACTGAATAAATGTGTTTACATTGTTCTAATCTATTCTTCTTGGTGTGTTATTTATTCAAACATTACACCTAACATATGTGTGCAAGACTTCATTAGGAGAGGTACACCTCATACCCATGTTCCGGGGTGTATGGTCTACAGCTGGAGACCATGCAACCTTTATGAGGCCTGAGGGGTTGGGGCCGGAGCCACTTAGCATTGAGCTCTCCATTTGTCACAATTTTAACAATATCCACATCTTCAGGATGCGGACAGTGTTGAATAGAGTGATGGATCAGAGAGCCAAAGGCTATCTGTTCCACCATTCTGCCTGCACCTGTAAGTCTGAGATTCAGTGCAGTATAGGAGGGATGATGTCACTACTGCTCACCTGCAGTATGGAACCTCAGCATTCACCCTGTACGGACCAGAGCAGAATGGTGCCGGACAAATTCAATTAAAAGCTAACAAAGGCAGATGATGGGGGTAATGAAAAATTAGAAATGAGTAGTGCTAGAGGTACAGTACAGACCAAACGTTTGGACACACCTTCTCATTCAAAGAGTTTTCTTTATTTTCATGACTGAAAATTGTAGATTCACATTGAAGGCATCAAAACTATGAATT
Organism: Anomaloglossus baeobatrachus; assembly: GCF_048569485.1. Classification (NCBI taxonomy): domain Eukaryota; kingdom Metazoa; phylum Chordata; class Amphibia; order Anura; family Aromobatidae; genus Anomaloglossus; species Anomaloglossus baeobatrachus. The sequence continues at coordinate 389,321,653 of NC_134356.1, read as the reverse complement.
AACATAAGTAGAATGAAATACTTAACAAAAAAGTGAGAAACAACTGAAAATATGTCTTATATTCTAGGTTCTTCAAAGTAGCCACCTTTTCCTTTGATTACTGCTTTGCACACTCTTGGCATTCTCTTGATGAGCTTCAAGAGATAGTCACCGGAAATGGTCTTCCAGCAGCCTTGAAGGAGTTCCCAGAGATGCTTAGCACTTGTTGGCCCTTTTGCCTTCCCTCTGCGGTCCAGCTCACCCCAAACCATCTCGATTGGGTTCAGGTCTGGTGACTGTGGAGACCAGGTCATCTGACGTAGCACCCCATCACTCTCCTTCTTAGTCAGATAGCCCTTACACAGCCTGGAGGTGTGTTTGGGGTCATAGTTGTGTTGAAAAATAAATGATAGTCCAACTAAACGCAAACCGGATGGAATAGCATGCCGCTGCAAGATGCTGTGGTAGCCATGCTGTTTCAGTATGCCTTCAATTTTGAATAAATCCCCAACAGTGTCACCATCAAAGCACCCCCACACCGTCACACCTCCTCATCCATGCGTCACAGTGGGAACCAGACATGTAGAGTCCATCCGTTCACCTTTTCTGCGTCGCAGAAAGACACGGTGGTTGGATCCAAAGATCTCAAATTTGGACTCATCAGACCAAAGCACAGATTTCCACTGGTCTAATGTCCATTCCTTGTGTTTTTTAGCCCAAACAAGTCTCTTCTGCTTGTTGCCTGTCCCTAGCAGTGGTTTCCTAGCAGCTATTTTACCATGAAGGCCTGCTGCACAAAGTCTCCTCTTAACAGTTGTTCTAGAGATGTGCCTGCTGCTAGAACTCTGTGTGGCATTGACCTGGTCTCTAATCTGAGCTGCTGTTAACCAGCGATTTCTGAGGCTGGTGACTCGGATAAACTTATCCTCTGCAGCAGAGGTGACTCTTGGTCTTCCTTTCCTGGGGTGGTCCTCATGTGAGCCAGTTTCTTTGTAGCGTTTGATGGTTTTTGCCACTGCACTTGGGGACACTTTCAAAGTTTTCCCAATTTTTCAGACTGACTGACCTTCATTTCTTAAAGTAATGATGGCCACTCGTTTTTCTTAGCTGCTTTTTTCTTGCCATAATACAAATTCTAACAGTCTATTCAGTAGGACTATCAGCTGTGTATCCACCAGACTTCTGCACAACACAACGAATGGTCCCAACCCCATTTATAAGACAAGAAATCCCACTTATTAAACCTGACAGGGCACACCTGTGAAGTGAAAACCATTTCTGGTGACTACCTCTTGAAGCACATCAAGAAAATGCCAAGAGTGTGCAAAGCAGTAATCAAAGCAAAAGGTGGCTACTTTGAAGAACCTAGAATATAAGACATATTTTCAGTTGTTTCACACTTTTTTGTTAAGTATTTCATTCCACATGTGTTAATTCATAGTTTTGATGCCTTCAATGTGAATCTACAATTTTCAGAGTCATGAAAATAAAGAAAACTCTTTGAATGAGAAGGTGTGTCCAAACTTTTAGTCTGTACTGTATTTCCAAAGATTGTCTCAATTCATTGAAAAAAATCAAGAATTTCACAGAACCATGAGTCCATCGGCTTCTTATCTTCATCTCATCTCAAAGGTATGGAATCAACATAATCACATAACATTAAAATAAAGCCCCAAGTTATACTATCAGATTCTAGATAAAGGCATAGGTTTTCTAAGGTATCCATGTCTTACTTTTTTTTTTAACGCGTTCTGGGTCATGGTTTCTGAAGGACAAGCCAGAAAGTCCCTCTAATCTATAAATCTCATGTACTTTATCCAGCCATTTTTGTGGTGGGGGGTTGTAATCAATATTCACTTTAGCTTCCAAGTATGTAATTAGATTCTTCCTGGATGGTCTGTAAGAGAAGGTCTAGTGAGAGCAATCATTTCGAAGAAAATCTTAAAATCAGATTTTGTGTTTTTTTTCAACATTGTGCCACAAGAGTTTAAAGGGGTTGACTGAAACTTATTTTTTACTATGGGACTAAAAACTAACAATCAGGTAGATACTAACTACCTGTCTATCCGCCTGGCACCGAGCTCTGTCCTCACAGAGTAATCAGTCTGATCCTGCCGGCGATTCTGCAGCTTCTGCTGACGTCACACCGACAGAGCGGCACCTTCTCTTCTGCTCTGTTGACGGGGCATGACTGCTGATGTAATGCTGATTCACGGCTGGCTCTCTACTGCCTAACTGCGAATTGCCGGCTGTCATTCAGCATGGCTCTCCACAGTAATGCACCGGTAAAAGAGCAGCCTGGAAGAGGATGAGCTACTCTGCTGATGTGGAGCAGCTGAATCTCTGGCAGGAGCGCTCAATGACTGCTCTCGGCCAACGCTGGCTAGAACAGGCAAGTAGTTAGCAATAAAATATGATGCCTTGAAGGGACAATGTCACTATATATGGAAAGATAGCCAACCTAGGAGCAACCCCTCCAACAAAGATGTGAGTTGAAGAGCTTGTAAGTATATAGTGCTGTAAAATTTGACACATCTCTCAGCTCTTGTTCACCACTGGCACAAATGTATGTCGCTCAAGGGCTGGATAACAGAGAACAGTGGTAGAAAAAGGGTTTTCATAAGCCGCGCCAAATGATCACTGGTTCAAGTAGTCCGATTAATGAATATTTAGCACAGGTCTACGCAATGCACCCTTTCCCGCCCGTTTTTTTCTAACAGAGGCGGTCCTTTGACGTCAGCAAATGTATATACAGTATGTGTTGTCCATTCCTGTTGCAATAGATTTGATGTTATCTTATGCCTAACGGTCCTGAGGAAGGGAGCTGAGCCTCCAGAAACGCGTAGACCTGTGCTAAATAAAGATTCATTAATCGGACTACTTGAACCAGTGATCATTTGGCGCGGCTTATGAAAACCCTTTTTCTACCACTGTTCTCTGTTATCTGCCACTCGGGTTGCTGCTGCCGTGATCCAATTCATCCATGCCTTTACAGTAGTTGTGACTTTCACAACTACATCTGGTGAGTATTATTTCTCCCTGTCCTCCTCCCCATACATTATTGGAGTAAGACCCTATTGCGCTTGTTTTTCCACAGCTCTTCCTTTATTGACTCAAGGGCTGGAGGAAGCTTCTGTCGTAATTTATGCCCATTCTATAAGGTAAATTATACGATGGGCTGCTGATAAGTCTTTGGCTTTACCCAAAAAGAAATGAGAGGATGATAAAACTTTCCATTTATTCCACATACTCTCCACTTATGTGAACACACTTCTTACATCAGTATTCCAAGTTCTGTAAACCTAGCAAAAAGAAGGATTTCAGTTGTGCCTCAAACCAGTCATCCATAGCAGCCATGGCATCAGAAATGGTGTGAAATTTGGTACCCTTGAGGTGTTTCTTCAGGTTTGGAAACAGATGATGTCGGAGGGAGCTAGATCTGGTGAATAAGGTGGGTGGTCAACCAGCTAGAAGCCCAGCTCTGCCAGTTTTGCCATGGTCACTTGTACAGTGTGAGTGGAAGCATTGTCTTGCAGGAACAAGATTCCTTTGGACAGCTTGCAGTGCCTTTTGGCCTTTAGAGCTGCCTTCAATTGGTCTAAAAGTTCAATGTAATACCCTGCATTGATGGTGGAACCCTTTTGAAGGTAGTCCACTAGCAGTACATCCTCCTTAACCCAGAGCACAGACGCCATAACCTTAGTGACTGATTTTTGCAACCTGAACTTTTTTGGACGAGGAGAACCACTGTGCCTCTACTCTTGACTGCTCCTTGTTTTCAGGGTCATACAAATAAATCCAGGTCTCATCCATAGTGAATAGTCGATCCAGGAAGTTCTTATCAGTCCGGAAAAACTGACAAATGGACCGGGAAGTTTTCACTCGCATGCTTCTCTGATCTGTTGTAAAAAATTTGGGGGATCCACCTTGCAGATAGCTTCCTCATGTCCAAATGTTAATGGATAATGACACAAACACGTTCACGGGAAATCCCCATGATGTCTGCTATTGCTTTAGCTGAAATTCGTTGATTCTCCAGTATCAGGTTGTGAACAGCATTGACGATCTCCGGAATAACAACCACTCTCGGCCGTCCAAGACGTTCCTCATCATTGGGGCTGAAGTGGCCCGTTTTAAACTTGGCAACCCAGTTCTTAACTGTGGAATATGAAGAGCATTGATCCCCCAATGTCTGCGACATATCACCATGAATATCCTTCGCGTACTTTCCCTGCAGAAACAAGAATTTTATCACTCCTCTGCTCTCAGTTGCTGTGAATATCGCATTAGACTCCGCCATTTTGTTTTCCCACATGCGTAGAACACTGTTGCCATAAGCAACAAACACAATTTTGAAAACAAATATTAGACACATGAGGTTTTCATGTGATATAACATTCGTTACCATAGAAACAAAAAAAGATCACAAAGCCAAAGATTTATCACCAGCCCCTCATAGTAAATGTGTTGAGTAAGCTCATCCACACCCAATGTCAGCCAAGCAACGCCATCTTTAAAAAAAAAAAGATGGTGTTGGCCAAGACCGGTGAAAAACTCCAAAAGTTGCTCGCAAATTTTGCAACATTTAATTTTACGCCAGTAAACTGCTTGTTGAATCAACCCCTTCATCTTTAGCAACTTTCTAATGTTGCAGAAAGTCTTCCTAGAAGAGTGGAAGCTTTTGTAGCTGCAAAGTATGAATCCATTTTGTTTTATTATTGGATCCCATAAGAGCTCTCGTAGGTGTAAAGCCCCTTTCACACATCAGTTTTTTGCCATCAGTCACAATCCGTTTTCTTGATGGATCCGTCGCAGATTTTAGCTAAATTGATGCGACGGATCTATTTTTTGACGGCTCCGACTAGCTGGGGGCTAAATAATAATTGGAGCATGCTCAGTTAAAAAAAAAATGGAATCCGTCGCTGGATTCTGTCATTTGATGGATTACGACAGATCCCGCGCCCATAGGCTTCCACTGTACCAAATGATGTCCGTTTTTTCGACGTACATAAAAACGTTACTGTTGCCGTCATCTCCATCTGATGGACAAACATTTTCATACGGATCCGTCAAACAACGGATGAAACGTGAGGCAATCTGTTGCTAATACAAGTGGATGAGAAAAAAATGGATCCAGTGGCATCAGTCGCCGAATCTGTTTTTTTTAAAATTCAATGGATTGTGACTGATGGCAAAAAAATGATGTGTGAAATGGGCCTAAAGTGCAGGTGTCCCAAAACTTATGTCCAGTCACCAGCATTCCGCTAAGGGTACGCTCACACGAGCGTGAAAATCGGACGAGTGCAATGCGAGAGAATCTCGCCTTGCACTCGGACCTATGTTAGTCAATGAGGGAGAGCAGTTGGTCAGCTTTTCTCGCATCCAGATTCTGGATACGAGAAAAGCGGTAGCATGCTGCGATTTTCTGCTACAGCCGTATCCCTCGCACCCATTCAAGTGAATGGGTGCGAGAGGAACATCGGACTGCACTCGGAAGTTATCCCAGTGCAGTGCTATATACGCAAAGGCTGACAATTTAGGAGATGGGAGGATTAACCCCTCCCTCTCCTTTGCAGCGCCTGCACTCAGCTTCACAGCTGTCACCCGATTGCAGGATCGAGTCACGCTCGCAGCAGAGCCTGAGCTGGAAGTCATTAGCATATCTCTTCCGATGCTGTTGCATCGGATGCCATACGCTCGTCTGAGTCCAGCCTAATGAATATGCTCTCTGAAGGGAAATGTCGCCTTGGAATAATTATATAAAGGAGGATCATTTGTTTAACCCCTTAACACCAAAGCCTGTTTTCACCTTCCTGACAAAACCAAATGTTACAATTCTGACCAGTGTCACTTTACGAGGTAATAACTCTGGAACGCTTCAATGGTTCCCGGGGATTCTGAGATAGTTTTCGCAACATCTTGCACTTCATGAGGGTGGTAAATTTAGGTATACATTTTTTACTGTATTTGTTAGAATATCGGAATCTTGGTGAAAATGTTGATGATTTCGCAATTTTGAAACTTTACATTTTTATGCCCTTAAACCAGAGTTATGTCACACTGAATATTTCCCACATGTCTACTTTACATCTGCATCATTATTGAAACATGGGGGGGGGGGGTTTGTTGGGAACTTAGAAGTTTTAAAAGATTATCAACAATTTCTAGATTCCAGCAAAGTTTACAAAATCATTTTTTAGGGGCCACGTGTGTGGTGGAAAATTACTGTTTGAGCACGCAGCAGGGTTCGGATGGGAAGGAGAGCGATTAGTAACGCGAATACCAGCGTCCACACACTGTGTACCGCCCCGCGGGCGCTCGTACTGCGGGTGGTGGCTCGAGCCTCTCACGGACCCGGGGGTCACGTCGCTCTGAAAGGGAGTTGGCGCTACATGCGGGGATTTGGGTGTTTGGTTTGGGATGATAGTTCGTGACGCCACCCACGGGTTGTGGTGATTGTGGACACCACTGCTGCGGTGAAGGTGTGGGGCTCCCGGGAGTGATGTAATGGCGCAGCTAGGTGTTGACCCCTCCGTGGGTAGGGGTTGTTGGTCCCGGGGCCCGGTAGGCAAGGGCCGGGGTGCAGGGTGAAGTGTTGTGGTGCAGAGCGATGCGGTGCCTGATGGCACTGGTATACTCACTCTGACATAAGACACTGGAGTCTCTGGTAAACCAAACGGAGTGATGAACGGGGCCCGCAGTCGGCTGCAGCTTCTCCCAGAGTAGGTTGGTGGTTTCCGCCTTTCTCCTGCACCTCTGTGTGTAAATGTTTGACTCCTATGCCTAGACACCGGTAGTCCGCTCCCCGACTTGCATATGCCGTAGGGGCCCGTTTGCCCGCAGACGCTGGCCCTTTGGGTCTCTATGCCTTGGCGGTGGCTTTACCCTGTATGGTTGGGCTGTTGTCTTCTAAAGGGACTTGTGTGGGATAGGTCCTTAAGTCCAGTCCGCAATCAGTTGATTCGACTCGGCTCTGTCGGTTCAGGGCTTTGTACTGGGTCTGAGTACCCTGCCTGGTGCTCCGGTATCCAGGTGGCTCCCTGGTTCGGTTCCGGCGGGCCACAACCCTGTCCCGGTCCCTTACAGTTCCACCGGTCGTATTCCCGGTCTCCTGCAGGCGGCCACCACCGTCTGCCTCCTTGCCAATGGTGACTGGGCTCCGACCCAGCCACCGGAGTAGTCTATGGCAGGCCTGAGCGCAGGTCTGCCTCTGGACTCAACCTCTCTCCTTCACTGTCAAAACTACTCTGCACTCAACTTGACTACTGTGTTTCCCGCCTCCAGGCCTGTGAACTCCTCGGTGGGCGGAGCCAACCACCTGGCTCCGCCCACTGGTATGGACATCAAACCTGGAGGGTGGTATCGAGGTTTTTAAGTTGACTGGTGTTACCTAATCGGAAGGGGGGTGTGGTGTTGTGTGTGTGACTACCTGGGATGACCCGACTAGTCCGGGGCGTCACAACTGTCCAGCCCCCTCTCAACAAGTGACCCCACTTTGTAAACTAGGCCTCTAAAGGAACTTATCTAGTTGCGTGATGAGCACCTTAAAGCCAAAGGTGCGTCACAGAATTTTATAATGTTGAGCATTGAAAATAAAAATCACATTTTTCCCACAAAAATGGTGTTTCAGCCCAAATGTTTTTTATTTTCACAAGTATAACAGGAGAAAATGCACCATTGAGCAGTGACAGTATCTTGAATGTCCTAATTTGGCTGCTATTGGTCGATCTGCACAGACTGACCAATCGCGGAAGGTGGGACTACCACTGCGTGACTGGGGGTCCTCATAGTGATTGGTGCTGACACAGACAGCACCAATCAGCACTTCACAGTAATGTAAAAAGCATTTTCATGTGTGATGTGCTTTACTGCTGTGGTTGGCTGATCGTATTTGACCATCAATTGCTAATGTGGGAGGGCGGTGACAGACTCCTGGGCTTTGAGGCAAAATTGTAACGTATAAATCCCAGTGGACAGAAGGACCTATGTTGACGTCATGTCCATGTGACCAGAAGTGAGCGTGGCCTCTGCCAACATAGCTGATACCAGGAAGATACATTATTCCTCTAAGTCCACGTGGGCACGGAGTTGATTATAATAGAAGCGGGGATCTAGGGGTAAGACCCCAAGATAGGGAGGGGTGAAGGGGGGACGATGCCCCCCTGCATGAGTATAGTGGACGGGGGGAAACCACCACACCCACCAATGAAGCCGGCCACTACGCAAGCTAGTCATGTCCACAGGTCCTTCTACCAATTGGGAATAGGCTACAACCGAGACAAAAATGGCTGCTGTTGGGGAAGAAAGCCAACTTCATCTAATCACAGCCCCTTTAGACATAGTGAACGTTCTCCCGCAGGACGTACCAGTGCATCCAATGCCAGGAAGGGTTTAATAAAAGGGCGGACATATCATTGGTGCAGACTGTGCAGCCGCACAGGGGCCCCAGAGGTCAGGGGGCCTAAGAGGTCAGGGGGCCTAAGAGGTCAGGGGGCCCATCAATACCTCCAGAGCAGCTGGAATTGTGCATTATGAGGAGCTCTTGGGCTGCAAAGGGCCCATCTATTGTTCTTCCCCAGGGTCTCTAGTCTGTCTGTGTCCACCAGTGAGCCATTTTGGGCAGTAAGATGTTACTGGTAGCTCCTGAGCCCCATTATTGCACGTCTTTGATAGCATTGATCTTTTCCTTTAGGCCCCCTAGGCTCCAGGGCCCGGTACTATTCAGCTATGGCCATGGGGCCTGCCTATAAGCACGGCGCACCCTGCCCTGACCGCCCATAGCGTTACACGGCAGCATTACTATGCCCGGTGCCCGTAGCTTCACAGCGTTATATTGTGCTGGGATTATGAGCCATTTCACGCGCCATAATGAGCAGAGGAGCCAATGAGCGATCAGCTATCGGGGGCGCGTCCCCAGCATCGGCCAATAGCGTGTCTGCTCTGCTAAACATAAACAAACAGCACGTCTAGCGGGGCACTGCCGGGCAAGTGACGTAGGGGGCGTGTCCGTGCGGCCGCCAGACATAGAATTAGCAGCTAAAGGAGGAGCCACATACAAGTACGCATGCGCAGACCCATAACACCGGCTGCTCTGAGAACGCTGTGCCGGGCACGGTTGTCCCGGTAACTATGTGCTAAAGTTGGGGTTGGCGTCTCCCGGAGGCACGGTACTTACAGTCGGGATGCTAAAGGTGACGTGTGGCTGTACTGTGCATAGACCTGGGGGGCGAGGGGCATGTGTACTGAATAGTGAACAGGTAAATTGATGGTTTCATTACCACCACCGGCCAGATGACGAGGGGGGAATAGGTTTAGGCCTGTGTGGCAGTGACATGGTTAACAAGTCTGGCTATGATTTATATGCTGTATGGTAATGAAGTGGTTAAAAAGTTTTTTGGTTTTTCTTTTTTCTCTTCATGCTTGTTTAGCACCATCTTATTCCCCATAGTTTTCCAGACCTCCTCATCGCTGTCCCCATGGGGGCTCACCATCTCAATGTAGGGTTTCTATCCTGTGCAGTAAGGAAATGGTTAACAGTATGGCTTCTGTCCCGGGGCTCCTTGTACATGAGGAGTCTCATGGGTCTGCAATCCCTGATAGCCCCCTGTAGACCCCAGCACGCTCCCCCAGAGACTACCACCCCGGAAGGGAGCGGCCCCCGGACGGATCCATATAACTGGTCTCTGAGCCGCGGACGTACACCTCCCCGCTGCTGCACCACGGGGACATATTGATCGGTGTAATGTCCTGACCGCATCACCATCTGTAAAGTGTGTGTGAGCCATGGCAGTGCAGAGGTACGATTAGGCTGTGATAATGCGGCGTATGGGGCTCCCCAGGTCTCCCCTATTGTGCCAATGTTAAAGGGGTTCTCCAACCTTTTGGAGTCTGCAGTCACTGTGGAGGATTCTCCGGTACCGGAAGCGGTGGGTGAGTGACCTGAAGTGTGCGATTTACATACTTCTGGCCACTTTCCGACTGGACTGTATGTCCCCACTCAGTACACTTGCATTGACCCAGGCTGTGCTATCTAGTTGGCATGTGACCACGTGTGGAAATCGCACACTTGAGGTCATAGGCCCACTGCTCCCGGCATCGGAGAATCCTCATAGTGACTGGAGCCTGGCCTAGACCTCTGGTAAAAGCTGCCCCAATGACTGTGCAGATACGTCAATCCAACTGAGGAGGCTCACGACGTTCTGTGATAACCCAACTATGGGCCCACACACAACTGGAGATCAGCCATCACCCTCTTCAGATAAAACGCCAGAACTGAGGACCAGGAACCTATAGTTACAGTTCATGTGGATCAGGGACCCACAACCTCTGGCTCGGGGGCCCGTGATGTGTGGCTCATGGTTGTCTGCCGGCTTGTGGAGTAGCACCAGTTCTAGCAAATGGTTATGAAGAGAGGTCTCCAGATGGTGATTTATGTGAGTAGCCCCACACAGAAGAGCAGGCCTTGGGGTTCAGGAGACAAATGTAGTGCTAAGCTGGAGATGGGGTGACCCTGCCCGATAGTGGTGAGCTCTATGTGATGGTGTGCTGGGAGTACTTGGTGCAAGAATATGAAATGGGAGCCCCCGTATAATGGTGTACTGGAGACCTTTGTCATTATACTGATGCTGGGGCTCTGGGTGTCACCACAGTGAGGGAGTTCACTACTAGGACTTGATGTTACAATGCACCTTATACAATTTGGGCTGTTCACCAATTTCCTTTTTTTTTTGTTGAATAGTATTCTGATAACTGTAGTTAGAAGATGAAGACCTTCTTCTTACATATGGAAGTATTGTATTGCTATCCATATACCTGAGATCCGCCACCTGCCGGCCATAACTGAGAGTTCGCCCCTGTGTTCTCTGCATTTTGTTTCATCAGCAACAAAATTGAATTTGCAGCATTAAAGGGAGCTTTACACGCAGCGATATCGCTAGCGAAAGCACCTGCCCCGGTCGGTTGTGCGTCACGGGCACATCGCTGCCCGTGGTGCACAAAATCGTTAGGAGCCATCACACATACCTGCCTAACGACATCGCTGTGGTCGGTGAACCACCTCCTTTCTAAGGGGGCGGTTCGTTTGGCGTCACAGCGGCATCACTAAGCGGCCGCCCAATAGAAGCGGAAGGGTGGAGATGAGCGGCCGTAACATCCCGCCCACCTCCTTCCTTCCTCAATGCCGGCGGCCGCAGGTAAGCTGTAGTTCGTCGTTCCTGAGGTATCACACGTAGCGATGTGTGCTGCCTCGGGAACGACGAGCGACCTGCGTCCTCAACAATCAACGATTTTATGAAAATGAACGACGTGTCAACGATAAGGTGAGTATTTTTAATCATTAACGGCCGTTCGTTGGTGTCACACGCAACGGCGTTGCTAACTATGCCGGATGTGCGTCACAAAATCCGTGACCCCGGCGATATATCGTTAGATACGTCGTTTTGTGTAATAGGGCCTTTAGACCTCACATTTTACTGAAATCAAAAGCTTTTTCCAATCTAAAACGTTTTAACAGGCCAAGATACATAACATAGGACACTTTTTCTTTCATATCACATTTTTCACAATTCTTGCATCCTTTGAACTTGTGAGTTTTTGCATAGTTTCTGCTTGAATTTCTTTGCAGGATGTCAGAATATCGCCCCAGAGCTGCTGGTTGCATGTGAACCCTCATAGATATTTTGCTTGAGGATACTCCAAAGGTTCTCTATAGGGTTGAGGTCAGGGGAAGATGGTGGCCACACCATGAGTTTATCTCCTTTTATGCCCATTGAAGCCAATGATTCAGGGGTTTTATCTGCAGCTTGAGATGGTGCATTGTCATGCATGAAGATGGTTTTGCTACAGATGGCACTGTCTTTAATACCATGGTAGAAAATAAATTGTGAGTTAAGACACTTTATACTTTGCCAAGATCATTTTCTTACCTTCAGGGACTGTAAAGGAGCTACCAGCTCTATCCATTGATTTTGGAGGATCCTACACCTTGTGTTTCGTGGGACTCTAGAGTCATCAGCCGCTTCAAATACCTGTTTGCTGCATCATAATAGTATTTAACAACTGCTCACTTATTCCAGTAAATTTGTCTGGCAGAAACCTTCCTCATTATGCCTTTATCTGCACAAACCCATCTGTGCTGTGCATCTAAACAGTACGATGAACACTTATTTCATAAATCAATAGAATACAGGAAACTAATAAGCAACTCTGTAAGCTAGCTTACCGGTACACGCTGATGATGCTGGGCATTGAATAGCATGTTAGCACTTATATGTGTATATATATATATATATATATATATATATATATATATATATATATATATATATATATAATTAATTTTTTTTTATTTGCAGTAGCTTTCTGGGGTCCTAACTGGCAGTTCTTTCCTGTCACTTTGTCACCCAACATTCTCAGGCTTCTGCAATACAAATGTATCGGGAGCAAATAACTTGCCACATACAAGTTTCAAATATTGCTAACGGATAGGCAAAAATGTCCGATTCTCATTAGTATAGGCGTAAAGTTGGACGTGTTCTTCTGGACAGACCTTCTGTGTGCTGCTTTGGGGCATTATGGTGAAATCTGTTATCTGTTCCCGCAGTTATCTGTGGAGTGCTCCTTATCTGCCCGCACATTCGCTCGCTCGTCACACCTTTCATTGCACAGCTCTTCACTTCAGCTCTTTCTGTGTTTTCAGACCAATCGCCATGAAGTGAACATTCCAGACATTGCTCTCAGCCCAGTAGTGAATCTCCGGTGCGTCCTGTTGGTGCACTTCATGAGCCAGCCTCTCCCTCTTTACCATGTTCTGAAGGTGTCAGGTGTATGCTTTAATACACTAAAACACTAAGTTAATGACTGAAGAAGACACACCGTTTGTGATGGACGACTATACCACTAGGACCTATGGAACCGGTGGTCTGGACAACAGACCTTTGTTTGGGGAAACCTCTGCAAGGGTAGGTACTTTACAGCCGGTGAGTATTGTGTTGAAAGCACTGTATTTAAATATTACCTCTACACTTTTGGTTTTGCTTCCATTTTTCATGTGCTGAACTATTTGTCTCAAATATAATTCACAAATTGTCTAAATCTGTTTTGTGAGCTGTTTATTGAGAAAATCCATCCACCTCATAGGTGTAACATACCAAGGTCCTGATTAGACAGTATGATTATTGCACAGGTGTGCCTTAGGCTGATCACAATTAAAGGCTTTATGGGTTTTACAGTATTGAGACGCCCGGGGTGTGGGGGTCAGAAACTCAAGTCGGTATCTGGTGTGACCACCATTTGCCAGTCTGCCATCTACCCTTTACAAGGAAAACTGGGATTCATCCATGAAGAGAACGTGCTAGATGCCATTGAATGCAACCATTTCCTTACTCAAGTCCGTTACGACCATGAATTTCAGTCAGGTGGACACACTGATGATGAGGACGAGCAGCAGATGAACTTCCCTGAGATGGTTTGTGACTGTTTATGAAGAAATTCTTTGGTTATGCAAACCCATTATTGCAGCAGCTGTCCGGGGAGGCTGATCCGAGACGATCTTGGAGGTGAGGATGCTGGATGTTGAGGTCTTGGGCTGGTGTAATTACACGTGGTCTGCGGTTGTGTGGCCAGTTGGATGTGCTGCCAAATTCTCTGAAACGCCTTTGGGGACTGCTTATAGTAGAGAAATGAACATTAAATTCACGTGCCACAGCTCTGGTGGACATTCCTGCAGTCAGCATGCCAATTACACGCTCCCTTAAAACTTGCGACATCTGTAGCATTGTGCTGTGTGATAAAACTGCACATTTTTCAGTGGCCTTTTATTGTGGCCAGCCTAAGGCACACCTGTGCAAAAATCTTGCTGTCTAATCTGCATTTTGATATGTAAGATGGATCTATTATGCTGGCTAAGGAGAAGGGCTCACTAACACACATTTAGACAATTTTGTGAATATTTGAGCAAAAAAGGTGTTTTGCTTACAAAAAAAAAAGTTGTCTCCGATCTTTGAGCTAAAGGCCCCATCACACACAGAGATAAATCTTTGGCAGATCTGTGGTTGCAGTGAAATCATGGACATATTGTTCCATTTATACACAGCCGCAAACCTGGCACTGATTGTCCACAATTTCACTGCAACCACAGATCTGCCGCATTTATCTCTGTGTGTGACAGGGCCTTTAGCTCATGAAAAATTGGTTGCAAAAACAAGTGTTGTGTTTATATTTGTTTAGTATAGATACTAATAGATAGTTTCAGCCGTGGTTTTCTATATGTGCTCTGATGCCAAGTGTGTGGTTCCACAGATATGTATTGCAGCTGTTTGTAAAAGTCTATGGTTAGATTCCATGCAGGATTTTTAAACAGAAACCCGTAATTATCCAAAAATTGTCCAGAAGTTTCTCTTTATGCTTCTTCCTTTGCGATCCATTCCTGCTTTCACTTAAAGGGCTTGTTCAGGACTTATATATTCATGACATACAGTTAGGGAAAGTTATCAATATCAGATCCATGTGGTTGGATTTCCCTAGGCACTCGTATTGATCAGCGATTTACAGTTCATGCTGCTGGGTGTTTAACCCCCAACTTATCTGATAGGTTATCAATAAGTCTGTAATAACATTTTTAAAGAGGTATTCCATTTTACATAAATTATAACCTATCCAGTAGATAATTGATTAAATAGCTGTGACAAGGAAGAGTTTAATGGAGCGGTTGATCATACATACTGCTCCATTGTAGGGGTAAGGGTACCGTCACACTTTAGCGACGCTCCAGCGATCTGACCTGGTCAGGATCGCTGGTGCGTCGCTACATGGTCGCTGGTGAGCTGTCAATCAGGCAGATCTCACCGGTGACCAGCCTGCAGCGACGCGTGGAAGCGACGCTGCACTTGGTAACTAAGGTAAATATCGGGTAACCAAGCAAAGCACTTCGCTTGTTTACACGATATTTACCTTTGTTACCAGCGCACACCGCTTAGCGCTGGCTCTCTGCACTCCTAGCCAGGGTACACATCGGGTTAATAAGCAAACCGCTTTGCTTATTTACCCGATGTGTACTCCGGCTACGTGTGCAGGGAGCGGGGAGCCGGCACTGGCAGCCTGAGAGCGGCGGATGCTAGTAACCAAGGTAAATATCGGGTAACCAAGCAAAGCCCTTCGCTTGGTTACCCGATATTTACCTTGGTTACAGCTTACCGCAGGCTGCCAGACGCCGGCTCCCTGCTTTTTGCACATTCAGATCGTTGCTCTCTCGCTGTCACACAGTGATGTGTGCTTCACAGCGGGAGAGCAACGTCCAAAAAATGAACCAGAACAGTGTGTAACGAGCAGCGATCTCACAGCAGGGGCCAGATCACTGCTCAGTGTCACACAAAGCGAGATCGCTAATGAGGTCACTGCTGCGTCACAAAAACCGTGACTCAGCAGCGATCTCGCTATGTGAGAAGTACCCCTTAGTTTATACTGTAGAATGAGCAGCGTTAAATGAACTGTTAGCACATGACTGTTCTCACCAAGTGCAGGCCCTCGTGCATCATTGCAGGGATAATCATTTTAAATATACCTTCCCACATACTTGTTTTCTATCTCTGCCCTTCTCTTCCTCCTATGATGCCAGAACAGTCAGAGGTGGGGTGCAGACAGAGGGAAAAATAACAGGTGCGAAGGTGTATTTAACACCTTTACGACATAGGACACACCTATACATTCTAGGTCACATTTATCCTTGATCTGATCAGCAGATGTGCAGCTAACAGTCATGGGTGGATCAGAGAGCCACCTGTGCCTGTTAACTAGTTAGAGCGCACTGTCAGTTTGACAGCATGATCTAACAAGCTCTGGTCAGGATCGCGCCATTCGGCGGCCCCATGATGCAATTACGGGCACCAGTGAGTTGTCATGACAGCTGGAGGGTCAGCTGATGACACTTGTCACTGTCATGAAATGCTTCCTGTCAATGCTGGCAGAGCGCCTGCACTCATGCTGAACACTAGAAGCAATCGGACAGTGCAGGCATAAAGTCCCCTAAGGGGTCTAATAAAATCAATAAAACCGAAATGTTCAAATCACCCCCCCCCCTATTTGCCCCATATAAAATAAATGCATTTCTGAAGGTGGCGATACCAATCTAATCAAATTAATTAATTTTCTTTATATGTTCATAAAGGGCATAGCAATTAAAAAAAATGAAACCACCAGAATTGTGTCTTTTTGTTTGGTTGTCTCAACATTGCATTAAAATGCAATAACTGGAAATCAAAACATCACATCTATGCAAAAATGTTAGAATTTAAAAATGTCATCTCAAGACCCAAAAAATAAGCCCTCACTGAGCCCCAGATCCAAAAAATGAGAACGCTAAGGCTAGGACCCCACTTTGCGTTCTCCTAGTTGCAGTTCTAAACGCATCTTTTGGGCTTAATTGATTTGACCAAAGTTGCCTTTTTCAGAACTTTAGCGCTGAAAACGCATGCGTATTTACCGCATTTTAGATGCGTTTTCAGCGCTTTTTACCTGCTTTTTCACCTGCATTTTGACAGATGCGTTTTGAACATCAAGACACTGCTAAATAAAGATTAAACAGTCAAACATAATGAAAAAAAGAGAAAAAAAAGATCATATCTATATTAATGGAAAAAATAATGAAAATAGATAGATATATTTCATAAAAATATAGCGGTAATATACATCTTATCACTAAAATAGCAATAAATACATATTTTTTTTAAATAAAATTTGTCGTGTGTGTGTAAAAGCACATATGAAATCATTATTTTGATGTCCAAAACGCATGTTTTTTGCACTGAAAAAAAGCAGGTAAAACGCAGTAATTTGCTGGAATCTTGGTTTTTGCCATTTCTCATTGACTTCCATGTTGGCAAAACTGACCTAAAATGGCAAAAACTGACATGCTCCTTCTTTGAATGCATGGTTTTTGCCACAAAATATGCAAATTAAACGCAGCTTTTTGAAACGCAAAGTGCGGTCTGAAAATCAACATTTCTTCATCGTTCCTTATGGGAGACCCAGACCATGGGTGTATAGCTTCTGCCTCCGGAGGACACACAAAGTAACTACACTCAAACGTGTAGCTCCTCCCTCCTAGCATATACACCCCCTGGTAGCCAGTCCTAGCCAGTTTCAATGCTTTGTGTTCAGGAGGTACACACACACATGCATTCTCTGATTTTTGATTGTTTTGGATTTCAAAGATTTGGAAGAAAAGCGGGTCCAATCTGGACTCCCGGCATGTCCCTTCTCACCCCACTGTGTCGGCGGTGCTGTTAAGGTTGACTTTACAAGGCTGGAGCCTTCACATGCCGCTCTCCTTCACCATCCCCTAGGGCTCTGGCTTGAAGTGGGAGCCTACACGGTTCTCACTGCTTTGCAGGAGACCGGTCTCCATCCGCAGCCCTGTTCAGGATCCTGCCGGACGGAGCGTTTAACCCTCCCCCCAGGGACATGGCCCTGCGTCTCAAAAGCTAAGTATTGAGACGTCTTTACCACAGAAAGTGGTCTTTCCAGGGGTCCCTTGTACTTCATTTATTGGGGGGAGTGTGTTATGTTTGTGGTAACATTTCCGGCCGGTTCTCCAGTTTTCACTGGAGAACCGCGCCGATGGTGCCTGCACGCTGGCCGCACGTTTAAATCTAGGCCCCGGCTTCGCCTGAGGCCTAGTTTCGGTTTCACTGCCCCTGCATATTAGTTATGCAGAGGGACAGTGTGGCTCCGCCCAGCGGCTGTGCTGCACAGGGAACGGATACTCCTCACTGAGGAGAGATTCCCTCCCCTGTCTACATCATTTGCCCGCTCTCAGAGTAGGCCCCGCCCCCTCTCCTCGCTCCGGTCGCCATTTTCTCAGCGTTCTCACTGTCTGTATAGGCATAGAGATCCCACATTGTGACAAATGGGGGCCTGGGCTGGGGGACTGGAGGGCACAGAAATGTATGTAAAACGGTCTGGCAGCCACAACCTCCAGTTGTGCAGCTGCTTATGTTCTCTGTTTATATTCTCTGTTGGGGGTCATTCTGGAGATGCATTCCCTCACAGAGCCCCCACTTCTGCAGCATGTCTCACATCAGAGCAAGGCTGCAAGACTGTTCTTAATATGCACTGCATGTAGACTGTACTGAGCACATAAACACAGTGATCCCTCAGCCTGGAGGCTCATCAGTGGTCCCTCCAGCTGCTCCGGTGGTGCTGAGCATGCATTAGCCCCCTTCAGGGCGCTTCTGCTGCTACGGCTTGCTCAGCAAGCTCTCAGAGGATTTCTCCTCTGGTCTCAGTCCCCGTCCTCCTAAAATGGAGACGCAGGGTCCCCTGTCCTCCCCGTCCCGCAGCTCTGATTTACGAGCTGTCTCACGGGACAAGGAGGATGTCTTTTCTGGGGGCTCGGACGCTACTTAATGTGCCATTGATCTGTCCAAAGGTGATGCAGATGCTAATGATTTGATTGCGTCCATTATATTTGTACTGGACCTCAATCCGCCTGTATCAGGGGTGTATCCCCCTCTGGCAGAAAGGCATCAGTATACCTTACGGAGAACAAGAAGTGTGTTCCTTAACCACTCCAGTTTTCCGCCCACTGGACCATGCCCAGAGCCTGTCCTGACAGACGCTCCCAAAGCGTAGTTCTGATGACTTTGCTCCCTTCCACCACAGGTGGTCAAGGAGTGGGCTCATTCACCAAGGGTGGTCCCTCCGGTGTCTAGTATTTCAGCCCGGATAGTTGTATCAGTGGCTGACAACAGGGTGCGGAGTGCAGGCAATAAAAAACCCACTGAACCGGTGGGACCAGAGAAGCACAACACATATATGCTCCTCTCTACACACAAAGTGTGCCCACCGCACCCCCCTATCCCACTGTACATTAATTCTGTACTGGAATCCGCCAGTATCAGAGGAACAACCCTCTCTGGCAAAAAGGCACCAGTTTACCTTGCCTAAGAGAACAAGGAGTGTGTTCCTTAACCACTCCAGTTTTCAGGCCACTGTAACCGAGCCCAGGGTCTGCTCTGGCAAACGCTTCCCAAAGCGTGGTTCTGATGGCAGTTTTCCCTTTCCACCAGAGGTGGTCAAAGAGCGGGCTCATTCACTTATGGCTTTGCTGTCCGCCAGGTTGTCCTTCTGGCCAAATCTGTATGGAGGCGGCAAGGGCCTCGTTCTCCCCAGCTCTTGCAGCAGTACGGTTTTTAAAGCCATCTCTGCTTCTCTGGAGGAGATGCATTCCCTCACAGGGACTCTTTGCCCGAAATGGTTACCAGACTTCAGTCTTTTCATCCTATGCCATGTCTGCCATGCTGGAGACTCTCACTGCACTGCGGTGGCCTCTGCTAATTTCCTCGCTATCCGCAAGCTCTTGTGGCTTCGGAAATGGACGGCGGATGCTTCTAAAGAAGTTCCTTGCTGGCCTCCCTTTTGCTCGGACCAGACTATTCGGGAACAACTGGATGAAATTATTAAGGAAGCTCTTGGCGGGAAGAGTTCTTCCATGCCACAAACCTAAACCAGGAAACCTGTCCAGGACACGAATCAGTCGAGGTTTCGTTCTTTTCGTTCCTCCATCTGATCGTTCTCTAAGCCCTCGGCCTCGTCCACTGGCTCAGCCAAGCGGGGTGGTGGCTCCAAATGGCGCACGAGAAGACCGCAGGAGATGCTGCCACTAAGTCAGCCTCCTCCTGGCTATCTGGCCACGCCAGCAACGTCCTTGGTCGGTGGCAGGCTCTCCCACTTGGCGACGTATGGTTTTAACACGTCTCCGATCAGTGGGTGCGAGATACCATCTCCCATGGCTACAGGATAGAATTCTATCCAGCCCGCCAAACAGATTTTTTCTGCAACTCCTTCCTGCTCCAAGGCCGCGCCTTCTCACAGGCTGTGGCATTCTTGCAGGCCACTGGAGTAATTGTACCGGTTCCCGACTGGGAACGGTTCTGAGATTTCTGCTTAAATCTATTCCTAGTACCCGAAGAGGGCGATGCCTTCCGACCTGGATCTCAAGCTTCTCAAGCATGTTCAGGTGCGGCACTGTCGCATGGAGTCTCTGCGATCAATCAATGACCCAAGGAGATTCCCTAGCATCCATCGACATCAGAGATGCCTATCTGCATGTGCCAATCGCAGTTTCACGCCAGCGTTGGCTACGTTTTGCATTCAGAGTGGTCCAATTCGTGGCTCTTCCCTTGGGGTTAGCCACGGCCCCTCGAGTATTCTCAAAGGCGAGGCAGCTGTGATTGCGGTCCTGCACCTCTAGGGGTTGGCAGTGATCCTTTTGTCCTGGACAGCCTTCTAGTTTGGGCTTCATCCAGTGCAAACTGTTAGCGGAGTGCCTCGCTCCCTTTCGCCACTCTAACCAATTCGAGTGGGTTGCCATTCTGTCCAAGCCCACTCTGACTTCGACCCAGAAGTTCATATTCCCAGGGACGCAATTCGAGACTCTGTCGGCACTTGTGAAGCTGCCCTTAGTCAAACAGCAGTCCCTCCGCTGGCGGTCGACGTCGTTCCATCAGGCACCTTATACAGGTGCTGGATCAGATGGTGGTGTCAATGGAAGCGATTCCCTTGCCCAGTTCCATCTGCGTCCTCTGCGGCTGGATATTTTCCGCTGTTGGAACAAGCGGACTTCCTCCTTCCACGGGGTGGTGGCTTCGCCACAAACCAGGGGCTCGTTTCAGTGGTGGCTTCGGCCCCTCTGTCTCAGGGACGCTCCTTCCTGGCTCCGTCCCGGGTGATCCTCACCAAGATGCTAGTCTATCCGGCTGGGGAGCAGTATATCTCCACCATGGAGCGCAGGGCACTTGGACTCTGTCCGAATTAGCCCTCTGGATCAACGTGCTGGAAATCAGAGCTGTGTTTCTAGCTCTCTAAGTCTTTCGCCATCCGTTGGCGGCCAGTCACATTCGAGTCCAGTCAGACAACGCTCCAGCGTTTGCCTACATCAACCTCTAGGGTGGGACACTCAGCCGCCTGACAATGTTGGAGGTTCATCGCATTCTTCAGTGGACGGAGGACTCCTAGTCCACCATATCCGCAGCCCACATCTCAGACGTGGGAAACTGGGAGGCAGATTGTCTCAGCCGTCAAACCGTGGTCTCCACGATCCTCAGGTTTTTGCGGCAGACGCACTGGTTCAAGTTTGGTCCCAGCTTCGTCTGTCTTAAGTGTTTCACTCTCTAGTTCTTGCCCAGAGTCCTGCGCAAGATCAGTAAGGAGGGCCGTCGGGTCATTCTCGTTACTCCAGACTGACCCAGGCAAGCTAGGTACCCTGACCTGCTCCGTCTGTCCGTAGAGATGCCATAGCATCTCCCGGACTGTCCAGACCTTCTCTCACGAGGTCCGTCTTTCCGCCAGAACCTGCGGTTCTCAGATTGACGGCGTGGCGTTTGAGTCATGGATCTTGACGACGTCTGGTATTCCTGAAGTCATCTCCACTATGACTCGAGCTCGGAAGTATCCTTTGGCCTTTTGGCCTTGCCGACCCTCCTGTCCCTTCTACAGTCCGGTCTGCAGCTAGGACTATCCCTCAATTCCCTTAAGGGACAGGTCTCGGCTCTGTCAGCGTTGTGCCAGCGGCGTATCGCCCGGCTGGTCCAGGTGCGCTCCTTCATGCAGGGCGCATCTCACATTATTCCGCCTTACCGGCGGCCTTTGGAGCCCTGGGACCTTAATTCGGTCCTCACGGTTTCCGGAAACCCCCCTTTGAGCCTCTTAGGGAGGTTTCTTTGTTTAGTCTTTCACAGAAAGTGGTCTTTCTAGTGGCCATAACTTCCCTCAAGGGAGTCTCTGTTGTGGCCGCACTCTCTTCGGAGTCCTCCTTCATCAAGACAAGGTGGTTCTCCGTCCGACTCCGGACTTTCTCCCTAAGGTGGTTGCTGCTTCCACCTTAACCGGGGCATTTTTCCTGCCTTCCTTTTGTCCGGCTCCTGTTTATCGCTTTGAAAGGGCGTTGCATACTCTGGATCTGGTGCGGGCGCTCCGGATCTATGTGACTCGCACCCCTTTTTCTTAGGCGGTGCACCTCTTCTTTGTGCTGACTGCTGGTCAGCGTAAGGGCCTCTCGGCATTTAAGCCGACCCTGGCTCGTTGGTTTAGGTCGGCCTTTTTCCGATACCTACCAGTGTACTCAAGTGCCTCTCCCGCCGGGGATCAAGGCACATTTGATCAGAGCTGTCGGTCCCTCTTAGGCTTTCAGGCCCAGGCTACGGCTCAGTAGGTCTGTCAGACTGCCACTTGGACTAGTCTGCATACCTTTTCGAAGCACTACCAAGTGCATGCTCTTGCTTCGGCAGATGCGAGCTTGGGCAGACGCATCCTTCAGGCGGCTGTCGCCCATTTGTGAAGTTAGGTTTCGCCTACTTCTCAGTTTTCTGTTTATTCCCACCCATGGACTGCTTTAGAACGTCCCATGGTCTGGGTCTCCCATAAGGAACGATGAAGAAAAAGAGAATTTTGTTACTTACCGTAAATTCTTTTTCTTATAGTTCCGACATGGGAGACCCAGCACCCTCCCTGTTGCCTGTCGGCAGGTTTCGTGTTCCGTGTGTTATCACCGGCTGTTGTTGTAGACAGAGGTTCCGGTTGTTCCGGGTTTTGCTCTGTCTCTACTTGTGGGTGGATGTCCTCCTTCAGCTTTTGCACTAAACTGGCTAGGACTGGCAACCAGGGGGTGTATATGCTAGGAGGGAGGAGCTACACGTTAGAGAGTAGTTACTTTGTGTGTCCTCCGGAGGCAGAAGCTATACACCCATGGTCTGGGTCTCCCATGTCGGAACTATAAGAAAAAGAATTTACGGTAACAAAATTCTCTTTTTTCCATTGACTTTGCTGGAAAATCAAAACGGATGCATTTTGGCAGAAAAAAGGTGCTTCTCAAAACGTACCAAAAAAGCAGCTAAAACGGAAAGTGCGTTCCTAGACTAAGGGTCTCGGAAAATAAAAAAAAGCGCTATTCCTCTTTTGTTTTTTTTTTTTTTTTTTTTTTTTTCACCCTCGCACTTGGAATTTTTCTTCCTGTTTTCCAGTACACAATGTGGCAGATTTAATGGTGTCATTCAAAAGTAATATATAATAATAGTATTTCTTTGTCGCTCCATTGGGAGACCCAGACAATTGGGGTGTATAGCTTCTGCCTCTGGAGGCCACACAAAGTATTACACTTTTAAAAAAGTGTAACCCCTCCCCTCTGCCTATACACCCTCCCGTGGACCACGGGCTCCTCAGTTTTATGCTTTGTGTGGAAGGAGGCACACATCCACTCATGCATTCTCATACATAGTTATGACGGATGGAAGAAAAGAGGACCCCTATGGGGTCCCCGGCATGCTACCTTCTCACCCCACTATGTCGGCGGTGTTGTTAAGGTTGAGGTACACATTGTGGGTACAGAGGCTGGAGCCACATGCTGTCTCCTTCACCATCCCTTATGCGGCTCTGGGAGAAGTGGGAGCCTGAACGGTCATCCACGTGCTGGGACCGTGCTCCATCCGCAGCCCCTGGTGGAACCTGCCGGACCGGAGCTTCGTCACCCCCAGGGACCGGGCCCTGCAACTTTAAGGTGCTCTGTATCCCCATGTGGGGACTGTACAGGGAGCCTTCTCCCCGGTAGCCCCGCGGTAGTTCCGTCCAATGTTTTTTCAGCGGACTTCCGCGCCCACCGCGCCTGCTTGTTGGGCACGGCCTTAAATTTAGTCCCCGGCTTTGCCGCGGCCTAGCCGTGAAAAATCCCGCCCCCGGGCCTGCCTGTCAGGGATAGGGGCGGGATTACCGACATCACGTCGGCTTTGAGGGCTGGAGCATCTTTGCATGTTCCCCCCCCCCCCCCCCCCCCACCCCCTCTCATGGACCACTATGGGACCTCCAGATTTCCGTTTTTTGCCGGCGCCGCCCATGGCTCCACGCCCCCACTGAGAGCTCCGGCGGCCATTTTTGGCATTCTGCCGGTGTATGCTACTCGGCTGCAAAGCTCTACAGCTCCAAGGGATCCACGACAGGGAATCTGGAGGACACACCGTTCGTTAGCGGTTGGTAAGCCACACCGGTCACCCGGTGCTGGTCCCCCTAGGGTGCCGGTGTATGTATGTATGTATGTATGTATGTATGTATGTATGTATGTATGTATGTATGTATGTATGTATGTATGTATGTATGTATGTATGTATGTATGTATGTATGTATGTATGTATGTATGTATGTATGTATGTATGTATGTATGTATGTATGTATGTATGTATGTATGTGTATATATATATATATATATATATATATATATATATATATATATATATATATATATATATATATATATATATATATATATATATATATATATATATATATATATATATATATATATATATATATATATATATATATATATATATATATATATATATATATATATATATATATATATATATAATATATATATATATATTCGGAAAGGCTGTATACCCTTTTCCCATATACCCTCAGTGGTCACTCTCCTAAGAGACACCGATTGCTTACAGCATGTCGTCCACAAGGAGCAAAACCCCTGAGGCACAGACTTTTTTTTCTCGGCCTGTACCTCTTGTAGGGCTATGTTTCCTGCGGGATCCACCTACCCTCACTGTGATCAATGCACGACTCCTGCCACGCTTGCTCAACCGGAGCCTCGGGCACTTGTGGGCCCCTCGGCTCATGTAGATCCCCCTGCTCCCCCTGAGCAGTCAGCAGGGACAGAGAATCCATTGTACAGTCTATAGACAAATGGTCATCTAAGCTACTTGAGGCATTACAGTCCAGACCGGGCCCTTCACAGGCCCCGGCCCCTGTTCGTTTGTCTCCTCCACGCCCTTCTCGGTCCGCGCCGCATGGCGCTCCCAGGATTCGCAGCGCCAGGCCGGCTAAGCGGCCTCGCTGGGACTCTTCCCCGGCCTCCTCACGCTGCTCTGGATCCCAGCTTGAGGACTCTCAGGAAGACGAGGCGGACGTGGGAGCTCAGGGCTCTGACCCTGACTTCACCCTTAACCTTGATGCCCCTGAAGGGGACGCCTTAGTAAATGATCTTACAATACGTTTTTTTGATCACTCTAACTTCAGGGAAACTGTCCAGAAGCCCAGAGCGGTTCCGGACAAGCGCTTTGCTAATCAGCAGGGTGCGGAGTGCAGGCAACGGCACTGGGAGGAGTGGTAGGACTGCCAGCAGAGGCGATGTCCCACTCTAATAAACCCACTGAACCGGGGGACCAGAGAGCGAGCACCACATATGCTCCTCTCCACCCACCATAGCTACTGACAGGACACACCAAGTGTGCCCACCGCACCCCCCTAAAGTGTGGGCTCTCCAAGCAATCTCGGCATATCTGACTGAGATTAATGCCGCCACGCGGAATTCTGCTCCACATGTTTCATCCTTGACCTCTCAGGCATCAGCATTTTCGTCCTACGCCATGAACGCCGTACTGGACTCCGCTAACCGTACAGCCGTGGCATCCGCTAACTCCGTGGCAGTCCACAGGGCCATGTGGCTGCGCGAATGGAAAGCAGACTCTGCCTCCAGAAGATTCTTAACTGGTTTGCTTTTTTTCTGGCGACCGTTTGTTTGGCGAACGGTTGGATGAGATTATTAAGGAATCCTCGGGAAACGACTCCTCCTTACCCCAGTCCAATCCTAAGACACCTCAGCAGAGGAAGATCCAATCGAGGTTTCGGTCCTTTTGTCCCTCCGCCAAGACCCAATCCTCTTCATCCAACCGGCCGGAGAAAGGCCAGAGTAACTCCTATGTGTGGCGGTCCAAGTCACGCCCCCAAAAGGCCGCGGGAGGCATTGCTTCCATGACTGCCTCCACATGACTCTCGTCCTCATCCAGCCACATCCTCGGTCGGTGGCAGGCTCTCTCGCTTTGGCGGCGCCTGGTGGCCACACGTTCAAGACCTTTGGGTGAGAGACATTCTGTCTCATGGTTACAGGATAGAGTTCAGCTCCCGACCTGCGGCTCGTTTCTCCACCACAGGGCTCAAGGAACCTGGACTCCAATAGAATCATCCCTTCAGATCAATATCCTGGAGATAAGGGCAGTATATCTAGCCCTATTGGCTTTCCATCGGTGGCTGGAGGGCAGGCAGATCCGAATCCAGTCGGACAACGCCACTGCCGTCGCCTACATCAACCACCAAGGCGGCACTCGCAGTCGTCAAGCCTTCCAGGAAGTCCGGCGTATTCTGCAGTGGGGGGAAAACACAGACTCCACCATCTCCGCAGTTCACATCCCGGGCGTAGAAATCTGGGAAGCAGATTTTCTCAGTCGTCAGGGCATGGACGCGGGGAATGGTCTTTTCACCCAGACGTGTTTCGAGAGATCTGCCGCCGCTGGGGAACGCCGGACGTTGATCTCATGGCGTCACGACACAACAACAAGGTCCCGGCTTTCATGGCACGGTCTCGGGATCACAGAGCTCTGGCCGCGGACGCTTTGGTCCAGGATTGGTCGCAGTCTCGACTGCCATATGTGTTTCCCCCTCTGGCGCTGCTGCCCAGGGTACTACGCAAAATCCGGTCCGACTGCCGTCGCGCCATTCTCGTCGCTCCAGACTGGCCGAGGCGGTCATGGTATCCGGATCTGTGGCATCTCACGGTGGGTCGACCGTGGGCACTTCCAGACCGCCCAGACTTGCTGTCCCAAGGCCCGTTTTTCCATCTGAATTCTGTGGCCCTCAACCTGACTGTGTGGCCATTGAGTCCTGGCTCCTAGAGTCTTCAGGGTTATCTCAGGATGTAATTGCCACCATGAGACAAGCCAGGAAACCAACGTCCGCCAAGATCTATCACAGGACTTGGCAAATCTTCTTATCCTGGTGCTCTGATAACGGTTTTTCTCCATGGCCGTTTGCCTTACCCACATTTCTTTCATTCCTACAATTTGGAATGGATATGGGTTTGTCCCTCGGCGCTCTCAAGGGCCAAGTGTCGGCACTCTCCGTGTTTTTTTTTTGTTTTTTTTTTTTTTCAAACGCGACTAGCCAGACTTCCGCAGGTCCGCCCGCACGTTCCTGCAGGGGGTTTGCCACATGGTCCCACCTTACAAACGTCCGTTGGAACCTTGGGATCTTAACAGGGTCCTGACGGCCCTTCAAAAGCCGCCTTTTGAGCCGTTGCGGGATGTCTCTCTCTCCCGTCTTTCTCAGAAGGTGGCCTTCCTGGTTGCAGTCACATCACTTCGGAGAGTATCGGAGCTTGCAGCCCTGTCATGCAAATCTCCTTTCCTGGTTTTCCACTAGGATAAGGTGGTTCTGCGTCCTGTCCCGGAATTCCTCCATAAGGTGGTATCCCCTTTTCATCTAAATCAGGATATCTCCTTGCCTTCCTTTTTACCCTAATCCAATTCACCAGTGTGAGAAGGATTTGCACTCTTTGGATCTAGTGAGAGCACTCCGGATCTACGTGTCTCGCACGGCGCCCCTGCGCCGTTCAGACGCGCTCTTTGTCCTTGTCGCTGGCCAGCGTAAGGGCTCTCAGGCCTCCAACTCCACCTTGGCTAGGTGGATCAAGGAACCGATTCTCGAGGCCTACCGTACTTCGGGGCTTCCGCCTCCTTCAGGGTTGAACGCCCATTCTACCAGAGCCGTAGGTGCGTCCTGGGCATTGCGGCACCGGGCGACGGCTCAGCAGGTGTGTCAGGCGGCTACGTGGGCTAGCCTGCACACTTTCACGAAGCACTATCAAGTGCATACCTATGCTTCGGCAGACGCCGGTCTAGGTAGGCGAGTCCTCCAGGCGGCGGTTGCCCACCTGTAAGAGGGGGCCGTTTTCGGCTCTTTCTATTGAGGTATTGTTTTTACCCACCCAGGGACTGCTCTTGGACGTCCCAATTGTCTGGGTCTCCCAATGGAGCGACAAAGAAAAGGGGAATTTTTTTTACTTACCATAAATTCCTTTTCTTCTAGCTCCTATTGGGAGACCCAGCACCCGCCCCTGTGCCCTTCGGGCTGGTTGTTCTTTTATGTACACATGTTGTTGATGTTGATTTGTTCTTTTGGTTCATGGTCTTCAGTTCTCCGAACATCCTTCGAATTGAATTTGATCTAGACCATTTATAAGTTTTCGCCTTCCTGCTTTTGCACCAAACTGAGGAGCCCGTGGTCCACGGGAGGGTGTATAGGCAGAGGGGAGGGGTTACACTTTTTTAAAAGTGTAATACTTTGTGTGGCCTCCAGAGGCAGAAGCTATACACCCAATTGTCTGGGTCTCCCAATAGGAGCTAGAAGAAAAGGAATTTACGGTAAGTAAACAAAATTCCCTTTTTTTTTATAGCGCTGTTTAATTCCACAGCGCTTTACATACATTGGCAGCACAGTCCCCATTGGGGCTCACAATCTAGGTTCCCTATGAGTATATTTTTGGAATGTGGAAGGAAACCGGAGAACCCGGAGGAAGCCCACGCAAACACTGGGAGAACATACAAACTCCTTGTAGATATTGTCCTTGGTGGGATTTGAACCCAGGACCCCAGCGCTGCAAGACTGCAGTGCTAATAAAGTTATGGCTCTTTTGAAGAAGGGGACGGAAAAAAACAGTAAACGGAAAATCGTCGGCTGGTAAAGGGGTTAAATGATTTGTCCCTCCTGAGCGCCTGTTCATGGTTTGAATAGTCATTGTGTTTAAGGCTGCAAAATAAGCGTCGTTCTAACAATCGTGCAGTGTAAATGCACCATAAAAGCGTTTGTCACCTTTCAGAAAAAGTTCTTTTTAATATTTTAGTTCTGTTATTTAGTATAAAAAAAAAAAAAAAAAAGTTTCCATTCACCCGTATACACCACTGCTGCTGATTTAAAAAAAAAAAAAAAGATTTCGGCTCCTCCTAGTATTCCATATCCACTGCATTTAATCAAAGCCAGGCGATGCACAGAAGCCGGGACATCGGGGATCCACGATGCAGTCACAAACACAAGCAAGGAAAATCCAGCAGCTCATCCGGTGTTATTAGAAAATTTATAGAAATTTATTGAGACTTCATTAAAAGCGACAAGGGGTTAAAATCATGCAATCCATGGTTAGCTCGCTTACTCGTTTCAGACTAATCAGTCCTTACTCAAGCTATGAGTAACAACCGCTTTTAAAGGGAATCTGTCACTAGGTCCCCCCCTCCCCAAATCTGAGAGCAGCATAATATAGAGACAGAGACCCTGATTCCAGCGATGTGTCACTTACTGAGCGGTTTGCTGTAATCTTGATAAAATCAATGTTTTTTCTACACTGCAGATTCCCTTTAAGAAGCATTTACACTCTGACTACTGTGAACAAGCATTTCTTAAACCCTCATTCTTATTTCGTTCACTACTATGAACTGAGGAAAAAGCAAGCAAATTCTTCTTTCGGGGATAGGAGTGGTGTGGCTCAAGACCTGGCCAGACCAACCAACACTACTTATTAGAAGAGCACTTATGTTCTCTTGAAATCTTTAGTAAAATGGATTTTCCATGTGGGAATAATGGAGGAGGAGTGAGACCTCTTTTCAACTTGTGCAATAATCATGAAATTAGTTTGGTCACTGTTCCTGCAAATTCTGTATCATGTGTCTCTGACTTAACCGCAAATAGGGGATATATAATCCTGAAAGTTGGATCATTTCCACCTAAAATTAAGAGGCGTAATAGTAAATATTAGCTCTGAAGTTTTTCTTCATTTTCTGCCATTTTTCTTTTCTGTTTTCTGTAAGTGGAAATGGCCACCATTACAACTCCACTGCACTCCAAACTTGTGAACGGGATATTCCTCCACATCAATATTGATGAGCTATCCTGAGGTTGTCATGAATATCAGATTGGCGGGGGTCCAGCATTGCCTCTAATCAGCTATTATAACAAGCAGCAGTGGCCAGATGTGTGGTGGTGACTCTGAAGCTGAGCTCCCTTCACACACTGATTGGAGCTGACAGCAGCCAGTGCTCCAATCGCTGCTGTTAACTATTTAAATGCACTAATCATCTGACAGCAACATTTAAATAGATCGGTTGCTGTAAAACATGAACGTGCGCGGCCATCAGCTCCCCACTACATGATCACAGGCACTATTAGATTCCCTTGTTGCTGCCATCCTATTACTCCTATGAATCTCAGCCACAAGCAGAGCTTCAAAGGAGTTGGTGATTTACTCTATACTGCAGTACACTTGTATTGTAGTATATAGTAGTAGTGAGCAGATGATCACAGGCTCAAGTCCCCATAAGGGAACTGGAAAACAAAAGACATAACTCGGTTTACGAGTAACTGTTTGTGAGCGTTTCACTATACGAGCAAAGCTTGCTGTAAATTTGTAACTTAGTTTATGAGCAAGCTTTGCTGTACAAGCAAATACTCACCGCACACACTTCCGGTTCCGTACTTTAACCGTGCTTTGACCCGCTCTTGCAGTCCAAAACGCACACACCACACACACCACACACCACACACACACACGTTATGCTCACCTTAGCTTCCGTTCCATTGCCGGCCTCATGGTTCTTGTAGTTCCCAGTACAGGCTGTGTATTGGTACCCATCACGACGATGGAGGAATTTCCACTGTCAGCTGCTTCTCAAAGGCAGCGCGCTGACCAATCAGAGGCAAATGGCTCCTGTCTTTGACGTCAGCGCTCTGGCAGTGGAAGCTTTGGGGTATCGGTCACGATGGTTACCAGATACACATCCTGTACCGGTGAACTGCAAGAACCATGAGGCCAGTGATGGAACTGAAGGTAAGGTAAGCATAATATGTGTTTGTGCATGTGTGGAATGGCACAATAGGGGACATTAGACAATTTGTTCCACAAGTTGTGCGAGCTTGCATTATTTCCTATGGGAATTTTGCTTTGCTAGACAAGTAACTTGGTTTAAAAGCACACTCCCAGAACGGATTGTTCTCGTAAACCAAGGTTCCACTGTATATTTACTATATGTGACACACCTCTTATTCCCAAAAAGCAATGAAAATATTAGTTGTTTATCTTGCATCCCTAAAAGTCTGCTTTATCAAAATATAATATTGAAAATGAACCCATACTATAAATGCCATAAAGGGTAAAATCTAATCAAAAATTGACCTGTGGATGTTCAACTACTGCACCTCCCTAAAAGGATAATCAAATTACAAAATGTAGTAATAATAATAATTAATAATAATTTTATTCATTTATATAGCACTATTAATTCCACAGCACTTTACATACATTGGCAGCACAGTCCCCATTGGGGCTCACAATCTAGAGTACCTCAATCTAGAGTCTCTATCAGTATGTCTTTGGAGTGTGGGAGGAAACCCACGCAAACATGGGGAGAACATACAAACTCCTTGCAGATGGTGTCCTTGGTGGGATTTGAACCCAGGACCCCAGCGCTGCAAGACTGCAGTGCTAACCACTGAGCCACCGTGCCACCCTAACCCCAGTGTTTGTAATGGACAGCTCCCTGATGCCATACTGAGTCTATTCACATCATGGACACACTCATTGCAATGTCTAAGTTGGGTCTGTGACTTGGGGCAAACTTGGGCAGGGGGAGAGAAGGGGTTATATGTGGGAGGGGGGAGCTGTGAAAACGACCATAGGTTGTAATCTGTCCACATACTATCTGTTAAGAGGAGAAAAAGAAAAGCTATGACAGATGTCTACAATTGGTGAGACCCCCTGATCTCCAGAATGAAGGGCAGCAGCACAAGTTTAGTGCTTTGTCCCCTTGAATGGGTGTTCCTATGTCAGACACGTGTGGTATATCCAAGACATGCTATAAATGTCTGGTTCCACCTTGTCAAGTATGGGGACTGTCTTGTGTCACTAGGAATAGAGGTGGTCCATGCATGCCTCTGTCCATTCACATATACAATTCCAATATGGCAGAGCTCACTTTCTCCTGGCCTTCCGATGCAGCACAGACACCCT
The DNA here is from genome assembly GCF_048569485.1 of Anomaloglossus baeobatrachus. Classification (NCBI taxonomy): domain Eukaryota; kingdom Metazoa; phylum Chordata; class Amphibia; order Anura; family Aromobatidae; genus Anomaloglossus; species Anomaloglossus baeobatrachus. Next base: position 389,289,789 of record NC_134356.1, on the reverse strand, counting down.
GATCTTAGTGTGTGTGTTATATACTGTTATATTTTTATATATATTTTTTTTTTTTCCTTCTTCTACTGTAAATCAAGTCAAATCTCATGGAATAAATTAATGTCCTTTTCCTCTAATTTCAGGATAGAATCATCAACCTCATTGTTGGTGGGTTAACGGCGGTGCTGGTTCTGGTAAGTGTGTCCGTATATGAATTGTATGAGTAATGTATTGTGATATTTTCTAGTAATCGGTAACATAACAAAAAAAAAAAAAAAAAACCACACCAAATTTCTGCAAAGAGCTAACAAATCTATTTTACACACTAAAATGGACTTCTGGAAAATGTCATACATGACTGGGAAGTGAATATAGTGTAATGGATTAAAGGAATCTGTCGCCAGGTTTCTGCAACCTATTCTGATGGCAGCATAATGTAGAGACGGAGATCCTGATTGCAGTGACTTGTCACTTACTGGGCTGCTTGCTGTTTGTTTTTATACAATCACTGTATTATAAACATATTATCACTAGGGGACTACCTGGCCTGCTACCAGATAATCTAACCACACCCCCACCACTGATTGACAGCTGTGTTCACTGTGCATAGGCAGAAAGCTGCCAGTTTGTGATGTGGGTACAGAGCTCAATACTCGGAGAACGGATACATCTGTAGCAGATAAAACAGATCAGGGGAATTTTCTTCAATTTTAGTTGCAATGTTATTTCATTACAGCATATTTGGCAACCGTGAGAATAAAATTACTATTGAAGGAAATGGGTGGGATGTGAATGGGAGTTGTTTTTTTTGTTGCTGACCTAAAATGTTAAAGAAACAAAACAAAAACCCATACATTTCTGTTACATAAAAATCTAATAAATATTTTACACAAGCCGTAAATGTAAAGTGGAAGTGAGGGGACAGGGGTGAGCTATGGACGGGACAGCCTGGCTTCAGTGTGATCTTAACCCTTTCACGACAGTTGACGTGCATTTACATATTAGTCGGGAAGGGGTTTCCTCTAATTAATTGACGTAAATGTACGTCATGATGGCACAAGAGCTGGTACCACATGATTGCCACCAGGAAAACGGCGTAAGTTGTACCTGAGCTCCGGCTGTCACAGCCAGGGCCGGTCCACACACTGCCTCTGGCTGTTTAACCCCCTAAATACCTTTTAAGATTCTGGGAGAGTGTGTGCTCCCTCTCCCATCTGATCAGGACCTCTACAACATGATCATGGTGATGCCTAATTGTTACCATAGCAACATGAAGTTTTCATGATTACCTCCAGGTAGGTACAGAAAAGCCTGTTAGACGATGCCAGGAGCATGGTCTAAGAGGATTCTTTGTCATATTGACAGGTATAACGTATTGTGCAATGATAGTGTACTGCAATATATTATACCAGCAATCAGCGTAATAAAAGTTAATGTTCCATATACAGACAAGGTTAATTAAAAAAAATAAATAATTTTAAAATCTGAAAATTTAAAGATCAAAAAAATGAAACATATCTGTTTTTTAATTATTTTTTTTTATGATATTTATGTAAAAACAATTAAACATTTTTGGTATGGTCGCATCTGGAACAACTTGATATAGGAAACTGTCACACTAGTTAACCCCTTCAATGAACACCATAAAAAAAAATAGCAAAAAAACTGTCTTATACAGCGGACAAAAAAGTGGAATAAAATGCTAGCAGTCATATATAAATAAAAATAGTATCGCTGAAAACGTCATCCTGTAATGCAAAAAACAAGCCGCCATATAGCTCAGTCAGAGAAAATAATAAAGCTATAGCTCTGATTACAGCAATGCAAATGTGGTGGTTTTTTTTTTTTTTTTTTTTTTTTTTTTGCTTTTTCTTCTCTGGTGTAAAAGCGGCAAAACTGTTGTGAATGTTAGTTATGTCTTGGCTGCTGGGAGGCTCCCTCTGGTGGCCAGGAAGGGTTTGGATAGAGACCAGGTGTGTTGTGCAGTGGGTGTTTCCTTTCCTAACTCTCTGCTTATTTAAGTCCTGGTCTGATTGCAGGCTGTTGCCGGATGTCAGTTGTTCTTTGTATCTCTAGCCTGCTTAATCTTGCTCTACACCACATCCACTCCAGATAATTGCTTGCTCTTTATTTATTGTCTGGTTCTTTGCTTATCTGGGTTTGTCATTTTGTTGTGGTTGGTTTCAGTTTATTTCCTTCCAGGGATTTTCCCCCTCAGTGGATTGTTGAGGAACTCCCTGCAGTTCTGTGTGGAGTATAGCTCCTTTGGGTCCATGTGTTTATGGCTTGTTGAATTTGTTATAATTCTTGCTTTCTGGTCATTGGTATGACAAGGGCACCTGGTATAGGACGGAGTTCAGATCGAGCGATCTGAGGGCCTTTTGTGTACTATCAGGAAGTTGGTATTTTGCAGGGTTTTTCTCTGGCCACCATCAGTTCAGTTCCTTTCCTGTCCTTTCCTATTTTAGTCAGCGGGGGCCTCACCTTTTGCTAATCCTGTCATCTACCTGTGTATTGTGTTTTTCCTATATCACCGCAGTCTTTGAATGTGGAGGGCTTGCTATTCTTGTCTATTTTCTGAGGCAGAGAGTTATTCATCTTTCCTACCTTTTAGGATAGTTAGTTCTCCGGCTGGGTTCGTGGTGCACAGGATGTTAGTTCACCCACGGCTACTTCTAGTTGTGTTGGTTAGTAAGGGGATGGCGGCCAGATTAGTTGCCAATGCTCTTGTCACCTTTTTGCCAAGGATTTGTGGTGGTCTTCCATGGTTCCGGATCATAACAGTACATCCGGCCAAACAAATTTAAAGGGTACTCTTAAGAGAGAAAAAAAAAAAAACTGCTGAGAATTTATTTATTTTTTTTATGGGGTGTTTTTCCTCTTCTTCTTTGGGTTCTTTTGTCTCGCATGGATGAATTGGGTGAGCGTGTTGCTCATCTTGATGCTAAGGTTCGTCGTATAGAGTCTTGTCTTGCACAGACTCCCCTTGCAGAGCCTAAAATTCCCGTTCCTGAATTTTTTTCGGGAGATAGGTCGAGATTTTTGAGCTTCAAAAATAATTGTAAATTATTTTTTGACCTGCGCCCTAAGTCCTCAGGGAATCCCGTACAGCAGGTTAAGATTGTCATCTCCTTGCTGCGTGGTGACCCTCAGGACTGGGCCTTCTCTTTAGCGTCTGATGATCCGATTCTCAATGATGTGGACTCCTTTTTTCAGGCCTTGGGATTATTATATGACAAACCCAATATTGTGGACCAAGCAGAAAAGGTCTTGTTGTCCTTAACTCAGGGTTTGGATTCTGCAGAAACGTTTTGTCAGAAATTTCGTAAGTGGGCGGTCCTTACCAAATGGAATGATGATGCGCTTGCGGCTCTTTTTCGCAAGGGTATTGCGGATGCTGTGAAGGATGTAATGGTAGGATTTCCCGTCCCTTCTAGTCTTGATGCCTCTATGACCTTGGCCATTCAGATTGATAGGCGTTTACGTGAGCGCAGGAAGATACCTGCTGGTTTTGTGCCTGTGGAACAGCCTTTGGAGCCTATGGAGTGTGATAGGGTCCTTTTTAATGCTAGTCGGCAGGGGTTCAGACGGAAGAATAGACTGTGCTTCTATTGTGGAGACGCTTCTCATAACATCTCTGTCTGCCCTAAACGTGAAAGGAGATTGGCTACTTCTGTTACTGTGGGTTCTTTGCAACCAAAGTTTCTTTTGTCTGTCACATTGATTTGCTCATTGTCTTCCTTTTCTGCATTTGCCTTTGTGGACTCGGGGGCAGCGCTCAATTTGATGGATTTTGGGTTTGCTAGGGATTGTGGTTTTCCCATGGTTCCTTTGCAAACTCCTATTCCTTTTTAAGAGGCATTGATGCTACCCCTTTGGCAGTACATAAACCCCAATTTTGGACCCAGGTGCCTAATGAGAGTTGCACCAGCGCAACAGGAAACTTGTACATTTTTAGTATTGCATAATCTACAGGATACCTTGGTACTGGGATTTCCGTGGTTGCAGACCCATAATCCGGTTCTTGACTGGAGATCCTTGTCGGTAACCAGTTGGGGTTGTCAAGGTTTGCATCAGGACCTTTCCGTGTCGTCCACGTCTGCTCAGGCAGTTGATGTTCCGGCTTTCTTGTCTGATTTTCGTGATGTATTTAATGACCAGGAATCTGATTCTCTGCCCCCACACCGGGACTGTGACTGTGCCATTGAGTTGGTGCCCGGTTGAAAATTTCCCAAGGGGCGAATTTTCAACTTGTCTGTGCCCGAACATGATGCCATGCGGTCATACATCAGAGAATCATTGGAGAAGGGGCATATTCGGCCCTCATCTTCTCCTTTGGGTGCTGGCTTTTTCTTTGTTGCTAAGAAAGATGGTTCGTTGAGGCCTTGTATTGATTACCGTCTTCTCAATAAAATTACGGTCAAATATCAGTACCCTTTGCCTCTGATGTCTGATCTGTTCTCTAGAGTGAAGAGTGCCAAATGGTTTACGAAACTGGATCTCAAGGGTGCGTATAATCTCATCCGTATTAAGGAGGGTGATGAATGGAAGACAGCTTTTAATACTCCTGAGGGGCATTTTGAGTACCTAGTGATGCCTTTTGGGCTCACTAATGCACCCTCCATCTTCCAGGCCTTCATGAATGATATTTTTCGGGACCTTATTGGTAAATTTTTGATTGTGTATTTGCATGACATCTTGATTTTTTTTCTGATGATTGGGACTCTCATGTGGGGCAAGTACGGGATGTTTTTCAGATACTTAAGGATAATGCACTGTACGTTAAGGGGTCAAAGTGCCTCTTTGGGGTGCAAAGGATTTCCTTTTTGGGCTTCATCCTGTCTCCTTCCGCTATTGAAATGGACCCGGTTAAGGTTCAGGCTATTTACGACTGGGTGCAACTGACTTCTCTAAAATCCCTGCAGCGGTTTTTGGGGTTTGCTAATTTTTTACCGTAAATTTATAGCCAATTTTTCTGCCATTGTCAAACCTCTGACAGATTTGACAAAGAAGGGAGCTGATGCTGAGCATTGGACCCCTGAGGCTATTGTGGCCTTCCAGGAGCTTAAAAGGCGATTCACTTCTGCCCCAGTTCTGCAGCAACCTGATGTGTCTCGCCCATTTCAAGTTGAGATCGCTGCCTCAGAGATCGGAGCAGGTGCTGTTCTGTTTCAACGAGACGCTACTTCGGGTAAACTTAAGCCCTGTGCCTTTTTTCTCTCGGAAATTTGCTCCTTCTGAACGGAATTATGATGTGGGGAACCGGGAATTATTGGCTATGAAGTGGGCATTTGAAGAGTGGAGGCATTGGTTGGAGGGGGCTAGGCATCAAGTTGTGGTGCTTACGGACCACAAGAATCTCATCTATCTGGAATCTGCCAAGAGGTTGAATCCTCGGCAGGCCAGGTGGGCTTTGTTTTTTACCCGGTTTAATTTTGTGGTCTCTTTTTTTTTTGCCGGGCACCAAGAATGTTAAGGCCGATGCCCTTTCCAGGAGTTTCTGCACTGACTCTTTGGAGGTTGTCGAACCGTCTACTATCCTGAATGATGGTGTAGTTTTCTCGGCTATTTCGCCTGATCTGCGGTTGGCACTGGCGGAATTTCAGGAGGATAAACCTGAGATGTCCTACAGGGAAACTGTTTGTCCCAGACCAATGGAGAGACAGAGTTGTCTCTGAGGTTCATTGCTCTGTTTTGGCGGGTCATCCTGGCATTTTTGGTACTCGGGATCTTGTGAGACGCTCTTTTTGGTGGCCTTCCCTGTCCCGAGATGTCCGTCGTTTTGTGCAGTCGTGTGGAGTTTGTTCTAGGTTCAAGCCCTGTTGTTCACGTTCTAGTGGGCTATTATTGCCTTTGCCTGTACCTAAGAAACCTTGGACGCACATCTCTATGGATTTTATTTCAGAGCTTCCCGTCTCTCAGAAAATGACTGTGATTTGGGTGATCTGTGACAGATTTTCCAAGATGGTCCACTTGGTTCCCCTATCTAAGGCTATGTGCGCACTAGACCGTTTTTCCCGCGGATTTGTCCCGGAAATTTCTTGAGAAATGTCTGCAATCTTTGTGCAGACATTTCCCATGAAATTCAATGAGAAAAAAAATAGTTGTGCGGATTTTTCTCAAGAAAATTTCTTGAGAAAATTTTCTCGAGAAACTTTCTTGAGAAAATGTGCATGTCCATTAATTTCCGCAGGTACCTGCGGTATTCCGGGGGTATTCCCCAGGTAGCAATGATGTGCGGTATACCACCGGAATAGCCGCGATTTACCTGCGGTAATGCTCATCGCTGCCTGCGGTTTTGCAGGAAGCGATGTCATTATGCCAGGAAGAGGAAGCGGAGCAGAGTAAACACAGACGTCACACTCCCTGGACGCCGCACAGAAGCACTTCCGTGCGACCTCCAGGTCTGTCCCGTGCAGTCTGTGTCCTGCTCCGGCCTCGCGGCTGCCTGCACTGCAGGGTGTGAGTGTCTGCCCGCAGTGTCAGCAGCCTGTCACGCTGCAGCGCAGGCAGACACTGACACAGGCAGACACTGACACTGCACTGCAGGGTGTCAGTGTCTGCCCGCAGTGTCAGCAGCCTGTCACGCGGCAGCGCAGGCAGACACTGACATCCTGCAGTGCTGGGAGCCGCGGGGATGACGATCGCTGCTGTCAGGAGGGGAGATCATTACCTGCTGTGACGATCTCCTGCCTCCTGACGTCAGCGCTGTCACTGCTGTCTATGCCCGTCTTACGAGCGGCCCGAGACTGTCACTAGCGGTGACGTCACGGGCTCTCGCGATACTTCGGGCATAGAAGTCAGTGACAGCGCTGACGTCAGCAGTACAGGAGATGATCACAGAAGGTAATGATCTCATCTATGCTCCTGATGGCAGCGCTCGTCATCCCCTGCAGTGACCTGAGCTGACCTATTGATGTTAGCTCAGGTCACTGCATTGCTCTCCCAGCCAATGGGGAACATTCTGTTCTTCATTGACTGGGACAGCGACTATGGTATGGATCGCCGTGCCCCCTCCCTTATTGGATTACGCCGGACGTGGAATTGATTGTGCTCTTTTCAATAAATTGGTTAAAGAGGGAATGTTTTGGGGAGTGTTTTTTCAAATAAAACTTTTTTTGTTGTCTATTTTTTAATTATTACTAACTGGGTTGGTGATGTCGGGTAGCTGATAGACGCCTGACCTCACCAACCCCAGGGCTTGATGCCAGGTGACATTACACATCTGGCATCAACCCCATATATTACCCCGTTTGCCAACGCACCAGGGCGCGGGATGAGCTGGGGCAAAGCACCAGGATTGGCACGTCTAATGGATGCGCCACTTCTGGGGCGGCTGCGGCCTGCTATTTTTAGGCTGGGGAGTGTCCAATAACAGTGGACCTCCCTAGTCTGAGAATATCAGACCCCAGCTGTCCGCTTTACCTTGGCTGGTGATCCAATATGGGGGGGACCGCACATTTTTTTTTGTTTTAAATTATTTATATAATTTAAAATAATAGCGTGGGGTGCCCACTGTTTTGGATTTTCAGCCAAGGTGAAGCTGCCAGCGGTGGTCTGCAGGCTGCAGCCGTCTGCTTTACCCTAGCTGGCTACAAAAAATGGGGGGACCTCACGTCGTTTTTTTTAATTATTTATTTATTTTATGGCTAAACACAAGGCTAAGCACCCTTTAGTGCCACATGAAAGTCACTAAAGGGTGCCAGCTTAGAAAATGCAGGGAGGTGGAACATTATATAGGTTTTTCTCATCTATCTATCTATCTATCCCTCTATCTATCTATCTATTCATCTATTCATCTATCTATCTATCCATTATCTGTCTATCGATTATCTTTATTATTTATTGCAGGGACAAACCTGCGGTAAAACCGCATGCGGATTTGGTGCGGATTTTTCCGCAGGTCCGGAAATCTTTCACTGGCAGAAGTTTCTCAAGAAATTTTCTTGAGAAACTTCACATTTCTAGTGCGCACATAGCCTAAGTTGCCGTCTTCATCAGAGTTGGTGCCTTTGTTTTTGCAACATGTCCGTTTGCATGGTATTCCCGAAAACATTGTTTCTGACAGAGGGGTGCAGTTTGTAACCAGGTTTTGGAGGATTTTTTGCTTCAAATTGGGTGTTCAGCTGTCTTTCTCCTCGGCGTTTCATCCTCAGACCAACGGTCAGACTGAAAGGGCTAACCAGACCCTGGAGACCTATTTACGGTGTTTTGTTTCTGCGGATCAGGATGACTGGGTTTCGTTTTTGCCTTTGGCTGAATTTGCCCTTAACAATAGAGCTAGCTCTACCACGTTGGTGTCACCCAAAATTGCAGAAAAAGGGGATCACCCTAGGTTCCTCTCAGGGCAGCTTGAGGCGTCTGACTGTCCGGGGGTGGATTTGGTGGTCAACAGAATGCAGCAGATTTGGGGGCAGGTAGTGGATAAATTGTTTCAGTCCCAAGAAACTGCCCAAAAGTTTGCCAACCGGCCTTTAAAGTAGGGGACATGGTGTGGTTGTCCTTTAAAAATATTCCTATGAGAGTTCCGTCTCCTAAATTTAAGCCCAGATTTATTGGACCTTATAAGATTTCGGAGATTATTAATCCTGTATCTTTCCGTTTGACTCTGCCTGCGTCATTTAAGATTCACAATGTCTTCCATAAGTCCTTGTTGAAGAAACATGTGGAGCCGGCAGTTCCTGCAGCAGCGCCTCCTGACCCTGTTTTGGTACAAGGGGATCTGGAGTATGAGGTTGAAAAAATTCTGGATTCCCGTCGCAGTAGGCGTCCGCTTCAGTACCTTGTGAAATGGAAGGGTTATGGGCAGGAGGATAACTCTTGGGTTGTAGCTTCTGACATTCATGCGGACAGGTTGGTTCGCGCCTTCCATCATGCTCATCCAGAGCGACCCGGTGGCGTGGGTGAGGGTTTGGTGACCCCTCCTCAAGGGGGGGGTACTGTTGTGAATGTCAGTTATGTCTTGGCTGCTGGGAGGCTCCCTCTGGTGGCCAGGAAGGGTTTGGATAGAGACCAGGTGTGTTGTGCAGTGGGTGTTTCCTTTCCTAACTCTCTGCTTATTTAAGTCCTGGTCTGATTGCAGGCTGTTGCCGGATGTCAGTTGTTCTTTGTATCTCTAGCCTGCTTAATCCTGCTCTACACCACATCCACTCCAGATAAGTGCTTGCTCTTTATTTATTGTCTGGTTCTTTGCTTATCTGGGTTTGTCATTTGTTGTGGTTGGTTTCAGTTTATTTCCTTCCAGGGATTTTCCCCCTCAGTGGATTGTTGAGGAACTCCCTGCAGTACTGTGTGGAGTATAGCTCCTTTGGGTCCATGTGTTTATGGCTTGTTGAATTTGTTATAATTCTTGTTTTCTGGTCATTGGTATGACAAGGGCACCTGGTATAGGACGGAGTTCAGATCGAGCGATCTGAGGGCCTTTTGTGTACTATCAGGAAGTTGGTATTTTGCAGGGTTTTTCTCTGGCCACCATCAGTTCAGTTCCTTTCCTGTCCTTTCCTATTTTAGTCAGCGGGGGCCTCACCTTTTGCTAATCCTGTCATCTACCTGTGTATTGTGTTTTTCCTATATCACCGCAGTCTTTGAATGTGGAGGGCTTGCTATTCTTGTCTATTTTCTGAGGCAGAGAGTTATTCATCTTTCCTACCTTTAGGATAGTTAGTTCTCCGGTTGGGTTCGCGGTGCACAGGATGTTAGTTCACCCACGGCTACTTCTAGTTGTGTTGGTTAGTAAGGGGATGGCGGCCAGATTAGTTGCCAATGCTCTTGTCACCTTTTTGCCAATGATTTGTGGTGGTCTTCCATGGTTCCGGATCATAACACAAAACATAACATGTATATTTTTGTTTTGTTGGCAATGTAATCGTACTAATCCAAAGAATAAAGCAGTCATCACTTTTACAACACGTTGAATGGCATAAAAAATAAACACACACAAACTATTCCTGAATTGCTGTTTCTTCTTGATTCTGCCTTGCAAAAAGTGGAATAGAAAGCCATCAAAAACATTGTGGTCCAAAATGGTACCAATGATAACTTCAACTCATCACGCAAACAACAAGCCCTCATATGCATATGACTAGACAGAAAAATAAAAACTATCCTTCAACATTTGGTGACTCAAAAAAAACCCTTTATTTATTTTTTAGTGTAGCCAAGCCTAAAAAAACCTGTATAAAGTTGGTATCTCTGTAATGTACCTGAGAAATAAGGCCCTCTTCACTTATACCGCAAGGTGAACAGCATAAAAAAATAGTATGAAAGCCAATTCCTCAACTGCAGGTTTTTTTTTTTATTTTTTTTTTTATTCTGCCTCCCAAAGATCACAATAAGGCTTGACTCACAATTATACTGTGCTTACACCAGCAACAAAATGTTGTGTACTACAAACTTCCACCAATAATATTCATCTCAATCTACGAAAATCACTCAGGTCCGTCATCTATTAACCCCTTAACGACCGCGGGCAGTAATATTACGTCCTAGCAGTCATAATATTACTGCCCGTGCCCTGCCGCTGGCAGCATGCCGCGATCGGCGCACATCTTAGCTGATTTTTACAGCTGAGATGTGTGCCTGCTAGGCAGGAGCAGAATCGTTATCTGCTCGTGCCGTTTAACACGTTAATGGTGCTGTCAATATGTGACAGCGCCATTATAACGGCATCGGCAGTAAAATTTTACTTACCACCCAATACCGGAAGTCACGTGATGTAATCACGTGACTTCCGGTATTTGTCATGGTAGCACAGGGTCATGTGATGACTCCTGTACTAGACATGAACTACTTTCAGTTTCAGTCAGCCCGGAGCCGAGTGAACCAGAAAGTGAACGTATCTGCTGTTTACAGCTGTATAGCTGTGATCAGCAGATAGGGCAGAGCGATCGGATTGCTGATCGCTATAGCCTCCTAGGGGACTAGTTAAAAAAAAAAAAAAAGTTCAAATCACCCCATTGAAAATTAAAGGGTTAAAAAAAATACACACATTTGGTATCGCCGCGTTCAGAAACGCCCGATCTATCAAAATATAAAATCAATTAATCTGATCAGTAAACGGCGTAGCGGCAAAAAAATTCCAAACGCCAAAATGACGGGTTTTTTGCCTCCACAACTTTTGCGCAAAATGCAATAACAGGTGATCAAAACGTAGCATCTGCGCAAAAATTGTACAAGTAAAAACGTCAGCTCGAGACCCAAAAAATAAGCTGTCACTGAGCCATAGATCCCGAAAAATGAGACCGCTATGGGTCACGGAATATGGCGTAAAACGTGCGCCACTTTTTTTTGGACAAACTTCTGATTTCCTCCCCCCCACCCCACCTTATATAAAAGTAAACCTATACATGTTTGGTGTCTACGAACTCACACTGACCTGAGTCATCACACCCACACATCAGTTTTACCATACAGAGATCACAGTGAATAAAATATCTCAAACAGTAGTGCTATCGCACTTTTTTTGCAGTTTTTATGCATTTAGAAATTTTTTTATTTTTTTCGCAGTTTTTCCAGTACACTATATGGTAAAACGTATGGCTTCATTTAAAAGTACATCTCGTTCCGCAAAAAAATGAGCCCTCACATGACCATATTGACTGAAAAATAAAGTTGCGTCTCTTAGAAGAAGAATGGCCCGAAAAAAAACGGAAAGCTAAAAATCGGCCAGTCGTGAAGGGGTGGAAATTTATAAGGGGCTTCCATGTTACTAGAAGCACAAAGGCTCTGGACAAGCACTATAGCTCCCCCCTCAAAGAAAAAAAAAAGCAAGCAAACATCCAAATGTCCCCCTCCCTTCAGATCCCCACTATGTGCCTAAACTAAAGTCTACATTAGGATTGATTTTATTGAGGAGAGCTCGCTTAATTTATGAGGCATGTGTCTCCAGAAGCACAAGCTGGGCACAATATTTTGGGTTTATTTGCAATTTTCAATTCTGCAACATTCACTGTGTTTGACACCATCTGTGTTTTTTCAGAGACTAAATTGTCACTACACCCATAGATGAACTTCCAGAGGGGTGTCCTTTCGAAAATGTGGTCACTTAATGGGGCTTCTCCAGTTCTGGCACTTAAGGGCTCTGCAAATGGAGTCCAGAAAACTTGAGCCCTATGGTGCGGCCAAACAGTACTGTACAGTCATATGTGGGGTATATTTCAGGAGAAATTGTGTAACACGTTATGGGAATTTTTTTTTTTTTTCTCTTCGTGAAAATTGGAAATCTGGGGTTAAAAAAAAACCAGAACATTTTAGTGGTAAAAGTAATTTTATTTTTTCCTCACCCTCCCCAATAGTACCTGTGGTGTCAATATATTCATTGCACCCCTAGATGAATTGAGGGATATACTTTGTAAAATGGGATCACTTGTGGGGGGATTTCTGCTGTGCTGGCATCGGGGGGACCTCTGCCAATTTGACGTGGCACCCATTAACAATTCAGCAAAATCTGAACTCCATATGGTGCTCCTTCCCTTCTTCATTTTGCACTGTGTCTCCATATGTAGTTTTTTGACCACATATGGGGTATTGGCGAACTCCAGAGATATTGTGAAACAAATTGTATGGCTCATTTCGGCAGCGTCAGTGAGCCTCTAAAGCTGGGTGTCCGCTTCTTGGCTTCAAAGAAGTACACTGTGTGCATGATCTGAAGTGCGCAAGTAGCCTCCCCATCATGCGCAGTGTGCCTCTCTGAAGAATGAGTGTACACAGTCAACATGAGCCACGCGCATGCACAAGATTTCCAGAAGCTGCAGTGATGCTGGCTTGTGGAAGTCATGTTATCAAGCCCACAGGGTCATGAAAAGAAGGGGAAACTATGCGCCTTTGACTAGTCCAGACCCTAATTAGCATAGGAATAGTCCAGTGTATAAATGCATGGGTTTTTTTTTTTACCTTAGTAATGGCTTTAACCCCTTCACGACCTTGGACGGATCTATCCGTCATAGATCGTGTCCCGTTAAGCCCCGCCCCCTGCCGCGGGCAGGCGGCGTGGATCGGCACACATCAGCTGTTTTCAACAGCTGACATGTGTGCCTGCTAGCCGCGGGTGGAATCGCTTCCACCCGCGGCCATTAACCCCTTAAATCTTGCTGCCAAAGTCTGGCAGCAAGATTTAAATGCGCGCGGCCATGTTTGTTACTCACCGCCGCCCCCACCGGAAGTCACGTGTGTTATCACGTGACTATCGGTGGTTGCCATCGTAGCACAGGGTCATGTGATGACGCCTGCTGCTATGATCTTTCACTTTCATTTTCCCTCGGCCGAGAGCAGAGGGAAAACCAAAGTGAGTGAATCTGCTGATTACAGCGGTATTGCTGTGATCAGCAGATAGCGATCAGCGATCGGATTGCTGATTGCTATAGCCCCCTAGGGGGACTAGTAAAATAAAAAAAAAAAGTAAAAAAAAAATTTTAAAAAATAAAAAAAAAACAAAAAACCTAAAAGTTCAAATCACCCCCCTTTCCCCCCATTGAAAATTAAAGGGTTAAAAAATAAATAAATATACACATATTTGGTATCGCCGCGTTCAGAAATGCCCGATCTATCAAAATATAAAATCAATTATTCTGATTGGTAAACGGCGTAGTGGCAAAAAAATTCCAAACGCCAAAATTACGTTTTTTGGTCGCCGCAAGTTTTGCGCAAAATGCAATAACAGGCGATCAAAACGTAGCATCTGCGCAAAAATGGTACCATTATAAACGTCAGCTCGAGACGCAAAAAATAAGCCATCACTGAGCCATTGATCCCAAAAAATAAGAACTCTACGTGTTTCGGAAAATGGCGCAAAACGTGCGCCACTTTTATTGGACAAACTTGTGAATTTTTTTTAACCCCTTAGATACAAGTAAACCTATACATGTTTGGTGTCTACAAACTCGCACCGACCTGAGGCATCACACCCAGACATCAGTTTTACCATATAGTGAACACCGTGAATAAAATATCCCAAAAACTATTGTACGATCCCACTTTTTTTGCAATTTTTCCGCACTTGGAATTTTTTTGCCGTTTTCCAGTACACTATATGGTAAAACTTATGATTTCATTTAAAAGTACAACTCGTCCCGCAAAAAACAAGCCCTCATATGGCAAGATTGACGGAATAATAAAAAAGTTACGGCTCTTGGAAGAAAAGGAGCAAAAAACAAAAACGCAAAAACGGAAAGTGCCCGGGGGCTGAAGGGGTTAAACAGGGCAGGTTAGGCAGGGAATTTTGATCTGACAGGTTCCCTTTTTAAATTGCATGTACGCTGGCAAATATTATGTAAGATTCTAATGTTAATGACTAGGGATGATCGAATACTTCGGCTTCGCAAATATTTTCCGAATACCTCGCCACTATTCGCGAATATTCGATGCGCAATGTAAGTCTATGGGAAACCTGAATAACAACTATTCGGGCTTCCCATACTTACATTGCGCATCGAATAGTGGCGAGGTATTTGGAAATTATTTGCAAAGCCGAATATTTGAGGTATTCGATCATCCCTATTAATGACCCACTGTTCATAACTGTGTAAAGTGAATGGACTGAGTTACTGAACTGTCAAAGCCTTGATCATTGTGCATGAAATCATTTAGGTGACACCCCCCCCCCCCCTCCCCAAATTCTCATTCAGCATCAGTGTATTGTGTCCATTTTGCCCAATGAAAAGTAGTAGAAATTCAAGTCCTAAATCTGGGCTGATCATGTTCCAAGACGATAAATGGCTCCTTAGCATTTGGAACATTGGCATGTGTAAATGTTTGTGAGTGTCGGGAACGATTGATATACCGTATTTTTCGGACTATAAGATGCACCCTTGTTTTTAGAGAAGGAAAATAAAATTTTAAGCAAAAAATGTGGTCATGACACACTTATGGGGCGAGGATCTGCTGCTGACACTATTATGGGGGTAATGTCCCCAAATTCTCTACTAAGGTATCCTATCCTGGTAATGATCTTCCTGGTGTGTGTGTGTGTGCGTGTGTGTGTGTGTGTCCCTCATCCTGGTATAGCCCCCCATCCTGCTGTATACTGACATCCTGGTATGTGCTCCCATCCTGCTATATACTGACATCCTGCCATATGGCCGCCATCCTGTCCTGCTATATCCGCCATCCTGTCCTGCTATATCCGCCATCCTGTCCTGCTATACACCCCTTTCCTCGCTCCACGCAGCATCGCTCCTCCTCCTGTCTGTGCCAGCAGCGCTGTGTGGATCCGGCCACGCTCCCTGCAGCACCGCAATGTCCTCCTGTCTGTGCCGGCAGCGCTGTGTGGACACGTGTGCACAGCGATAACGTCATCACTGTGAGCACCGCTAGTCTCCACACAGCCGCGGCCGGCACAGACAGGAGGACATTGCGGTGCTGCAGAGAGCGTGGCCGGCTCCACACAGCGCTGCCGGCACAGACAGGAGGACATTGCGGTGCTGCAGGGAGCATGGCCGGCTCCACACAGCGCTGCCGGCACAGACAGGAGGACATCGCGGTGCTGCAGAGGAACGGTAAGGCCAGTTTCACACATCCTTCTTTTTGCCGGTTTCGCGGATCCGGCGCGCTCCCGTACAGTGAATACAGTACAATGACAACGCAACAAGCGCCAGTCACGTGCTGTCATGTGACCGGCGCATGTGACCCAGAAGTTACAGCGCTGTCATTGTACTGTATTCACTGTACGGGAGCGCGCCGGATCCGCGAAACCGGCAAAAAGAAGGATGTGTGAGTGAGCCCTAAGTGTACTGATTTACTGCACCCCGCGCTGATGATGCTCGGGGAGCAGTGAATATAGCCGCACATAACTCCATTCTGTAGTTGCCAGGGGTGATCATGTGGCCGGCTGTTTAGTAAGCGTGCACCCCCCCACCCATCACCCCGCCCACCTGTCAGCGCCGGCTTCAGCGCTGAGAGATGGGCGTGCATATGTAATGAGCGGGCCCACTTGGTCATGGCAGGCGCTGCTTCAGCCTGCTCGTGCCCCAGATGGCCTGCTCCACCGCAGCACCCTCATTCCCCGCAGCCCTACATTCAGACTATAAGACGCAGCCCCCACTTCCCCCCCCCCCAACACTTGGAAGAAAAATACGCTATATAATTTTTGCTAATTCAGGTAATATTTTTTTGTACAGTATCAACGGAAATGTTTGTAGAATGCCTTTAAGAGCACTCAGGCACTCTGATGGGCTCGACTTTTGTGTACTCAAGTATAATGGAAGTCAATGGGGAACTCGAGCATTTTTGAGAGAGGGAGACCCATTGACCCCCTTTGCTCTGTTCTCAAGTCGAGCACATCCAAGCATCTGACCTGCTTGATTCGACTACTGAGTAGTGGAGCATTTTAGTGCTCGTTCATCACTAGTAGTAATTTTTAAAAAAAAAAAAGTATTCACAATTTTATGGAAGGCTGAAATGTTACAATTGCTTGAAACGTAGAAGAAAAACTTAAGTCCCATTTCTGTGTAAAAACTGCTTGATAAATGGGGGCCACAGAATCCTGCATGGCATGGCTTAGAGAGAATCTGTGCAGTACAAAGGCCTTTTACTGAGGCACACGGAGGGCTAAGCAATATGCAGCCATAAGGGGAAGCTTCTGTGTCATCATACACATGACATTGCCATCTGCCTGAGAACCATGATGGATTTTTTTTTTTTTTATATTTCCATATTTTCAAGGTGATTCCCTACTGTTCTCTAATGGGATCTGCTGCTTTTGCTATGGAATATACTAATGCTTCCTCCTTATGACTGGAGTAACTAGCAGTACCTGTCCAGGATTAGACTAATACTTTCTCTCTTACATACAGGTAACATTCATCAGTGCTTTTGTTTTTCCTCAACCACCTCCAAAACCAGTGAATGTTTTCTTTGCGGTCTGCATATTCTTGTGTTCGGTTACTGGTCTCATACTGGTGAGTTCTATATTATACCTGGTGATTTGCATTAAAACCGACTACTGTAGCGATTTGTTTACTATCTCCTTACAATGTACCTCTGGTTTTAGTGTCTGACTTCTACACTGATGGCACTGGTGCCTTTCTGAGCGCGGTGTTCCTTCAGGTTCTAGCTGAGATCTCTGAGCAGAAGTTTACGAGAGGCCTGTGGACATTAATGTTTGATTAGCTTTTGCTAAAAGCCAATGGGGCACAAGCCTTGGAACAGGAGGTTCTAGCGCCTCAATTTGTTACGGACGTTGTTGATGATCACATTTCAGCCACGTGTTGGGGGCTCTGTATAAACCCCGAAAAAAAACTAATTTTAGATATTCCTCTGATAGAACCATAGACTTAATTACCAAACTGAGTCTAAAGCTTGAAACTCTTCTCAGTGTTGAGAACAGTAACACAGTAGCCTAAGCTATTGTTCCTACTCAGTTGCAGTCAAAAGTTCCAGGTTTGCAACCTTGTTTAAGGCCGGGGCCACACGGGGATCTACTGCGATCCTCGCATGACACTCGGCTCACACTGGCAGTACAGCAGGAGCCGAGTGTCTTGTGAGTGTCACTGCGACCGAGGTGGAATCATGCGATCGGACCTCAGCTGCGGGGGGGTGGGCCAGCTCTGAGGAGGGGTGGGCTGGCGCTGCGAAGGGGAGGGATTTATCTCTCTCTCCTCCGCAGCCGGCTATTGCCATTCTTGCTCTGCACTCGCAGTACACCGGTGTTCTGCAAGTGCAGTGCGTTTTTGTTTTTTTTTTTTTCTTCTCTCGCCCCATAGACTTGAATAGATGCGAGAGAAACCTGGATCGCATTACACCCGCAGCATGCTGCAATTGTTTTCTCTGTCCAATTAGGGCTGAGAAAAGAATCACTCATGGGTACTGACACATAGGTTAATATTGGTCCGAGTGGAGTGCAATGTTTTATCGCACTCCACTCGCTCCAATTTTCATGCCATGTGTCTTGGGCCTAAAGGAAATCTCATCAGACTTTTTTGCTATGTAATTGAGAGCAGCTGGACATAGTAACTCAGATCCTGATTCTTCATTCACTGGGCCTCTTGGGTCAGTTTTGTTAAGAATTATACAAGTACCAAGCATGGTAGTGCTCGCTCAGCACTAATCCTAATTTGCTCTTTTTAAGCCTTGTTTGATTTTATTTTCCCGCAAAGGTAAAATTATGGCTGAAATGTCTAACTTTTGTTTGCAATACTTCTTATAAATAAATAAGATACTTGTAGATGACCAACAATCTTGACTTGGTTTGTAATATTAAATGTGCTCTTCTTACAGATCTTTTGGTATCGACAAGGAGACCTGGAACCCAAGTTCAGGAATCTGATCTATTATATATTATTTTCTATAGTCATGTTATGTATATGTGCCAATTTATACTTTCATGATGTGGGGAAATGAAGCATGGGGAAGAGTCGGCCAACTCATAGGACGCATGGTTTACTGCACTGCCACGGAGAAGACATGTGGAACAAATAGACATTTCCTTATCCCTTTTAGGAAGGGGAGAGAGCTACTGCCATAAAACTTTCTTTTTTTTTTTTTAACCATTGTTGCACTTTGGGCAAGTCACTGGCTGATACTTTTTTTGTTTTCTGTTTAGGTTGGCACAAACAGAGAATGCAGAATGTTTAATATTCTTTATTTTCATTAAATATAATACGGTTTCTTTTTACTATGCAACAGATGTCAGTAAGTACTGTCACATGACCAAAATTGTAATATTAGAAGCTGAAAGACATTTTGAATATGAGAATTTAAATAAATAATTGACATGCCGGACTGTGCAGTGTTTTGTTACACTACAAGTATACAGGTAAAAAGGCATCTAGCAGGATGAGAATTGTGCTCAAGACTGAAGCCAGACCGCAACTCGGCAACGCAGGGATTCTGGGCCAGAACCAATACAGGCTTCAACAGTGTCCACAGCCAGACCACGTAAATCCTGCCTTTCTGTACATTTTTCCTTCTGTTGATGCGTTCTGGACGATGCTGAACACTGTAAACACAACTAGCCCTCCAGCCCGGCCAATATGGGAAGAGGGGGGAAATATCAGAGACGCAGCAATCTGTATCACTGTTAGGAGCAATATTCATTGCTAAAAGCTTCATCACTGGTCCATGTAGCTTATCAGACTTCATAAAAATAAGGGTTGGTGACGGTTCACTTTTTTTTTTTTTTTTTTTTTTTTTTCCCCCTTAACACAATTCATTCAGCTTGTCTGGGAATACCGGGAAACCGTGACCCTGTGTACTGCACGCTGCCACGGTTTGCAGTCTCATAGGCTACCTGCAAGCCTGGACAGCTCCTTCAGCCTTAGTAACCCTTAAGACCCATTCAGACATCCGTGTTCTATGTGTGTTATAACCTACATGTAAAATTGCTGTTTATCCCCCAGTTAGAGCCATTCAGAGGCTGTGACTGGCTCTCCCTGTGGTGCATTCTTGCATCATTTTCAGTGAAGCGACCCCGTGCTTTGGTTGTTGCACGGATGACAGATTGGATGACAATACTTGGCCGAGCTTCCTGATGCTTGACAGAGTGCTGAGCACATTCACCCATCGCTAATTAAAATAACACCCTTGGAAGACATTGGGCCTAATTCATTAATACTTTACCGCCAGAATTCTAGTGTAAAAGCTCTTGTCACAAAATGTAGGCATGACTCTGGTTTCACATCAGTGTTTTTGTGATGCACTGCTGGATCCTGCACAAATGCGGTACAGTTCACTGGCATCGCGACAAGCTCTGGTTTCTTGCGGCCATGTGACCGGAGCTTGTGACCGGCGCTTGCCGTGATGCCTGTGAACTGTATTTAACTATACCAGATTTGTGCAGGATCCAGCAGTGCGTCAGAAAACCGCTGATGTGAAACCAGCCTAATTGGAGTTAGGTCTGAATTTTGCAGCTTGGCCACCGTTCTCCCTGCTCCCTCATGACACTACAGCTTGTCTCATTTATGACTGCGGTCACCATACGCCAGTCGCTGAATGGAGTGACATTTCTAGCATAGCACATGGAGGCTTATGGCACCCATCAGATGCTCCAGATTCATGAAGATGCGAGCACCCTAACTTCAGCAGGGCTGGTCTTGATAGATTGGGCCCAAAGTGTATATGAAACATGGCATGTGATAATCTTACCTGTCGCCTATACAAGGGGAAGGCAGCTTTTTTTTTCTTTTTACTCTACAGATTTTATAAAATCTAACTTAATATGCATTGTACTGAACTCTGCACAAACCCGGTCTTGGGCATCAACCTTCAATGATTTTTCTTATACATAATAGAGAAAAAAAAATCTGTCCGCTTTTTTTTTTTTTTTATCAGTGCTGTTTGTTTTTTTTTGCCTATGCAAGAAAAAACTAATTGTATCTCTTTTCCTACCACTTAGTGTAAAAAGACAAAAAGATAAAAATGCGTGGATTGCAGTGGGTTTTTTTTTTTATATTATACTAGACAAACAAAACAAAAAAACACTGAACATCGCCGTAGATTTTAATGGGTATGAGGTCTACATATGAGACTCTACTCGTGCAGAAAATATGATGTCTGAATGGGGCTGTAGGTTAACCTTGAAAGTTACGGCCGCAGCACTGTATGCTCATCCTCCTGGTAGATGGCTGCAGGAGCTTCCTATGATCCAAATGCACGGGTATACGGCATAGAATTTATTTATTTTATTCTTTCCTCACAGACCAGAGTTCTGTGTGAAAAACCACCCATGTGCACTAATACATAGGTTAATCTTAATTCATTGCATGCATGATCCAAAATGGCCCAAAGACTATACTCAATCTGAAATAGCTGACAACAGAGAATGCTTGATAGGTCTGTTTCAAACATAGAAACTACCAAAGACAGAGACTTTAGCATATTCTTAAAGGAATCTGTCAGCAGGTTTTTGCTATGTAAGGAGAAGACTGCATGCTGCAAGGGTTAACACACACTTCAGGGATGCCTGTATAGTCAAGGTCCGATCTGTTGTTTATTTGCTATGTTTAAGCAGCAGGACTTATCATTGCACGGACTAGAATGTCATCCGCTTGGCAGTCTGGCTCACCCCCTCCTCTGACACCTTCCTGGTGTGGGCTGGACAGCTTTCTCAGCTCTCCTACATGGTTAAATTAAAAAAAATTCTGATTGTGTCAAACGACTGCACCCAGTAATTTAAGTGATACATCGTTGGAATCAGGTTCTCTTTGCCTACATCATGCTGCTCTCAGATGAGGTGGTAAAAACCTGCTGACAGATTCCCTTCTATTCAAATTCAAAACACTCCTGGTGAGGTGCCTGGATAGGATCAAACTATGGTAAATTGATTTCTATGCATCTTTTCACAATAATTCTGGGAAACAAAAACGTTCCCTATGAAAATGTGTAAGGTGATGGGGCTTTTTTTTAAATTTTTTTTTTTTTATAAAGATTCCTTGAGTGAAGTCTACTTTCTGTATACATACGATCAGGATGTCTATAAATAGCAGATATTATGTACATTAGCACCATTTGTTACACCCTGGTTGTGGGTTATAATGCCAAGTAAAGGGCATCATTAGGTCATTGCTACTGGGCTTGCTGGTTCCATTAACACTTTATTTGCCTCCCAGTCAGCCTGCTGATTGTTGTGTGTTAGGGTACTTTCACACTTGCGTTCAGCGCAGTCCGTCACTATGGAGAATAGCGCAGTCCGTTAACGCACTGCGCTATTCTCCATAGACTTGTATGGACGACGCACTGTAACAAGTGTCAGCGTTGCATCCGCTGGACGACGCAGCGTCATTATTTTGATGCTGCGTCGGGCGGAGGGAACGCAGCATGTAACTGTTTTTGAGTGGTGGAAACCTTTATTTTTCATTGTGCATGGTGTTTTTTTTGTTTTTTTTTTTTTTAAACTCACAGAAACTTTACTTTGTTTCTTGGTGGCCGAATGTTCAGCTGAGATCTCTCAGCTGAGCGCCCGGCCGCCGGCATGTGAGAGCGCTCAGCTGATCGTTCACAATAGTCTGCTGCCTGTAAAACTAAAGATAATTTTTTTTTTTAAAAAAAGCTTTCTGTTGTTTTGTACGATCCATTGCATCCGTTGTGCCATTATATGCAACGCATCCGTCACACAACGCAATGCAACGAATGCCGTTAAACGCAAGTGTGAAAGTAGCCTTATATGGAACGCACGGAGACTCAGGAAAATGAAAACTATCCATGATCTAGGGTAGACCCCAGTGCCTTCTCTAGATGTATTGTACTTTACTAACCATCTCTGTAAACCGGATTATAGAAAACCAGCCCCTGTAAACCATATTTAATTACCCCGAACAGTAAAATGTAAGGATGAAATTAAATATTGCCTCTAGCACTTAGCTCCAATCTTATCACCTCTTACATTACTAGTTTTCTGAGAGATTCTGGGTCTGATCCATTATAAAGCTTAAGGTACATTTCAGACAATACTGGAATGTCATTTACCAGAAACCGGCTGTCTCCTTCCTCCTCATGCTCTAATAAATCACAGTCAGAGAAGACGTCACTTCTAATCTGAACATGACAATGGAAGCTGGTGATAAAATAGTGCAAATTTTGCTGTATTAAAATAAGAGATTTGGTGCCATAGCGAACTGTAACAACTCGAGCACGTAGGCGTGAGGGTGGACTCTGCAGCAAAGCGGACACTAGGAATGCATGGGGGTTATAAGTCCTCAATGTCTTTTGAGTCATCAGAATCTGGTCCATCTATTGAGGAGTTAATCCGGTGAATGCTGTCTCTGTGGTGCTGCAAGATTGGATCTAAGGGAAAGGAGAAAGGAACAGTCATTAAGGCCGAAGTCACACTTGCGAGTGCCTCGCGTGTAACTTGCGTGAGTTTCTCATTGAATCACCCGGCACGGCTGCACACTCTCCGGACAGGAATGTCTCAGCTGCATAGAGATACAGAAGCCGACCCGCTGCTGCAGGAGAGTGTGCAGCCGTGTCGGGTGATTCAATGAGAAACTCACGCAAGTTACACGCGAGGCACTCTAAAGTGTGACTCCGGCCTAACCGAGAAAAATGTAAAACCTGATAGAGTGTTATGTGAGGATTCTGTAGTGGAATTCAAGCTATGCATTACAGAAGGTGAAATCAGCAATGACAGTTCTCAGAAAGACTGAGCGTGGGGCCGATCTGAAAGATTACACCGGAGGTTAACTTATTGGCTGAAAATGTATGAAATATTTTTTTAAATTAAGCCACATATTTGAAATCTTACCTGAGTAAGCATAACCTGTCTCTAATACATAAATAAATTAAAAACTCAATTAGCCATATGAAAAATTGAAAAATGTGACATTGCATAACTGCTGAGGATTATTAGAAAAAAAAAAAAAGTTTAGCTAATGTATTGATCAATTCATTACTGCTTGATAACCATTTCACGGTAATCTCTTATTTATTGGGTCCCTAACCAAATGTTACCCCTCTCTGCGGTTGAAACCTGCTTGTGTGCATGGGTACCTAACCAAATGTTACCGCTATGTGCGGTTGAAACCTGCTTTTGTATGGGAAGCCAGGGACCTGGCTATATAGGAAATTTAATAACCTGGCTAAAGGGCGGGACTGGGTGCAGCTGTAACTGCTTTCAGGCCGCTCACTCTTTTTGCGGGGCTGCTCATTTACCTTCATGCATATTCACTGCTACCCCACCCACCGGCAGTCCTGACATCTGTGATTGGTTGCAGTCAGACATGCCCCAGCCTGGGTGACAGCGTCTGACTGCTGGCGATCACAGACTCTGTCTGTGGGTCACTATCTAATATATAAAGCTGAATGTGTGTGTACACAGTGATGGCCAAAAGTTTTGAGAATGCTACAAATATTATTTTTTACAAAGTCTATGTTTTTCTAATGGCAATTTGCATATACTCCAGAATGTCATAAAGAGTGATCAGCTTAACAGCAATTACTTGCAAAGTCAATATTGGCTAAGAAAATGAACTTCAACCCCCAAAACACATTTCAACATCATTGCATTCCTGCCTTAAAAATAGCAGCTAACATTGTCTTAGTGATTGTTCCATTAACACAGATGTGGGTGTTGATGAGGACAGGGCTGGCGATCAATCAGTCATGATTAAGTAAGAATGACACCACTGGACACTTTAAAAGGAGGCTGGTGCTTGGTATCATTGTTTCTCTTCAGTTAACCATGGTTATCTCTAAAGAAACACGTGCAGCCATCATTGCTCTGCACAAAAATGGCCTAACAGGGAAGAGTATCGCAGCTACAAAGATTGCACCTCAGTCAACAATCTATCGCATCATCAAGAACTTCAAGGAGAGAGCTTCCATTGTTGCCAAAAAGGCTCCTGGGCACCCAAAAAGGACCAGCAAACGCCAGGACAGTATCTTAAAACTGTTTCAGCTGCGGGATCGGATTACCAGCAGTGCTGAGCTAGCTCAGCAATGGCAGCAGGCTGGTGTGAGTACTTCTGCACGCACTGTGAGGCGGAGACTGCTTGAGCAAGGCCTGTTTTCAAGGAGGGCAGCAAAGAAGCCACTTCTCTCCAGAAAAAACATCAGGGACCGACTGATATTCTGCAAAAGGTACAGGGAGTGGACTGCTGAGGACTGGGGTAAAGTCATTTTCTTTATCGCTTCATTGGGGGACACAGAGACCATGGGTTGTATGCTGCTGCCACTAGGAGGCGACACTATGCAAAAAAAGTAAACTCCTATGCAGTATACACCCACCACCTGGCAATAATTCCTCAGTTTAAGCTTAGTGTCCATAGGAGGTGGACACACTTGGGGCTGCTCTCAGCTCCCCAGGTTTGTATTTTTAATATTTCTTTCTTTCTTTTACAGACACAGCTCGTCGGGCGACAGGGTGTAATCGATCACCCTGCTCTCCCCCCTAAAGACCGGTCGCACAGAAGTGGGGTCCGTCCGCCACTTCCGTTGTCTTCCGTGTCTGTCTGGCAGGACCCTACCCCCCTAACACTTTCAAGACGGTTTGGGGGGCATCCGCACAGAGGGACAGGCGGATGGTCGTTGCCCCCCTCCCCCTGCACGCTCGCCTTCCACAGCCGGCCTGATCAGGGAGGGGAGACGAAAATCATACAGGCAGGATGACCGATGCCCGTCTCCCTATATCCATTCCAGGATCAAGGAGGGACTATCAGCCGTCGGCACAGATAACCTCCCGTTCCCTGGGCCATGGGGGGCTCCGTTTTAAAAAAAAAAAAAAGGATCCATGAAATTAATCTCTCCTTACCCCGGGTCAGCTCCCCTCCATGCAGGCTGTGCGCTCGCCCTCCCTCCACAGTCCCGGCCCCGTCCTCGGCTCTGCCCACCGTTTCCTCCTGCGGCCTCACTTCTAATTTAGTCCCCGGCTTCTCCCTGGCCTAGCTCCCATCCGGTCCACGCCCCCTCCCGGCCAGCCTATCGCGCGAGTCCTCGCTCCCCAGCAGGCCCGCCCTCTCCAGCAGCCAGTCACAGCAGGCCTCTCTGCGCGCCCTTTCCAGCCAATCACGGGCGCTTTCCCTCTCGGCCATCCCTGAGCCAATCCCTGCAGGCTTACCTCTGCAGCGCGCCTGTTTTGCGCGCTCTTTTCCGGCTCCTCCCCCGGTCTAGGTGCTCTCAGCCTCTCCAGCGCCATCGCAGCCCTGCTGTTACTCTGTGCGGCGGCAGCGTCCCACGTGCAGCCACCGGCCACATACCCCTGCAGCTCCCCGGAGCCCCCACCTCTGCTCCCTCTGCCTGCAGTCTGACACACCAGCGGGACACAGCGCCAGCAGAACACAGGACCCCAGAACCTGGGTAAGCCTTGCCACTGGGAGGCAGCTCCTTCCCCAGTTCCCCATTCACCTGGCACCCTCCGGTCTGTTCTCTCTCTCTCTTCTCGCTCTCTCTCCCTTCTGTCCCATGTCCAGCACAAGAGCCTCCCGCTCTCAGCCACAGGCCATAGTCCTACACTTCGCCTGCACCTCTTGTTTAAAGAAGTTTCCCTCAGGGCAGTCCTCTCCTATCTGCCAAGCCTGCAGCACCCCCAGCATGACTACTACGGAGCCCCCCACCGCCCGTAACGAGGACTCTGCCCCCACACCTGAGTGGGATGCAGTTCTCTCGCAGTCCGTGGACAATCTAACTAAGGTATCTCAAACCTTGGTTTCAGCCATAGAGCGTCTGCCCGCCTCCACCTCTGGAGCCCCCCCCGGTGGCCCAGAGCGAGTCTGAACCCGCAGCGCTACTAGCCCGGCAGGGCAGGACGCACAAGAGGTCTAGGAAGCGGTCCTTCTCGGGATCGTCCTCCAGCGCTCCTAACCCCTCCACGGCCTCCAGAGCAGTACACTCTCCCTCTCCTACCTCATCTGCGGCAGCCCCGGATTCGGACTCCGATCTGGACTCTGAACATATCTCCAAGCTGAGCAGCATGATGGACAGTCTGGTTATTGCCGTCAACCAGACCCTAGAGGTAAAGGATGTAGATCCGACCCCTGCCAGTCAGTCGGTTCCTTTCAAAAGGGCCAAAAAAACGCCAAGGATCTTTGGCAACCATAGGGAATTTGAGGACATTTTCTCTAGACAGTGGGAACATCCCGACAAGCGTTTCCAGAAGCGCAAGCGGGCACAGGTCCTTTACCCCTTTGCACCGGAACTTCTTCAGAAGTGGTCAGCGTCTCCTTCAGTGGATCCTCCAATCTCCCGACTTTCACCTAGTACCACCTTACCACTCTCTGATGGTGCCTCCCTTAAAGATCCCTCTGACAGGCCCATAGAATCCCTTGCCAAGTCGGCCTTTGAAGCCTCCGGTTCTGCCATCAGTCCAGCCTTTGCATCCACCTGGGTCTCCAAGACTGTCTCTGCCTGGGCAAAGCTACTCCGGCGCGGTATCCTGGCTGAAGCTCCCGGTCCTGAGCTGGCGGATCTGGCAGATCAGATCGCCCATGCCGGAAAGTATCTAGTTACTGCGTCCCTCGACTCTGCTGCTTCTGCAGCTCTGGCAGCCGGTAACATTGCCGCAATCCGTAGAGCCTTGTGGCTTAAGGCGTGGAACGCGGACTCAGCATCCAAAAAGTCCCTCACCAGTCTCCCCTTTTTAGGGGCCAGACTCTTCGGTGAAAAACTGGACAAGATCATTTCTGAGGCAACAGGGGGTAAGAGTACCTTCCTTCCTCAGCGCAAGGTCCCTCGAGCCCCTCCCAAACGCCGGGCTTTTCCCTTTCGTCCTTTTCGCCAATTTGCTGCCAACAGCAGCACCCGTCGAGAGCGGTCGCCAGCACGTCAAGAGAGACGGAAGCCCTCCTTTAAAGCAACACCCTCCTGGCGTTCCCATGGCCAGCAGTCCAAGACCTCCAGCTCCAGATCCAACAGATTCTCCTCCGCATGACTGGGCTCCCATTCCCGGATTCTCATCCAGGGTCGGCGGTCGCCTCCGACTGTTCAGAAGCGTGTGGCTTTCCGTGATAGACGACGCCTGGGTCTGAGACGTCGTCTGTCACGGCTACAAGATAGAGTTTTCTTCACTCCCACATCCACGCTTCGTCAAGTCTCGACCCCCCAAGGATCCCTCCCTCACCAGGGGTTTCTTCGCGGCCATCCAGTCCATGCGAGATTCTGGGGTCATCACCCCCGTCCCCTCTCAAGACTGGTTTCGGGGTTTTTATTCAAACCTTTTTGTTGTTCCAAAGAAGAATGCCACCGTCCGCCCCATTCTAGACCTGAAGCGGCTCAACAAGCGCGTCCGTCTCCGTCACTTCCGCATGGAGTCTCTACGCTCAGTGATTGCATCCATGGAACCCGGGGAGTTCCTTTTGTTCGGTGGATATTCAGGACGCCTATCTTCACATTCCGATCTTCCCAGCTCATCAGAGATTCTTACGCTTCGCGGTTCAGGATCAACACTTTCAATTCACAGCTCTCCCATTTGGGCTCTCAACGGCTCCCAGAGTCTTCACCAAGATAATGGCAACCGTCATGGCTATTCTTCGGACCCGGGGAATCCTAGCCATCCCGTACCTGGACGACATTTTAATCAAAGCTCCCTCAGCATCGGAGTGTCGCGAAAGCCTCAGCATCACCCTGGATACTCTAACCCGTCTTGGCTGATTGATCAACAGACCAAAGTCATCTCTGATCCCGGCACAACGCATCTCATTCCTTGGCATGGTCTTCGACACCGCACAGGTGAAGGTTCTTCTGCCCGAGGACAAGCTCTCGGCTATTCTCAGGGGAATTTGGAAACTCCAACGCCCTTCCCATTGCTCTCTCCGGTATTGCATGAGCATTCTCGGGAAAATGGTGGCGTCAATGGAAGCGGTGCCCTACAGTCAATTCCATACACGTCCTCTTCAGGGTCTCCTTCTACCAAGATGGGACAAGTCCCTTCACTCCCTGGATCGCCCAGTCGCGCTCCCTCCACGAGTCAGAGAGTCACTGGAATGGTGGAAACGCTCTCCCCTCATCCTCCAAGGGAGATAATTTCTTCCCCTTCGATGGAAGGTCATTA
Organism: Anomaloglossus baeobatrachus; assembly: GCF_048569485.1. Classification (NCBI taxonomy): domain Eukaryota; kingdom Metazoa; phylum Chordata; class Amphibia; order Anura; family Aromobatidae; genus Anomaloglossus; species Anomaloglossus baeobatrachus. Next base: position 389,261,399 of record NC_134356.1, on the reverse strand, counting down.
CGACAGACGCCAGTCTACTAGGCTGGGGAGCCACATTCCAAGACCTTACAGTTCAAGGTCGCTGGACCGAGCCGGAAACGACCCTTCCCATAAACATTCTGGAGCTCAGGTCAGTTCGATTGGCTCTCCTACATTGGGAGACTCTACTCCTAGGACACCCAATTCAGGTACAGTCCGACAATGCGACAACTGTGGCCTACATAAACCACCAAGGCGGAACACGCAGCCGAGCGGCAATGAAGGAGGTGTCTCAGATCCTCGACTGGGCCGAACAGAACATTCCAGCGATCTCAGCGGTCCACATTCCGGGAGTGGACAATTGGGCCGCCGACTTCCTCAGCCGAGAAGGCCTCGACGCGGGAGAGTGGTCCCTCAATCCCAGCATCTTCCAGCAGATCTGCTCCAGGTGGGGGATCCCCGACGTGGACCTCCTGGCCTCCAGGTGGACGCCCTAGCGATCCCCTAGTCGCAGTTCTCTCTGCCGTACCTCTTCCCCCCGCTTCCGCTCATCCCCAAATTAGTCAAGATGATCAAATCAGAAGGAGTCCCGGTGATTCTCGTGGCCCCGGATTGGCCCAGTCGTCCATGGTATGCAGAACTCGTGCACCTTCTCGCCGACGTCCCGTGGAGACTACCAGACACCCCGGACCTACTCACTCGGGGACCATTCCTCCACCAGAATTCACAGTCGCTCAATTTAACGGCATGGCTGTTGAAGCCGCAGTACTAACTTCCTCGGGATTCTCAGAAAGGGTCGTCCAAACAATGATTAGAGCACGGAAATCCTCCTCCTCCCGCCTCTACCACCGTACGTGGAAGGCCTACTTCCGCTGGTGTGAAGCTAACCAGGTCGCAGCCATGACCTTCTCCTTACCAGTTATGCTGTCTTTTCTGCAGTCTGGTCTGGATGCGGGGTTGGCACTCAGCTCTCTTAAGGGTCAGGTGTCTGCTCTTTCCATACTCTTTCAGAAGAGGATTGCCTCTCGCTCACAGGTTCGCACATTCATCCAAGGGGCCGCTCAATCTGTTCCCCCCCGTCCAGCCTCCAGTGGAGCCTTGGGATCTCAACTTAGTTCTGTCCGTTCTTCAGCATTCCCCCTTTGAACCTATTCAGGTGTCTCTAATGTTCCTTTCTTGGAAGGTCTTAGTTGCCATCACGTCAATCAGGCGTGTATCTGAACTAGCGGCGCTTTCCTGCCGCTCCCCCTATCTCGTCTTCCACCAGGATAAGGTAGTTCTTCGGCCGGTACCGTCCTTTCTTCCGAAGGTGGTCTCCTCTTTCCACCTTAACGAAGATATTGTTCTTCCCTCCTTTTGCCCGAACCCGTCTCACCCTTGTGAGATTCTTCTCCACAGGCTGGACTTGGTCAGAGCCCTCCGCCTGTACATTTCCAGGACGTCTCATTTCAGAAGGTCAGATTCTCTATTTGTGCTTCCAACCTGTTCGCGCAGAGGCCTCCCCGCTTCCAAGTCCTCCATTGCGCGATGGATCCGTTCTGCCGTACTAGAAGCCTACCGGGTAAGGGGCAGAGCGCGCCCACTCAGGATTACAGCCCATTCCACCAGGGCGGTGGGAGCCTCTTGGGCGGTCCGTCACCACGCTCCAAAGCTGCAACCTGGTCCTCGCTCCACACTTTCACGAAGTTCTACAGGGTCCACACTTTCGCATCCTCTGATGCGAGCCTTGGTAGACGCGTTCTGCAGGCTGCAGTGGACCGAGGTCAGCCCTGAGAGTAACGATAGACCCACCCGTGGGACTGCTTTAGGACGTCCCATGGTCTCTGTGTCCCCCAATGAAGCGATAAAGAAAAGTAGATTTTGGGTACTCACCGTAAAATCTCTTTCTTGGAGCCTTCATTGGGGGACACAGCACCCGCCCTTGTGTTGGATACATGTTACTGTTGAATGTTGATTCTAATGTTCACTTCTGTAAGATTATTCGTTCTTTCTTTGTGGTCTCCTATTGCTTTCTCACTAACTGAGGAATGATTGCCAGTTGGTGGGTGTATACTGCATAGGAGGAGTTTACCTTTTTTTGCATAGTGTCACCTCCTAGTGGCAGCAGCATACAACCCATGGTCTCTGTGTCCCCCAATGAAGGCTCCAAGAAAGAGATTTTACGGTGAGTACCCAAAATCTACTTTTCTCAGATGAATCCCCTTTTCGATTGTTTGGGACATCTGGAAAACAGCTTATTAGGAGAAGAAGAGGTGAGCGCTACCACCAGTCTTGTCTCATGCCAACTGTTAAGCATCCTGAAACGATTCATGTGTGGGGTTGCTTCTCAGCCAAGGGAATCGGCTCACTCACAGTCTTGCCTAAAAACACAGCCATGAATAAAGAATGGTACCAGAATGTCCTCCAAGAGCAACTTCTCCCAACTGTCCAAAAGCAGTTTGGCGCCCAACAATGCCTTTTCCAGCATGATGGAGCACCTTGCCATAAAGCAAAGGTGATCACTAAATGGCTCATGGAACAAAACATAGAGATTTTGGGTCCATGGCCTGGAAACTCCCCAGATCTTAATCCCATTGAGAACTTGTGGGCAATCATCAAAAGACGGGTGGACAAACAAAAACCAACAAATTCTGGCAAAACGCAAGCATTGCTTATGCAAGAATGGACAGCTATCAGTCAGGATTTGGTCCAGAAGTTGATTGAGAGCATGCCAGGGAGAATTGCAGAGGTCCTGAAGAAGAAGGGTCAACACTACAAATATTGACTTGCTGCATTAACTCATTCTGTCAATATAACATTTTGGTACTCATAATATGATTGCAATTATATTTCTGTATGTGATGTAAACATCAGACAAACACAATTAAAACCAGATGGCAACAGATCATGTGAAAATATAATTTTGGTGTCATTCTCAAAACTTTTGGTCATGACTGTATGTATGTATGTATGTATGTATGTATGTCCGGGATTGGCATCTGCACCGTCGCAGCTACAGCCACAAAATTTTACACACTCACACGTCTGGACCCTGAGAGCGTCATAGGCTATGTTGTGAAATTTTAACCAGCACGTTCCAATTTACCAATCAATTTTGCCCCTATCTACATAATGGGGAAAAAGTGAAACGAAAAGTGTATCCGTACCGTTGCATTTACAATCACAAAATTTTGCACAGACACCTCATGTGACCCAGGGAACGTCGAAGACTATGTTTTGACAGGAAAATGTAACCCCGCGCTTTACAGTTACTCTCCAAAAAATATGCCTTCATTAAAGTAAATGGAGTCTTGAACTACAGTGATTGGTTGCTATAGGAACAAAAGATATTCATAGTATAAGAAGCTTATATGTGAGGTAATAAGATGTCGGTGGGGAGACGGATAGAGCGAGACAGACAGAGACAAACGGTGAAAGAGACAGATGGGGAAAGAGACAGACCGACATGCAGACAGAGAAGGAGGAGACAGCCAGAGAGACAGACAAAGATAGATGGGGAAAGACACAGAACTTGATAGAGACAGACGGGGAAAGAGACAGAGAAATAGAGACAGACAAAGACAGGCAGACAGGGAAAGAGAGACAGGAAAAGACACACACACAGAGACGGGGAGACAGACCTAGGAAAGAGACAGATGGGGAAAGAAACAGACAGGCAGACGGGGAAAGAGACAGGCAGACGGGGAAAGAGACAGACCTGGAAAGAGACAGACAGAGCACATTACTTGGCCAATTTAGTTAAATCTGTGTGGAATATCTGTGGTGTTGAAATATATGTTGTGAAATGCTTCTATTAGCTTAGTTTTTGCCTTTTAATAATTACATTTCTATCTATTTGTTTTGTGGTTTTTGTGTGCAGAATACATTTTTGTTAATACATTCTATTTTGTTAACAGCAGTTATTAACCCGGGCGAAGTCGGGTAGTACAGCCAGTCATGGTATAAAAATAAACTGACACAGGGTCCCCCCCGTATTGTGATACCCAGCACATATAAAGAATATGACCACAGGCTGCAGCCCCTAGCCCTGTGCTTATCTTGGCTGTGTATCAAAATAAAAGGAACTGCATACTCTTTTTAACATTTTAATTATTGAAATAAATAATTTAGCAAATCGGCGTGCGGTCCCCCCAAATTTTGATATCCAGCCATGATAAAGCCCGACAGCTGGGGGCTGGTATTCCTTATGTATTATAAAGCAGTTATGCTTGTTCATATTTCTCTGAATTTGGTGTGCAGCTTTCACTTCATATAGATTGTGTATATTTTGGCTAGAACCCTGTTCACATTTACAATGGTGTTCCAGCAGTCGTTTTGATTGTTATGCAGTTTTTTCTGCCTGAGAACCCAGTCCTGCCCTTTAGCCAAGTTTATTCCATTTACTATATAGCCAGGTCCCTGGCTTCCCATAGACAAGCAGGTTTCAACCACACATAGAGGTAACATTTGGATAGGGACCCTATAAATAAGAGATTACCGTGAAGTGGTAATTGGGCAGTAATGAATTGATCAATACATTAGCTAAATATCTTTTTTCAAATAATCCTCAGCAGTTATGCAATTCAAATTTCAGTTTTTTCAATTTTTCATATGACTAATTGTATTTTTTGTTCCTTATGTATTAGAAAGCCGTTATGCTTGTTCATATTTCTCTGAATTTGGTGTGCAGCTTTCACTTCATATAGATTGTGTATATTTTGGCTAGCACCCTGTTCACATTTACAGTGGTGCTCCAGCAGTCTTTTTGATTGTCAAAAATAAAAAGAGACATCACAACTCTCACAGTATCATGAGTTACTTAGGAGCACAAGGCAGCGCCTTCTAATCTACATGGTTGGTATGTAATGGCTCCTATTATCAAAATTACTGTAAAACACTACCTGCTAGTGTGGTAAGTGGAAGCACAGATTCTCCATCAATATCATCCGCTTGTATATAACCATGGCATGATGGGACTATTAACACTGTTCCCTCAATAGCCGGCTGATCAACGTGTTCTTCAAGGGAGGTAGGCCTGAGATCCTACATAGAGAAGAAATGCAGATTACTTGCCATTATTTCCATGAAAACACTGTCATTATGACTCATCCTACTTCAGCAGAGGGTTTGAAAAGCACACATTAAAATATCAGCGCACTTTTTAATTTTTTCTTCTACAGTGAATTAATTAAAAAAAAAAACGTCAATTTTCTAGGTATTCTTTTGTGGGATAATGAGATGTGAAGCACACTGTAGAATAATGCCACAAGTACATAATTTATACAGATATTGGGGGGGAAAAAAAGTATTTAAAAGGGAGTCTGTCAGCACAAACTGTTCAAACCAACCACATGCATTTGGTGCACCCTTGGTGTGATCAGAGGAGTCATCTATCTCTGCCCCCTCTACCTTGTTTGACAGATCTTGACTACAAGAGCCAGACTGTGCCGAGACAGGTGAAGGTGCACTGAGCCAAGTGGCTGTGCTTGGTTTGATCAGTCATTTTGTGGTGACAAAATTCCCTTTAAAGTTGGATTCTCTTGAATATAGTCCTTGAGAAGTATCTATGATGGGAATACCTCTAAAAGCGAGCATTAAATACACTTTAGGCAGCTGATATTTTTCCTGACACCCCCAACCTACAAATGAACACTTGGCCAAGTGTGCGTGAGTTCTGAAATGATGAAACAGGAGTAATCTGTAGTCTTGACTTATCTAAAACAAAACGATTGAGCACGTTGAAATGTAACGCCCGATCCTCATTTCAGCAACATCTGCCATTGGTGGTGGTGCGGATCAGGTAAGTGGAGACACCTCCATATACTTTAGGTGATTACCCAGAAATTAGTGGGCTCGGAAACATCAATCTGATGTGTATGACTAGTGTGATGCTGGACTCCGTGAACAAGTTAGCGACAAATGGGATTATAACAGCACAGAGGTAATTTTATTATACATATACCCATATCAAATTACAGATACTGAACAACGTTATAATAGGAGGAGAGGAAGTATAAGCACCAACAAACAATTGTCTCCCTTTGAAAAAGCTGCCACCTGATGAAGCGAAACGTGTGTTGGGGCACATCCATCATTGGGTGACTCGAACTTACACTCTCCTTGCAACAAGGTATGCTGATAAAAGGCTTACAGTAGTTTTTTGAAATGTCACTGCCATGTTTTTAGCATGTACTCGTATATCAGCAACAGCATGAAGAGTGAATGGGAGCTCTTTTCCCTTAATTCTTTCTATTAAGAGGCTCACCTCTTAACTACACTAACCCCTCTTAAAGGGATATCTTACTTGTTGAAAGTGTGTGACTCCTTTGGCTATTTTTACCTCCTGTTCAGTGCTCCATTATTTCCATCCTCATTTTCAGAAATAAGTCACCCTGTTCCTAGCACTCTCCATTATTTGACAATTCAACAATTCCTTTGTCCCCTCTTCATGGTTTTATGAATAGGTTTGTACATTTTTTTTTGGGTGTATTTTTGTAATAAAAAAGATTTGGTTTATAGTTTTTGGTGCTAATACTTTGTCTCCTCCTATTGTAACAATATTTATGAAGTTTGTGGCTTACCCAGTGGCCATCACAAAACGAGCCTTTGATGTCTACATATAGCGGCTAGGCTTATATTGATATTAGGTACTGAACAATGTAGTTACCATATTTTTCGCTTTATAAGACGCACCGCCAAATTTGGTGAAGGAATAGAGAATTTTTTAATAAATGGGGTCCGTCTTATAATGCTAGTGTCCGTCTAACAAATCATATAAGGTATATGTCCCTCATAGCCTCCCCATCCTAAAATTAGCCCCCTAATCTGGATATACCCCCTTGTGCTGGCACACGTCCCCCAGTGATGCCACATGTCCTCTATGGCTGGCACACGGCCCACTATTGCTGCACACGGCCCCCTGTGGCTGGCACACAGCACCCTGTGTTAGATATCGCCCCCATGCTGCTGCTTTTAGTAAAATAAACTCTTTCCTTACCTTCTCCAGCACTGTCCTGTCTCGTGACTCCCTCCTTGGGGTTGAGCTCCGGCCTCTCCTGCACTTCCTGGTTCTCGGCCGGTCATGTGATCGTCACAGCAGAGTGATATCATCTCTGCGTGCATGACCACAGCAGCAGGAGGGAGACCGGGAGATCAGCGCTGGAGGAGGTGAGTAAAGAGTGTTTTATTTTACTATGGGCAGCAGCATGGGGGCCATAGCTAACACAGGGGGTGGGGCATGTGCGATCAAAGGAGGGCGCAGGCAGATATAATATGCGCCGCTGCCCCAGCCCATCGCCGCAGTGCGGTTTCAGCACCACTGTGATGGACAGCGGCTGTGCATATTACATGAGCGGGAGCAGGAGATCAAACGCTGCCGCCCACAGCTTTCACCTGCCCCCAGCAGAGCTCCAGAGCAGCCCCCACCTCCCCTGGACTCTGTAGTGTGTGTAATATATAAATATATATACCCCCCGTATATTCGGATTATAAGACGCACCCCCTACTTTCCCCCAAAATTTGAGGGAACAAAGAAGGGAATTTTGTTTACTTACCGTAAATTCCTTTTCTTCTAGCTCCAATTGGGAGACCCAGACAATTGGGTGTATAGGCTATGCCTCCGGAGGCCGCACAAAGTATTACACTAAAAGTGTAACGCCCCTCCCCTTCTGCCTATACACCCCCCGTGCTCCCACGGGCTCCTCAGTTTTGGTGCAAAAGCAAGAAGGAGGAAAAAAATTATAAACTGGTTTAAAGTAACTTCAATCCGAAGGAATATCGGAGAACTGAAACCATTCAACATGAACAACATGTGTACACAAAAAAACAGGGGCGGGTGCTGGGTCTCCCAATTGGAGCTAGAAGAAAAGGAATTTACGGTAAGTAAACAAAATTCCCTTCTTCTTTGTCGCTCCATTGGGAGACCCAGACAATTGGGACGTCCAAAAGCAGTCCCTGGGTGGGTAAAATAATACCTCGTAATAGAGCCGTCAAACGGCCCCTTCCTACAGGTGGGCAACCGCCGCCTGAAGGACTCATCTACCTAGGCTGGCATCCGCCGAAGCATAGGTATGCACCTGATAGTGTTTCGTGAAAGTGTGCAGGCTCGACCAGGTAGCCGCCTGACACACCTGCTGAGCCATAGCCTGGTGCCTCAAAGCCCAGGACGCGCCCACGGCTCTGGTAGAATGGGCCTTCAGCCCTGAGGGAACCGGAAGCCCAGCAGAACGGTAAGCTTCGAGAATTGGCTCCTTGATCCACCGAGCCAGGGTTGATTTGGAAGCCTGTGACCCTTTACGCTGGCCAGCGACAAGGACAAAAAGTGCATCCGAGCGGCGCAGGGGCGCCGTACGAGAAATGTAGAGTCTGAGTGCTCTCACCAGATCTAACAAGTGCAAATCCTTTTCACATTGGTGAACTGGATGAGGACAAAAAGAAGGTAAGGAGATATCCTGATTGAGATGAAAGGGGGATACCACCTTAGGGAGAAATTCCGGAACCGGACGCAGAACCACCTTGTCCTGGTGAAACACCAGGAAAGGGGCTTTGCACGACAACGCTGCTAGCTCAGACACTCTCCGAAGAGAGGTGACTGCTACTGGGAAAACCACCTTCTGTGAAAGGCGTGAGAGAGAGATATCCCTCATTGGCTCGAATGGTGGTTTCTGAAGAACCATCAGCACCCTGTTCAGATCCCAGGGTTCTAACGGCCGCTTGTAAGGAGGAACGATGTGACAAACCCCCTGCAGGAACGTGCGTACCTGTGGAAGTCGAGCTAGGCGCTTCTGGAAAAACACAGAGAGCGCTGAGACTTGTCCCTTAAGGGAGCCGAGCGACAAACCCTTTTCCAGTCCAGATTGAAGGAAGGACAGAAAAGTGGGCAAGGCAAAAGGCCAGGGAGAAAAACCCTGAGCAGAGCACCACGACAGGAAAATTTTCCACGTCCTGTGGTAGATCTTGGCGGACGTTGGTTTCCTAGCCTGTCTCATAGTGGCAATGACCTCTTGAGATAATCCTGAAGACGCTAGGATCCAGGACTCAATGGCCACACAGTCAGGTTGAGGGCCGCAGAATTCAGATGGAAAAACGGCCCTTGAGACAGCAAGTCTGGTCGGTCTGGTAGTGCCCACGGTTGGCCGACCGTGAGATGCCACAGATCCGAGTACCACGATCTCCTCGGCCAGTCTGGAGCGACGAGGATGACGCGGCGGCAGTCGGCCCTGATCTTGCGTAACACCCTGGGCAACAGTGCCAGCGGAGGAAACACATAAGGGAGCTGAAACTGCGACCAATCCTGAACTAAGGCGTCTGCCGCCATAGCTCTGGGATCTTGAGACCGTGCCATGAACGTCGGTACCTTGTTGTTGTGCCGGGACGCCATGAGGTCGACGTCCGGCACCCCCCAGTGGCCACAGATCTCCTGAAACACGTCCGGGTGAAGGGACCATTCCCCTGCGTCCATGCCCTGGCGACTGAGATAATCTGCTTCCCAGTTTTCCACGCCTGGGATGTGAACTGCAGAGATGGTGGAGGCCGTGGCTTCCACCCACATCAAAATCCGCCGGACTTCCTGGAAGGCTTGCCGACTGCGTGTGCCGCCTTGGTGGTTGATGTATGCCACCGCTGTGGAATTGTCCGACTGAATTCGGATCTGTTTGCCTTCCAGCCACTGCTGGAACGCTTTCAGGGCAAGATACACTGCCCTTATCTCCAGAACATTGATCTGAAGTGAGGACTCTTGCTGGGTCCACGTACCCTGAGCCCTGTGGTGGAGAAAAACCGCTCCCCACCCTGACAGACTCGCGTCCGTCGTGACCACCTCCCAGGATGGGGGTAGGAAGGATTTCCCCTTCGATAATGAAGTGGGAAGAAGCCACCACCGAAGGGAAGCTTTGGTCGCCTGAGAGAGGGAGACGTTCCTGTCGAGGGACGTCGGCTTCCTGTCCCATTTGCGTAGGATGTCCCATTGAAGAGGGCGCAGGTGAAACTGCGCGAAAGGGACTGCCTCCATTGCTGCCACCATCTTCCCCAGGAAGTGCATGAGGCGCCTCAAGGGGTGTGCGTGACCTTGAAGGAGAGATTGCACCCCTTTCTGTAGTGAACGCTGCTTGATCAGCGGAAGCTTCACTATCGCTGAGAGGGTATGAAACTCCATGCCAAGATATGTCAGCGATTGGGTCGGTGTCAGATTTGACTTTGGAAAATTGATGATCCACCCGAAACTCTGGAGAGTGTCCAGAGTAGCGTCGAGGCTGTGTTGGCATGCCTCTTGAGAGGGTGCCTTGATCAGCAGATCGTCCAAGTAAGGGATCACCGAGTGACCCTGAGCGTGGAGGACCGCTACTACAGTAGCCATAACCTTGGTGAAAACCCGTGGGGCTGTTGCCAGGCCGAACGGCAGTGCCACGAACTGCAGGTGTTCGCTTCCTATGGCGAAGCGCAAGAAGCGCTGGTGCTCTGGAGCAATTGGTACGTGGAGATAAGCATCTCTGATATCGATTGATGCAAGGAAATCTCCTTGGGACATTGAGGCGATGACGGAGCGGAGGGATTCCATCCGGAACCGCCTGGTCTTTACGTGTTTGTTGAGCAGTTTCAGGTCCAGGACAGGACGGAAAGACCCGTCCTTCTTTGGGACCACAAACAGGTTGGAGTAAAAACCGTGACCCTGTTGCTGAAGAGGAACAGGGACCACCACTCCTTCTGCCTTCAGAGTGCCCAGCGCCTGCAGAAGAGCATCGGCTCGCTCGGGAGGCGGGGATGACCTGAAGAATCGAGTCGGGGGACGAGAGGTGAACTCTATCTTGTAACCGTGAGACAGAATGTCTCTCACCCAACGGTCTTTTACCCATGGCAGCCAGGTGTCGCAAAAGCGGGAAAGCCTGCCACCGACAGAGGATGCGGATTGAGGAGACCGAAAGTCATGAGGAAGCCGCTTTGGTAGCGGCACCCCCGGTGGTCTTTTTAGGACGTGACTTAGACCGCCATGAATCAGAGTTCCTTTGAACTTTCTGAGGCCTTTTGGACGAGGAGAATTGGGACCTGCCCGCGCCCCGAAAGGACCGAAACCTCGACTGCCCCCTCCTCTGTTGGGGTATGTTCGGTTTGGGCTGGGGTAAGGATGTATCCTTCCCCTTGGATTGTTTGATGATTTCATCCAAACGCTCGCCAAACAATCGGTCGCCAGAAATTGGCAAACTGGTTAAGCGCTTTTTGGAAGCAGAATCTGCCTTCCATTCCCGTAGCCACAAGGCCCTGCGGAGTACCACCGAATTGGCGGATGCAACCGCCGTACGGCTCGCAGAGTCCAGGACAGCATTAATAGCGTAAGCCGCAAATGCCGACGTCTGAGTGGTATGGACGCCACCTGCGGCGCGGACGTGCGCGTGGCTGCGTCAATTTTCGCTTGACCTGCTGTGATAGCTTGTAGCGCCCATACGGCTGCGAATGCTGGGGCAAAAGAAGCGCCGATAGCTTCATAGATGGATTTCAACCAGAGCTCCATCTGCCTGTCAGTGGCATCTTTGAGTGAAGCCCCATCTTCCACTGCAAGTATGGATCTAGCCGCCAGTCTGGAGATTGGAGGGTCCACTTTGGGACACTGAGTCCAACCTTTGACCACGTCAGGGGGAAAGGGGTAACGTGAATCCTTAAGGCGCTTAGAAAAACGCTTATCTGGACAATCATGGTGATTCTGGACTGCCTCTCTGAATCAGAGTGGTCCAGAAACATACTCGGTGTACGCTTGGGAAACCTGAAACGGAATTTCTCCTGCTGAGAAGCTGACTCCTCCACCGGAGGAGCTGAGGGAGAAATATCCAACATTTGATTGATGGACGCAATAAGATCGTTCACTATGGCGTCACCATCAGGAGTATCAAGGTTGAGAGCGGCCTCAGGATCAGAATCCTGATCAGCTGTCTCCGCATCATCCACCAGAGATTCCCCCCGCAGAGACCCTGAACAATATGAAGATGTCGAGGGAATTGCCAAGCGAGCTCGCTTAGTCGGTCTGGGGCTGGGGTCTGTGTCAGAGCCCTCAGCCAGGTATCTATGAGAATCCCCGGGGGGACATTGTTGGTCCAACTGAGGGGGGCCAGGGAACAATGATTCAACAGTGTCCCTGTGCTGAGATACCGGTCTGGACTGCAAGGCTTCTAGTATCTTAGCCATAGTCTCAGAGAGTTTATCCGTAAAGACTGCAAACTCCGTCCCTGTCACCTGGATAGTGTTAGCAGGTGGTTCCCCCTGGGCCCCCCCTAGCAGAGGCTCCGGCTGAGTAAGTGCAGCAGGGGCCGAGCAGTGCACACAGTGAGGGTCAGTGGGACCTGCCGGTAGCGGCGTCGTACATGCGGCGCAGGCAGCATAGTAAGCCTGTGTTTTGGCACCCCTGCGTTTTGTGGGCGCCATGCTATTGTCTTCCCTGAGCACACAATAGGGTATATAGCCAGAAATCAACTGTGCACCATACAGTGTAAATAAACATATAATTTATAATTACACTTCTGCACAATGGGGCTAGCACCACAGGTGCTGCTTACCACCCGCTTAAAGCGGTTGTGAGGCCACCAGAATCCCTGCCTGGGTCTCCCAGAATTTGTCCCCCTCTGCAGCGTCCGAGGAGCTGACAGGAATGGCTGCCGGCGTCCTGAGGAGAGGAGGGAGCCGTGGGCGTGACCCAGAAAGTGCGGGAACTGGAGCCCCACTGTGCACAGTGAGGAGGGTGGAGTATGCAAAGCATGCTCCAGCCCTCATTGCTGCTCGTCCCGAACAGCGTCCCGCCCTTCCCCTGCCTGTCAGGGCTGGGGGTGGGAGGAAAAGAGACTAGGCCGCAAAAGCCGGGGACTCGAGTAATAAACGCGGCCGCCGTAAAAGCGCGGCCGCGCGGAAGTCCCCGGCGCACTACAAGTCCCAGCCGCGCCGCAGTGTTAAACATGGCAGCGGCGGTCAGCGCGGTCGTCCCCAAACACAAACACACTCAGCGACGCTGAGTGTGTAATGGCACATTTAACCCGGTCAGCGCCGCGGTCCCCGGTGCACTAGCACACCCAGCAATGCTGGAGTGTTGCTGTGCGCGGTCCCCACGGGGACACAGAGTACCTCCAAGTAGCAGGGCCATGTCCCTGAACGATACCCGGCTCCTATCCAGCAGGCTCCGCAGGAGTTGTGGATGAAGCACGGTCTCAGTGCCTGGAGACCGATAGGATCCCACTTCACCCAGAGCCCTAAGGGGGATGGGGAAGGAAAAACAGCATGTGGGCTCCAGCCTCCGTACCCGCAATGGATACCTCAACCTTAACAACACCGCCGACAAGAGTGGGGTGAGAAGGGAGCATGCTGGGGGCCCTATATGGGCCCACTTTTCTTCCATCCGACATAGTCAGCAGCTGCTGCTGACTAATCTGTGGAGCTGTGCATGTCTGCCTCCTTCGCACAAAGCAAAAAACTGAGGAGCCCGTGGGAGCACGGGGGGTGTATAGGCAGAAGGGGAGGGGCGTTACACTTTTAGTGTAATACTTTGTGCGGCCTCCGGAGGCATAGCCTATACACCCAATTGTCTGGGTCTCCCAATGGAGCGACAAAGAAAGTGCGTCTTATAAAGCGAAAAATACGGTATATAAGATTCCAGTAGCAGTTGTCACATACAAATCAAAAAGTGCAGCAGCACACTGTGTGCACCAAAATGTAAGCAAGCACAGAATCTCTGAGGCCATCAAAGAAACATACGCCTTGTAGTGGCTGGTGGGCGGACATGAATTAGCCAATTTGATAAGAATATCGTATAGTGCAGTAATGAATGTATTGTTTGGGTTTTTTTTTGTTTTTTTAATCTTTGCGCATACAGTGTGCCGATGCACTTTTTGATTTGTTCTTACTGCAGTCACAGCAGCTTGAACCTGCTAACACTTGCTTCATTCTGGTAGTAGGTACTGGTCAGATTTGTTCTTTTTTTGGAATACATGAATATTGGTGATCTTCTTCTGATCTGATCAATCATCCTGCACACATTGGTCTTACGACAGTTATACGCATTTAACCAGCATATAATAAAATGTATGATATACTACAAGAAAGATCACTGCACAACAAAATGGCTATGTACTGCACAGATGTCCAGGACTCTAAAGAAATGCATTTTTTTAGCTGCACTGGCTAATAGCTAAGGGTCCTAGTTGGGAAACTATTCTACTAAATCAGAATTTCCTAAAAGTATATATTAAATGTTTTTAAAATGGATCGTCTTCCTCAGTTGAAACTCTAATAATTACCTTCATATGTAGAGTACCATCAAATGTTTGGATACACCTGTTCATGCAATGATGTTTTCATTTTCTTATTGAATATGCACATTGTAGTTTCAGACCGACAGCAGCAAAACCAACAAGGAAAACATGTATGTTCCTCAAAGTACCCTCCTTTTACACGAATGACAGTTGTATATACCCTTGGCACTCTATCAAGGCGCTTCACAAGATAGTCACCTCGTCCTGAAAGAGTTCCCAGAGGTATTGAGCACTTGTAGGGTGCTTTGCCTCCACTCTGCGGTCTAACTCATCCCAAACCATGTCAATGGTCTCGGTCAAGTGATTGTGAAGGTCACGTAACCTGACGCAGTACTTCATCCCTCTCCATCTTGATCTCATAACCTTTATACAGCCAGGATGTGTGTTTTGGGTCTTGTACTGTTGCAACACAAATGATGGAACAACTGAATGCAAACCAGATGGAATGGCATGTTGTTGTACAATGCTGGGCAAGTGTGCCATGAATTTGCAGCAAATCACCAACAGTGTCACAATCAGAGCACCTGCACAACGTCACACTTCCTCCATTCTCCAGGGCAGGCACCACACCTGTAGAAGCCATCTACTTACCTTTTACAGAATCTTGCAAAGACATGGTGGTTGGTACAACAGTATAGATTTCAACTCCTCTAGTGCCCAGTGCTTGTTTTGCTAGGCCTAAACAATATCTTGTTTGCAGTCCGCAGTAGTGGCTTCTTTGCCACAGTTCAGCCATAAAGTCCTGTTTCTCTGAACAGCAGATGTTTAGATGTGTCTGCTTTTTGACATTTAAGTATCATTTATGATGATCGGAGTTGTTTTCTGTTTGGAAGGCTGGTAACTCTGTTGAACTTATCCTCTGCAGCAGAGGAAATTCTTGGACTTCCTTTTCCTGAGGTGGCCCTCATGAGTTATCTTCATACTAGCTATTGCTGGTTTCATAATTGATCATGAGGGTACCTTCAAGGTTCTGCCAATTTAACCAGATTGACTAACATTTATGTCTTAAAATGTAATGATGGACAGTTGTTTCTCTTTACTTAGGTGAGCAGATCTTGCCATATTCTTACTTAGAACAGATGTATATGGAACTCTGTACCAAACACAGCCACTGCAAACACACCTGACAGTTGCAAACACTTTCTGTAGGCCACTGATTGCACAACTGAACCCTCGACAAGACAAAGGAAGCCATTTCAAGTTATAACCTGATGAAGATACTTGAGAGAATGTCAAAAGGTGTGTAAAGCTGCCATAAGAGAAATATAAGGTTATTATATTCTGATTTGTTTCACACTTATTTCTTTGCTCTTTGTTTCGATAAATGGTTCCTATGTGGTTTTGCTGTCATAAGCCTTAATCTACAGTGTTCACAGTCCAATAAGAACAAGGAAAATAATTACATGAACTGGTGTTTTCAAACTTTGACTGGAAAAGTGTATGTTACAGCTCAGATTGTTTATTATAGTTAAAAGTACATTGACAAATACAGCAAATATACAAATATCGCTCTCTTTCTGTTAAAAAAAAATTGTGGTCAACATTTTCGATATCTAAAATAATTTTCCTTTTTCAGACATAATAAAAACCCAAAACACAGGAAGGAAAGAACCGCTTTCACTTAGAACATCCTTACTTCTTTGTCATAGTTATCAGCCAAGTCAATATGACTGTCATCTGTCCTTCTGTCAGCGCTTGGCAGGTCCGCAGCATGAGTTCCAGGATGATGTAGCAGTTTCACATTACCCCTGATGCCCATATTTATGGACTGCTCGGTGCAGTATAAAGAGTCCCGGCTGACGTTTATATCTGTGCGGTGCATCTCTTGGGAAAGGCAGTCTGCTTTCAGAGATCGCTCACCACTATGCAAGTCATTTAGCTGTACGTGAGGATCAACAGAAAGCTCAGTCTGAGCAAGGGGTGAAGAGAGGTCAGAGGCTAGCGTCCGAATTATAATCCCTGGTGTATGACAGTGGACTGTCACATTGTCACTTGCATTTAGGAGGTTTTCAGGCTGTGAATAGATACAAGAAAAGCAGGTTACTTTTCAGTCTTTTAACAGAGCAAAAGAAACAGTATGTCTCCAGCACATCAATACATTCAAACTGACATCACCATTGAAGTCCCAACAACTGACACAGTAGGAGAAGCAGATACACTAGAAGGCCAGGGCCACACAGGGGATCTACTGCGATTCTTGCATGACACTCGGCTCACGCTGGCAGTACAGCAGGAGCCGAGTGTCATGCGAGTGTCCCTGCGACTGAGGTCTGATCATACGATCGGACCACAATTGCGGGAGGCGGGCCGGCGCTGCGGAGGGGAGGGAGGGATTTATTTCCCTCTCTCTTCCGTTGCGGGCTATTGCCATTCTCGCCTTGCACTCCAGGTACACCGGTGTACCGCGAGTGCAGTGCGATGTTTCTCTCTCCCCATTGACTTGAATGGGTGCGAGAGAAACAAGACTCGCCTTGCAATCGCAGCATGCTGCGATTGTTTTCTCGGTCCGATTAGGGCTGAGAAAATAAATCGCTCATGGGTGCTGACACACAGGCTAATATTGGTCCGAGTGGAATGAGATAAAACATCGCATTCCACTCGCTCCGATTTTCATGCCGTGTGGCTTAGGCCTAATAGTTAGGACATGGGCCAACAACAGCTTTTCCAAGGCGTATGCCAATGGCTGATAATAGGCAGTTCCATGCATGATTGGTTTGGTGGGCTATGCTTACGGGAATGGCCAAAACTGGAATTGGTGGAAGTAAAACTGTTTGGCAGCACTGATGTGGAAAATGACAGGCAGGAAAGGTAAAAACAATGACAAAAGTATATGGGGATCACTTGGGTGGTCATTACTACAAGTCAGTTGACCTTTTCATTCAATGGTAAAAGTACAGTCTTTTAGGCGACTGAATGCATAAGAGTAAAAATTACCTATACTAAGCTGTGATTTTTACTTCACAATGATAGTCTATAGGTGATGTATCACATAATCACCTTTCCTGCCATGTTTATAGTCCTAAAGGACCACACACCATCTATGGTTTCCCATAATGGCTTGACAAAAAGTAACACTGACATCTACTGTATGCAAATACTGCCCTGTCCAATAAGGTGCTCTCCAAAATAATATATTTACTGAAATCTTATAATAAAAGCTGAAACCTGAAAAGCATCTCCATTAATGCTCATCCCCATACCCTATACACAAGCGGTGAATACTCACAGATAAGGCATGCACAATAATCTGCTCTGGTGATGCTGGGGAGGTGCTGGAGGTCAGGGTCACACCTTGGTTCGATGTCAGTGTTAATGGAAGACTTTGGCTAGAACTTGTCTGCAGGATGAAGGTGCCTGAGGTGCCACTTGGCTGTAAATAAAAGGACTTGGGGGAAGATACAGAGTTAATTTTAAATAGAGTTTTGATGTTATCTTTTCATTTTATAGTAACTAGTACATTGTGCTAATAAAAATCTACTTACTGGTAAGATCTCAAATGTCTGCAGTGTTCCTGCTGAGAGCGAGTCTGGGTCAGCATTAGGAGAGGAGGATTCAGGCGAGGCTATAATAATGGGAGAACAATAATAATGAAGCATTTCTATTTGAAAATGATGGACTGTAAAACTATTAGTGCATGCAATTCATTCCATTAATGTATTGATTAAAGGGGCACTAGTCTGACAACCACTTCTCAATCCCTAGGATTCCCCCCAGTAAAATAATGACATATATACTCCCCTCCAGTATTGGCGCCGTTCCAGTGCAGGGGGGACTACCTCTTCCAGAGAAAGTGATTGAGAAGGGGTTGTCCGAGTAGTGGACAAGGCCATTAATAAGAGATTAAAAGATAAATCTCTGGTTATTACATAAAATGGCTAAAGCATCATCTTGGGAAAACTGATGCATTGTATACTCTATAGAGGTCCTTGGTAATACATATCTGGGGATAATAAATGTGAAGTCTTAATTAGGAAGACATGAAAAAAAAAAAAAACCTGGGCAGCAAGGAGGATACATGAAGTACCCATGCTTTTTGTGTGAATGGGACAGCCGGGATAGGACTCACTAAAGCCAAAACAATTGGCCATCAAGAACATCTTTACAATCTGGACTAAAGAACAAAGTTGCAGAGAACTAAAGGTCTCCTGACACCACTCCACATTAAACTTGAACTGATGAAGCAGCTTATGGAACCTCTACTGAAAGAAGGAGAGCCTTTTAAGTACAAGTGCATCTCAATAAATTAGAATATCCTCAAAAAGGTAATTTATTTCAGTAATTCAATACAAAAAGGGAAAACACATTATATAGCGTCATTACAAGCAGATTGATCTATTTCAAGTGTTTATTTCTGTTAATGATGATAATTGTGGCTTACAGCCAAAGAAAACACAAAAGTCATCTCAGAAAATTAGAATAATTAACACAACATCTGCAAAGGCTTCCTAAGCATTTAAAATGGTTCCTTAGTCTGGTTCAGTAGGCTACACAATCATGAAGACGACTGCTGACTTGACAGATGTCCAGAAGGCAGTCATTGATACACTCCACAAAGAGGGTAAGCCACAAAAGGTCATTGCTAAAGAAGCTGGCTGTTCACAGAGTGCTGTATCGAAGCATAATAATGAAAAGTTGAGTAGAAGGAAAAAGTGTGGTAGAAAAAGGTGCACTAGCAACCGGGATAACTGCAGCCTTGATAGGATTAAGAAAAGGCCATTGCAGCACACACAGACATATCCAGGATATGGGCTACAAGTGTCACATTTGTTGTGTCAAGCCACTCATGACCAATAGACAATGCCAGACGCGTCTTAGGCTGCTTTCACACTATGTCTTTTTAACAGGCGTCCTGAACGTTTTTTTGCTGCAAAAGCGGATCCTGCTTTTACAGCAAAAAATGCATGCAAACACATGTCTTATTTTGCAGGATCCTGTCACTGGATGTTTAGGGGCGGGCATTGGAGTCATGTGATCGGGAGTGAGGGGAACTAAATTTGCCAGACTGGGAGCCGGCATCTGACAGCTGCGAGGCTCGTAACCAAGGTAAACATCGGGTATACTTGCTTGGATACCCGATATTTACTTTGGTTACAAGCGTCTGCAGCTGCTAGGAGCCGGGCTCCCTGCACACGTTACCAACGTAAACATCGGGTAACTAAGATAAGTGGTTACCCGATATTTACCTTGGTTACGAGTGTCCGCAGCTCTCAGGTGGGGGAGAGGGAGGGGGGGAGACAGAGAGAGAGGGAGGAGAGAGACAGAGGTAGGAGAGAGATAGACTGATCACGGGCCTGGCTTCTGTGCATGCTCAGTAGAGCAAGCAGGATCCTGCCTATCAGCATGCCAGCGTTCACATGCGTTTGCATGCTGTTTAGTCAGGATCCAGCAATTTGCAGAAGTTGGACGCAGCTCAAAAACGCTACAAGTAGCGTTTTTGAAAGATGTTAAAAAACTGCAAGTCGCTGGATCCTCACTATAACGCACGCAAACGCAGGTGAACGCATGTTAACGCGAGTCCATTGCAAATGCATTGAAATGAAAACGCATTTGCACTGGATCCGTTTCTGCGTTAAAAAAACGTTCAGGACGCATGTTAAAAAGACGTAGTGTGAAAGCAGCCTTACCTGGGCCAAAAAGAGAAAGAACTGGACTGTTGCTTAGTGATCCAAGCTGTTGTTTTCAGACGAAAGTAAATTTTGCAGTTCATTTGGAAATCAAGGTCCTAGAGTCTGGAAGAAGAGGCACACAAGAGAGTGGAGAGACACACAATCCAAGCTGCTTGAGGTCTAGTGTAAACTATATTTGTTCACCAAATTGGCAAAACCTGATAGGAATATAGCATCAAGCAATATACAAGAAACATCTGATGAAATCAGAACAGCTGCAACTCCAGACTAATCATAAAATAAATTTTTAGTAAACACATTAATAGACAATGTTTTACAATTTAAAATAAGCAGGTATTTCACAGCGGTTTCACCTACCAGATCACTGAAATAACACTAATTACAAATTTAATATGGTCTTTCATAGATTAGGTTTTATAAATATACATAATTAGGTTTTATAAATACTATAAAACCTAATTTTTGAAAGACCATGTTAAATTTGTAATTAGTGTTATTTCAGTGATCTGGTAGGTGAAACCGCTGTGAAACACCTGCTTATTTTAAATTGTAAAACATTGTCTATTAATGTGTTTAATAAATATTAATTTTATGATTAGTCTGGAGTTGCATCTGTTCTGATTTTATTAGATATGTTTTGAGGTCTAGTGTGAACTTTCCACAATCAGTGATGGTTTGGGGAGCTATGTCATCTGCTGGTGTAGGTCCACTGTGTTTTATCAAGACCAAAGTCAGCGCAGCCGTCTACAAGGAAATTTTAGAGCACTTCATGCTTCCCACTGCCGACAAGCTCTTTGGAGATGGAAATTTAATTTTCCAGCAGGACTTGGCACCTGTCCACACTGCCAAAAGTACCAATACCTGGTTTAATAATAACAGTATCACTGTGCCTGATTGGCCAGCAAACTCTCCTGACCTAAACCCCATAGAGAATCTATGGGGTATTGTCAAGAGAGGAGATGAGATGAGAGACACCAGACTCAATAATTCAGACAAGCTGAAGACTGCTATCAAAGCAACCTGGGCTTCCATAACACCTCAGCAGTGCCACAGGCTGATCGACTCCATGCCACGCCGCATTGATGCAGTAATTCAAGCAAAAGGAGCCCCGACCAAGTACTGAGTGCAGTTACTGTATATACTTTTCAGTAGGCCAACATTTATGAGTTTAAGATCATTTTTTCAGTTGGTCTTATATATTTTAATTTTCTGAGATAATGACTTTTGGGTTTTTGTTGGCTGTAAACCATAATCATCAACATTAACAAAATTAGATCACTGTGTGTAAGGACTATATATAATGTATGTGTTTCTATTGTTGTATTGAATTACTGAAGTAAATAAACTTTTTGAGGATATTCTAATTTATTGAGATGCACTTGTAGTTGTGTGCCAAGTTTCAAGCCCTGTACAAAGAAAAAATGAAGGAAGGCATTTTTGGGAGTCTGGATATTAGGAAACTCAAAGGATGTCGTGTTCGAAAGAAATATGAAAGCTGTCAAGAAAAGGGCTTGGAAAGAAATTTCTACGTTAAAAAACAAAGATGCAAACTTTAAGTCTATTCAAGGAGAACATGCTGAAACGTTTCAAATCCTTGAGTTGTCTGATGAATCTGAATTTACATGTTTTACATTCCCATTTGGATTACTTTCCTGAAAACCTAACAGCAAGGAGAAAGATTTCATAAGGATATCAAGGAGATGTAACAACAAGACCAAGGTAGATGGAACGTGAACATGATGGGGACTACTGCTGGATGCTTCACAGAGAAGATCTGCAGGCCTTCTATAAGAGAGAAGGTATCAAGAGAAGCTTTGAAGTGAAAGAAGGGAATTTTGTTTACTTACCGTAAATTCCTTTTCTTCTAGCTCCTATTGGGAGACCCAGACAATTGGGTGTATAGCTTCTGCCTCCGGAGGCCACACAAAGTATTACACTTAAAACTGTAAACCCCTCCCCTCTGCCTATACACCCCCCCCGTGCATCACGGGCTCCTCAGTTTTGGTGCAAAAGCAGGAAGGAGGAAACTTATAAATTGGTCTAAGGTAAATTCAATCCGAAGGATGTTCGGAGAACTGAAAACCATGAACCCAGAACAATTCAACATGAACAACATGTGTACACAAAAGAACAACAGCCCGAAGGGAACAGGGGCGGGTGCTGGGTCTCCCAATAGGAGCTAGAAGAAAAGAAATTTACGGTAAGTAAACAAAATTCCCTTCTTCTTTGTCGCTCCATTGGGAGACCCAGACAATTGGGACGTCCAAAAGCAGTCCCTGGGTGGGTAAAAGAATACCTCGGCAATAGAGCCGTAAAACGGCCCCTTCCTACAGATGGGCAACCGCCGCCTGAAGGACTCGCCTACCTAGGCTGGCATCTGCCGAAGCGTAGGTATGCACCTGATAGTGTTTCGTGAAAGTGTGCAGACTCGACCAGGTAGCCGCCTGACACACCTGCTGAGCCGTAGCCTGGTGCCGCAATGCCCAGGACGCACCCACGGCTCTGGTAGAATGGGCTTTCAGCCCTGAAGGAACCGGAAGCCCAGAAGAACGGTAGGCTTCAAGAATTGGTTCCTTGATCCACCGAGCCAAGGTTGACTTGGAAGCCTGCGACCCTTTACGCTGGCCAGCGACAAGGACAAAGAGCGCATCCGAGCGGCGCAGGGGCGCCGTACGAGAAATGTAGAGTCTGAGTGCTCTCACAAGATCTAACAAGTGCAAATCCTTTTCACATTGGTGAACTGGATGAGGGCAAAAAGAAGGTAAGGAGATATCCTGATTGAGATGAAAAGGGGATACCACCTTAGGGAGAAATTCCGGAACCGGACGCAGAACCACCTTATCCTGGTGAAACACCAGGAAGGGGGCTTTGCATGACAGTGCAGCTAGCTCAGACACTCTCCGAAGTGATGTGACTGCCACTAGGAAGACCACCTTCTGCGAAAGGCGTGAAAGAGAAATATCTCTCATTGGCTCAAAAGGTGGTTTCTGAAGAGCCGTTAGCACCCTGTTCAGATCCCAGGGTTCTAGCGGACGCTTGTAAGGAGGGACTATGTGGCAAACCCCCTGCAGGAACGTGCGTACCTGCGGAAGCCTGGCTAGACGCTTTTGAAAAAACACAGAGAGCGCCGAGACTTGTCCCTTAAGAGAGCCGAGAGACAAACCCTTTTCCATTCCGGATTGAAGGAAGGACAGAAAAGTGGGCAAGGCAAATGGCCAGGGAGTAAAACCCTGATCAGAGCACCAGGATAAGAAGATCCTCCACGTCCTGTGGTAGATCTTGGCGGACGTTGGTTTCCTGGCCTGTCTCATAGTGGCAATGACCTCTTGAGATAACCCTGAAGACGCTAGGATCCAGGACTCAATGGCCACACAGTCAGGTTGAGGGCCGCAGAATTCAGATGGAAAAATGGCCCTTGAGACAGTAAGTCTGGTCGGTCTGGTAGTGCCCACGGTTGACCCACCGTGAGATGCCACAGATCCGGGTACCACGACCTCCTCGGCCAGTCTGGGGCGATGAGGATGGCGCGGCGGCAGTCGGACCTGATCTTGCGTAACACTCTGGGCAGCAGTGCCAGAGGAGGAAATACATAAGGCAGTCGAAACTGCGACCAATCCTGAACTAATGCGTCTGCCGCCAGAGCTCTGTGATCTTGAGACCGTGCCATGAATGCCGGGACCTTGTTGTTGTGCCGGGACGCCATTAGGTCGACGTCCGGCTTCCCCCAGCGGCAACAGATCTCTTGAAACACGTCCGGGTGAAGAGACCATTCCCCTGCGTCCATGCCCTGGCGACTGAGAAAGTCTGCTTCCCAGTTTTCTACGCCCGGGATATGAACTGCGGAGATGGTGGAGGCTGTGGCTTCCACCCACAGCAGAATCCGCCGAACTTCCTGGAAGGCTTGCCGACTGTGTGTGCCGCCTTGGTGGTTGATGTATGCCACCGCCGTGGCGTTGTCCGACTGAATTCGGATCTGCCTGCCTTCCAGCCACGGCTGGAACGCCTTTAGGGCCAGATACACTGCCCTTATCTCCAGAACATTGATCTGAAGGGAGGACTCTGGCTGAGTCCAGGTACCCTGAGCCCTGTGGTGGAGGAAGACCGCTCCCCACCCTGACAGACTCGCGTCCGTCGTGACCACAGCCCAGGATGGGGGCAGGAATGATTTCCCTTTCGACAAAGAAGTGGGAAGAAGCCACCACTGAAGGGAGGCCTTGGCTGCCCGAGAAAGGGAGACGTTCCTGTCGAGGGACGTCGACTTCCTGTCCCATTTGCGGAGAATGTCCCATTGAAGTGGACGCAGATGAAACTGCGCAAATGGAACTGCCTCCATTGCTGCCACCATCTTCCCTAGGAAGTGCATGAGGCGCCTCAAGGGGTGCGACTGGGCTCGAAGGAGAGATTGCACCCCTGTCCGTAGTGAACGCTGTTTGTCCAGCGGAAGTTTCACTATCGCTGAGAGAGTATGAAACTCCATCCCGAGATATGTCAGCGATTGGGTCGGTGTCAATTTTGACTTTGGGAAATTGATGATCCACCCGAATCTCTGGAGAGTCTCCAGAGCAATGTTCAGGCTGTGTTGGCATGCCACCCGAGAGGGGGCCTTGACAAGCAGATCGTCTAAGTAAGGGATCACCGAGTGTCCCTGAGAGTGTAGGACTGCTACCACTGTTGCCATGACCTTGGTGAAGACCCGTGGGGCTGTCGCCAGGCCGAAAGGCAGTGCCACGAACTGAAGGTGTTCGTCCCCGATGGCGAAACGCAGGAAGCGCTGATGCTCTGGTGCAATCGGCACGTGGAGATAAGCATCCCTGATGTCGATTGATGCTAGGAAGTCTCCTTGGGACATCGAGGCGATGACGGAGCGGAGAGATTCCATCCGGAACCGCCTGGTTTTCACGTGTCTGTTGAGCAGTTTGAGGTCCAGAACGGGACGGAAAGATCCGTCCTTTTTTGGCACCACAAACAAGTTGGAGTAAAAACCGTGACCCCATTGCTGAAGGGGAACAGGGATCACCACTCCTTCTGCCTTCAGAGTGCTCACCGCCTGAAGAAGAGCATCGGCTCGCTCGGGGGGCGGAGATGTTCTGAAGAAACGAGTCGGAGGACGAGAGCGGAACTCTATCCTGTAACCATGAGACAGAATGTCTCTCACCCATCGGTCTTGGACATGTGGCAACCAGGCGTCGCAAAAGCGGGAGAGCCTGCCACCGACCGAGGATGCGGTTTGGGGAGGCCGAAAGTCATGAGGAGGCCGCTTTGGGAGCGGTTCCTCCGGCGGTCTTTTTAGGACGTGACTTAGACCGCCATGAATCAGAGTTCCTCTGACCCTTCTGTGGCCTGTTGGACGAGGAGAATCGAGACCTGGCTGAGGACCGAAAGGACCGAAACCTCGATTGTACCTTCCGTTGTTGAGGTCTGTTTGGTTTGGACTGGGGTAAGGACGAGTCCTTTCCCTTGGATTGTTTAATGATTTCATCCAATTGCTCGCCAAACAGGCGGTCGCCAGAAAATGGCAAACTGGTTAAGAACTTTTTGGAAGCAGAGTCTGCCTTCCATTCACGTAGCCACATGGCCCTGCGGACTGCCACCGAATTGGCGGATGCTACCGCCGTACGGCTCGCAGAGTCCAGGACAGCATTCATGGCGTAGGACGCAAACGCCGACGCCTGAGAGGTTAAGGACACAACCTGCGGAGTAGAGGCACGTGTGACTGCATTAATCTCAGACTGACAAGCTGAGATAGCTTGGAGTGCCCATACGGCTGCGAATGCCGGAGGAAAGGACGCGCCGATAGCTTCATAGATGGATTTCATCAGGAGCTCTATCTGCCTGTCAGTGGCATCCTTGAGTGATGCACCATCTGCCACTGCAACTATGGATCTAGCCGCCAGTCTAGAGACTGGAGGATCCACCTTGAGACACTGAGCCCAACCCTTGACTACGTCAGGGGGGAAGGGATAACGTGTGTCATTAAGGCGCTTAGTAAAGCGCTTATCTGGAAAAGCTCGGTGTTTCTGGACTGTATCTCTGAAGTCGGAGTGATCAAGAAACGCACTCCGTGTACGTTTGGGAAACCTAAAATGGAATTTCTCCTGCTGAGAAGCTGACTCCTCAATCGGAGGAGCTGGAGGAGAAAGATCCAACACCTGATTGATGGACGCTATAAGGTCGTTTACTATGGCGTCCCCTTCAGGTGTATCAAGGTTAAGAGCGGCGTCAGGATCAGAGCCCTGATCTGCCACCTCCGCTTCATCCTCCAGAGAGTCCTCATGCTGAGACCCTGAACAGTGTGATGAAGTCGAGGGAAGCTCCCAGCGAGCCCGCTTAGCCGGTCTGGGACTGCGGTCCGTGTCGGAGTCCTCACCGTGGGACCTATGAGTCGCCCCAGGAGCACTTTGCTGCTCCAACCGAGGGGGGCCTGAGGGCAATGATTCAACAGTGCCCGGGGCCTGTGTTACCGGTCTGGACTGCAAAGCTTCTAGTATCTTAGCAGACCATTTATCCATAGACTCAGAAAGTTTGTCAGCGAATACTACAAACTCTGTCCCTGTCACCTGGACAGTGGCAGCAGGTGGTTCCACCTGGGCCGAGGGTCCCACCAGTGGCAGAGGCTCCGGCTGAGTGAGTGTCACAGGGGCCGAGCATTGCACACAATGAGGGTAGGTGGAACCTGCAGGTAGCATAGCCGCACATGAGGTACAGGTTGCAAAGTAAGCCTGTGCCTTGGCACCCTTGCTTTTTGCGGACGACATGCTGTTGTCTCCTCTTAGAGCAATCAGAGAGGGTATATAGCCAAAAGCAAATAGTGCGGCCGTACAGAGTAAATGTATACAATATAAGCATATAAATATACACTTCGGCACCCAGGGGGGCCAGCACCTAGTAACAGGTGCGGCTTACCGACCGCCCTCAGCGGTTGTGTGACCACCAGATTCCCTGCCTGGGCCTCCCAGAGCTGTGGAGCTCGGTGTTGTCTCCCCTCTGAAGTTCTCCAGCGTCAGAAGTGCAGATAGCAATGGCTGCCAGCGTTCTGAGAGGAGGAGGGAGCCGTGGGCGTGCCTCAGAAAGTGCGGGAATCTGGTGCCCCACGGTGCTCAGTGAGGGGGGAGGAGGATACTAAGTATGCTCCAGCCCTCAGCGCTGACGTCCAGTGCAGCGTCCCGCCCTTACCCCTGACTGGCAGGCCCGGGGGCGGGAGTATGCGGTACTAGGCCGCAAAAGCCGGGGACTAAAGTTATAAGCGCGGCCGGCAAACAAGCGCGGTCAGCGCGGTAGTCCCGGCGCACAAACACACCCAGCAGCTGCTGCAGCGTCCATTACACAGGCGCTCTATGCGCCGTCCCCAAGGGGACACAGAGTACCTCAGAGGAGCAGGGCCTGTCCCTGACGATACCCGGTCTCCTGTCCAGCAGATTCCCCCAGGGGCTGCGGAGGGAGCACGGTCCCAGTGCCTGGTGACCGGTTAGGATCCCACTTCACCCAGAGCCCCTAAGGGATGGGGAAGGAAAACAGCATGTGGCTCCAGCCTTTGTACCCGCAATGGGTACCTCAACCTTAACAGCACCGCCGACCAGAGTGGGGTGAGAAGGGAGCATGCCGGGGGCCCTGTTATGGGCCCTCTTTTCTTCCATCCGATATAGTCAGCAGCTGCTGCTGACTAAATTGTGGAGCTTGCGTGCATGTGTGCCTCCTTCAACACAAAGCATAAAAACTGAGGAGCCCGTGATGCACGGGGGGGGTGTATAGGCAGAGGGGAGGGGTTTACACTTTTTAAAGTGTAATACTTTGTGTGGCCTCCGGAGGCAGAAGCTATACACCCAATTGTCTGGGTCTCCCAATGGAGCGACAAAGAAAAGGAAAATACGCAAGAATTAATTTCCAATAAAGTTGCTGATGTAAAGATTTTTCTTGTTCATCTCGCTTGTACGTAATTCACTTGCATTTTGTGCAAAATCCTTACATCATGGTTACAAATGAAGTGTTTTTTGTTTTTTTTTGTTTTGTTTTTTTAAATCAGGGCATAAGGAAACAAGAATCAGTCTTTGGATTTGAAACAATTTTCATAAACCCAAATTTTGCATGCCTGTATTATTAAAGGGAATCAGTCAGCATGTTGTAGGGGTTAAAACACAGATTGAAGCTATTATTAAGCTGTGAGTTGTTTACTTACAAATATTATTTTAGCAGCAGGACCTTATCATTGCTGGGACTATATCAGCTACACCAGCATGCGCCTTCAAGTTCAACCAAACCCCCTCCTCTGGAAAGCAACTCACTGTCAATAGACAATGTACATAGAGAGCTGTGGAGTAGGTGGGGTTAGCTTTCTGAGCTTTGCTACATCTAAGAACTGTGATTGTGTCACAACTGTTGCACCCAGTAACCTGTGATACATTGTTGAAATCAGAGTCTCTTCTCCTGCATAATGCTGCTATCAGATTAGGTAAAACCTGCTGACAGATTCCCTTTAACATTTTGATATGAAGAATATACTGTACAGTGTATGCAGTTTATATCATCAACAATACATTCCCTAGTGCTTACAAAGGTGGGTGATTTGTACAGGGATCTGTAACGCAGCCATTGAACTTTGCGGTAGGCTTCGGCTCTCTTCCAAGTGAGCCACTCGTATCTGTACATGCTGCACACTGGAGGCTCCGCTCTGGGGCTGGATGTCTGCTTTGTTCTCTAGCTCCTGAGCACCCAAGAGAGTAGTTTGGCTTTCATGCAACTGTCTTAGTCCTTTTATTAATACTGGGGAAGAAAAAAAAAATAAGAAATCCACTAGTCAAGTCTATAAAGACATGCCATGGTAATGTTTGAAATGACAGCAAGTTGTGAGATGTAGGTTACTGACTCAGCCATCTGAGCTGTCGAGCTCGAATGGTTCATCTGCTGCGAAGACATCTGTCATTAAACACCAAAAACCTGCTGCCACAATGTAGACATGTCAGATGTTATGGGTCCAGAAGCTAAGGCCCCACAGAGCTCCTAATGAAATATTTAGCTTAGTATTTAATTGTTGGCATTTTTGCTTCTTCTCATGCTTTAAGGCTATGTGCGCACTAGAAAAGTGATTTTTCTTAAGAACATTTCTTGAGAAACTTCTGGGACTTTAAGATTACCGCACCTGCGTTAAAAAAACGCACCAAAACCAAGGGAAAAACGCAAGCGTTTTTGCCGCGGTTTTTCCGCAGGTTGGTCCCTCCGGTTTTTTATGCTGTAACTGCAATAAATTATATAGATAATAGATAGATAATCAATAGATAGACAGATAATGGATAGAGGGAAAGATAGATACATAGATAGATAGATAGATAGATACATAGATAGATAATAGATGTGAAAGACCTATATAATGTCCCGCCCCCCTGCATATTCTAAGCTGGCACCCTTTAGTGACTTTCATGTGGCAGTAAAGGGTGCTTAGCCTTGTATTTAGCCAAAAAATAAATAATTAAAAAAAAAAACTACGTGAGGTCCCTCCTATCTTTTGTATCCAGCTAGGGCAAAGCAGAAGGCTGCAGCCTGCACACCACAGCTGGCAGCTTTACCTTGGCTGGTAATCCAAAACAGAGGGCACCCCACGCTGTTATTTTACATTAAATAAATAATTTAAAACAAAAAACGTGGGGTCCCCCCCAAATTGGATCACCAGCCAAGGTAAAGCGGATAGCTGTGGTCTGGTATTCTCAGACTAGGGAGGTCCACTGTTATTGGACACTCCCCAGCCTAAAAATAGCAGGCTACAGCCGCCCCAGAAGTGGCGCATCCATTAGACATGCCAATCCTGGTGCTTCGCCCCAACTCATCCCGTTGCCCTGGTGCGGTGGCAAACGGGGTAATATATGAGGTTGATGCCAGATGTGTAATGTCACCTGGCATCAAGCCCTGGGATTTGTGATGTCAAGCGTCTATCAGATACCTGACATCACTAACCAAGTCAGTAAGAAATAAAAAATAGACAACAAAAAAAGTTTTATTTGAAAAAAACACTCCCCAAAACATTCCCTCTTTCACCAATTTATTGAAAAGAACAATCAATTCCAGGTCTGGCGTAATCCAATAAGGGGGTCCCAAGATGATCCATACCATAGTCAATGTCCCAGTCAATGAAGAACAGAATGTTCCCCATTGGCTGGGAGAGTAATGCAGTGACCTAAGCTAACATCAATAGGTAAGCCCAGGTCACTGCAGGGGATGACGAGAGCTGCCATCAGGAGGTTAGATGAGATCATTACCTGCAGTGACGATCTCCTGCACTGCTGACGTCAGCGCTGTCACTGCCTTCTATGCCCGCCGCGTTCTCAGCAGTATTGCGAGAGCCCATGACGTCATCGCTAGTGACAGTCTCGGGCCGCCCGCGAGACGGGCATAGAAGGCAGTGACGTCAGGAGAGCAGGAGATCGTCACTGCAGGTAATGATCTCATCTCGCCTCCTGAACGCATCGCTTGTCATCCCCGCGGCTGCCAGCACTGCAGCGTGAGAAGCTGCTGATACTGCGGGCAGACACTGACACTGCAGTGCAGGCAACCGCGGAGCGGGAGCGGGACACAGACTGCACGGGCACCCGCCGGAGGTCACACGGAAGTGCTTCTGTGCGGCGTCCAGGGAGTGTGATGTGTGTTTATTCTCTGCTCCGCTTCCTCTTCCTGTCATAATGACATCACTTCCCTGCAAAACACAGGCAGTGATGAGCATTACCGCAGGTAAATCGCGGCTATACTGAAGGTATACCGCACATCATTTGCTACCTGCGGTATACCCCCGGTATTTCGCGATTACATTACAGTGAATGGAGTGAAATATCACAGGTACCTGCGGAAAAGAAGTGACATGCACATTTTCTCAAGTAATTCTGCAGAAAGAATTTTCTTGAGAAAAAAATGCAGTGTGCGCACAGCTATTTTTTTTCCCATAGGTTTTGCTGGGAAATGTCTGCAGAAAGATTACAAACATTTCTCAAGAAATTTCTGCAGCAAAACCGCGGGTAAAAATGCAGTGTGCGCACAGGGCCTAAAGAAAGGACTTTTACATCATCATACGACTTGTACATCGCTCTCAGAGTAGAGAGTAAAATTTTAGGCGACAAAAAGGGACCCAATGCTCACCGCTTCATTTTAGGAATGCGTGGGATTTTTAGTACCTTGCCCCTCACTAATGAAAGCTTATGCACTGCCATTATGATATATCACAAGTTTTGTTACACGACAGCTAGATTTGAACAGTTTATAGACGCCACCTATTGTTGTCTTCAAGACACTGCAATTTTCCTTTTATTTGTTCCTTCTGAGGTTTAACTCTTATATTTCCATTCACACAGCAATTTGAGACCTTAATTGTTTTTTATATAGCAACGTTTTATCATTTCTTTTGGGGGAATGACAGGGTTGGTGGAGAAAAAATATTTTAGGGTTCCGTGAATTTTATTCATTTTGCAGATTAAATAGCAGGTTATAATAAGACTACATTTTCCTAAACACCTTTTGGCACTTTATTATTGCCTGTGAGCACTTTAGGAATAGTCAAACGGAGATATGGTAACCCGATGGGATCTTACACTATGCAGCTGCAGGCCCTTTTTAGGGTCTTGGCAACAATTTGACCTTCTGCTATGGTGTTGAGTTGTGCCGACATAGTCAGATCAAGAGCCCACCGTTAGGAACCACAGTCAGCATTATCTGTGGCATCTACTAGGTTTAAAGGCTGGGATCAGAGTAATTTATATTCACAATACTGGTTTTATAAAAAATACGATCATCAGATACTTAAATGCAATTCACTGACAAAATTACTATACCAGGAAAGGACACATCTTTGTGGTTCGCAATCTGCCGTTTGACAGTCCACCATTTACTTCGGAGCCACTGCGGAGATCGAACACTGCTCCAACCTTCGGACAATATATCCCAGTTAATGTCATTTTCATCCAACACGCCAAGTTCTGCTATTCTGGTTGAGAGGAAAGGGATATAATGAGAAGATTTTTCATAAAGGACTGGTAATGTATGATAACGGTAGTTTGCACAAAATTCTATAGAAGAAGAATGTTGAAACAACAGCCTAAAAGACAAATTCTTCACTACTATTGCTAATTTTCCTTCCATTTATTATATTTTATTGTTTTAGGTTTATAATATATATTATAGATATATAAATAATGCAGTATTTGATAATCCAGAGCAAAACTGAAAAAAGATACTTTATAAATTATAAAGCAAATCGATTTCATTTGCTGGCCTCCGCATAGCAAGACATGGCCTAATTTATTAGGAGACATGTACGTCAATAATTTAGGAAAATGTTCCTTCAGCATGCTGAAAAAAAATGCTGGTTTTCATTAAACACCCCTCTTTGTGTTTAAAGGACCATTAAATGTACAATTTTTGCATGTTCCTGACACAATCCGTGTGGTAGAGATCCTGCAGAGAACACATGGGTTTACTAACGGGTAAACAGTGGGGAAGGAGGTAAAGGGGCTCAGAAGGATTAAAAGTGACTTCCTGGGACATACACAGCCAAATACTTATATATTTCTTATGTTTGACTGTCATATGACACAATACAAGTCGAAAGGAAAAGAGAAGATTAAATGGGTTATCTGGGACTTTGGTTATTTTTTCATATGTGGCTAAGAACTTAATGGCAGGTAGTTACCAACTACCTGCCTGTTCTGCCCGTCTACAATGTCTGCTGGATCAGGCGGTGTGGTGACAGTGACTCGCCTTCTTCCTTTGACCTCACGTCAGAGCAGCTATCTCTCTTCCGGTGTACTCTGCAGATTAACAGGCTGGCTCCCCGCTGCCTATCCCCATGACATCGGCAATGACAATCTGTGGACAGAGCAGAGCCAAAGAGAGGATGCTGTTCTGTTCACGTGATGCCACCGGAAGCAGGATTGCTGGCAGGAACAGTCCGTGACTGCTCTGAGTCGGCAGAGATTGTCGGCAGGCAGGACAGGCAGGTAGCTAACAACTACCTGCCAGTAATTTCTCAGCCCCATATGAAAAAATAATCAAAGTCTCGCATAACGCCTTTAGAGGACGTGAAATGGATTTAGTCACATTAAAAAGTTGTCCAAAATACTAGTATACCGTAACAATCTTGAAGCAAGAAAGAGTGGCATTTACCTATGATGTCTTGTATCTTTATTTTAGATAAAACATAGCAGCTAAGGAGGAAGTTGATGCATGTAGCCGAGGTAGACCAGATGAAATGCAGAGCAGCGCAAAACAGCCGTCGTCTACATGCACCAACTTCCTCCTGCTGTAACATAACTGTTATGTTTTACCTAAAATAAAGATATAAGCCACCATTGATGACTGACGCTCTTACTTCAATAATTTTTCTTTATCAAGCAGACAGCCACCTGTAAGAGTATTACAAAGTGAAAAGCGTTGGATTTGTTGCATGCCAAACGTCATTGTCACTTTAAAGCCATTCAGTAGTTGCCCACCCGCGGCTCTAACACATACCTTAATATGAGGTTGATTTCATCTTCTTTGGTCCACTGTGTTCCACCACTTTGTTTCCAATTTAAATAGTTCAACCACTTAGAGCGGCACTGCTTTTCCGAACGTGACCCCATCCGTTCTGCCACGGACGCCCAAGAGACCCCTTGTGTGACAATGTCACCACTTTCTGTGCCAGTAAGTTCATGTACAACATCTGTTAAACGCCGCTCCTCTTCATCAGTCCATTTCCCTAAAACCCCATACATAAAGTCTGAGACAATCGGCCAAAAACCAGCAAATTATTAAGACTTGTATTAGATGAAGACTAATATGGAGCAAGCAATATTGTTTACTGCAGCATGGCAATCTATAAGTAGGCTGCATAGGCACCACACAAACTAGACTGCAAGTTCCCTGGTTCCCCTTTACGATATCAGCGGTCTCGGAGGTGATTTTCTGACCCGTTACACTCAACTGTGCACTAAACGGACTATTATATTACTGACTGTACACTCACTGGCTGTGGCTTTTATATTAGCCTGTGAACTGAAGCAGATTTTTTATAATAGGCGGTGGAATGACTGACAGCAGCTCTTACAGTAGACTGTAGACAGGACGGCTGCAGCATTTACAGAAAAAAATATGCTCTACATCTTGGCTACCTGCAACTGCCACTAGAGGGAGTGTAAGAGCCAACTGCACGTTATACACCCACCTCAATAATAACACTAAACTCACAAGCTCCCTCTAGTGGCTGATGCAGGCAGCAAGGAAATTATGTTTTGCAAATTTTAAGCTATTCACAGAACTGCTGATCTGTGGTGTCCCTAAGTAAATGGCTCCGAAATGTGCTCTGACTTCTTCAGTACTCTCAGACAATGAGTAAAGCTCTGATTTGTATGCAGGGCAGTCCGTTCATGTCCGACGAGACATTTCAGAGCCCCATTCTTATAATTGGTGAGGGTTCCTAAAGGTAAAATACAATGATAGTGTGCAAGGTGAAGTTTTGACTACTGTGGACAGGTGATAACTTGCAATGTTGGGAATAATACTTTATATCTAAGTCTGGGCAGCTGAATATGAAAATAAGTGCCTTTGGCAACAGCCTGTAAATACATAATATAAGAAAATCAAAAGTAAAACCAGTACAAATCCATCTGAAATGACAACATTATAGTGGGAAAGACTTGCACCTGTTTTACAGGTTTCTTTCATTAGTCGACATCGATCCTTTACAGAAGAGGCACTCCGGCCCAGAGCAGCGCCTATCGTCGCCCAGTCATTCCCATGCTTCACCCGAAGCCTGAAAAAGAAAGAGAAAACAGATAAAAAGAGAATTTTGTTACTTACCGTAAATTCTTTTTCTTATAGTTCCGACATGGGAGACCCAGACCATGGGTGTATAGCTTCTGCCTCCGGAGGACACACAAAGTACTACACTCAAACGTGTAGCTCCTCCCTCCTAGCATATACACCCCCTGGTAGCCAGTCCTAGCCAGTTTAGTGCAAAAGCTGAAGGAGGACATCCACCCATAAGTAGAGATAGAGCAAAACCCGGAACAACCGGAACCTCTGTCTACAACAACAACAGCCGGTGAAAACACACGGAACAAGAAACCTGCCAACAGGCAACAGGGAGGGTGCTGGGTCTCCCATGTCGGAACTATAAGAAAAAGAATTTACGGTAAGTAACAAAATTCTCTTTTTCTTCATCGTTCCTTATGGGAGACCCAGACCATGGGACGTTCCAAAGCAGTCCATGGGTGGGAATAAACAGAAAAACTGAGAAGTAGGCGAAACCTAACTTCACAAATGGGCGACAGCCGCCTGAAGGATGCGTCTGCCCAAGCTCGCATCTGCCGAAGCATGAGCATGCACTTGGTAGTGCTTCAAAAAGGTATGCAGACTAATCCAAGTGGCAGTCTGACAGACCTGCTGAGCCGTAGCCTGGGCCTGAAAGCCTAAGAGGCACCGACAGCTCTGGTCAAGTGTGCCTTGATCCCCGGCGGGAGAGGCACTTGAGTACATTGGTAGGTATCGGAAATGGCCGACCTAATCCAACGAGCCAGGGTCGGCTTAGATGCCGAGAGGCCCTTACGCTGACCAGTGGTCAGCACAAAAGAGAGGTGCACCGCCTAAGAACAGCGGTGCGAGACACATAGATCCGGAGCGCCCGCACCAGATCCAGAGTATGCAACGCCTTTTCAAGCGATGAACAGGAGCCGGACAAAAGGAAGGCAGGGAAATGCCCCGGTTAAGGTGGAAGCAGCAACCACCTTAGGGAGAAAGTCCGGAGTCGGACGGAGAACCACCTTGTCTTGATGAAAAACCAAAAAAGGGATGACTCCGAAGAGAGTGCAGCCAAAACAGAGACTCTTTTGAGGGAAGTTATGGCCACTAGAAAGACCACTTTCTGTGAAAGACGAAACAAAGAAACCTCCCTAAGAGGCTCAAAGGGGGGTTTCCGGAAGCCGTGAGGACCGGATTAAGGTCCCAGGGCTCCAAAGGCCGCCGGTAAGGCGGAATGATGTGAGATGCGCCCTGCATGAAGGAGCGCACCTGAGCCAGCCGGGCGATACGCCGCTGGCACAACACTGACAGAGCCGAGACCTGTCCCTTGAGGGAATTGAGGGATAGTCCTAGCTGCAGACCGGACAGTAGAAGGGACAGGAGGGTCGGCAAGGCAAAAAGGCCAAAGGATACTTCCGAGCTCGAGTCATAGTGGAGATGACTTCAGGAGGGATACCAGAAGTCGTCAAGATCCAGGACTCAAAAGCCACGCCGTCAATCTGAGAGCCGCAGGATTCTGGCGGAAAGACGGACCTCGTGAGAGAAGGTCTGGACAGTCCGGGACATGCCATGGCACCTCTACGGACAGATGGAGCAGGTCAGGGTACCAAGCTTGCCTGGGTCAGTCTGGAGTAATGAGAATGACCCGACGGCCCTCCATTCTGATCTTGCGCAAGACTCTGGGCAAGAGCTAGAGGGTGAAACACGTAAGACAGACGAAGCTGGGACCAAACTTGAACCAGTGCGTCTGCTGCAAAAGCCTGAGGATCGTGGAGCAGAGCCCACTCGCCGCTGTCCACGGTTTGACGGCTGAGATAATCTGCCTCCCAGTTTTCCACGTCTGGGATGTGGACTGCGGATATGGTGGACTAGGAGTCCTCCGTCCACTGAAGATGCGTTGAACCTCCAACATTGCCAGGCGGCTGAGTGTCCCGCCCTGGAGGTTGATGTAGGCAAACGCTGTCGCGTTGTCTGACTGGACTCGAATGTGCCTGGCCGCCAACAGATGGTGAAAGGCTTAGAGAGCTAGAAACACAGCTCTGATTTCCAGCACATTGATCCAGAGGGCTGATTCGGACAGAGTCCAAGTGCCCTGCGCTCCATGGTGGAGATATACTGCTCCCCAGCCGGATAGACTAGCATCCTGGTGAGGATCACCCGGGACGGGGCCAGGAAGGAGCGTCCCTGAGACAGAGGGGCCGAAGCCACCACTGAAACGAGCCCCTGGTCTGTGGCGAAGCCACCACCCCGTGGAAGGAGGAAGTCCGCTTGTTCCAACAGCGGAAAATGGCCAGCCGCAGAGGACGCAGATGGAACTGGGCAAGGGAATCGCTTCCATTGACGCCACAATCTGATCCAGCACCTGTATTAGGTGCTGGAACGACGTCGACCGCCAGCGGAGGGACTGCTGTTTGACTAAGGGCAGCTTCACAAGTGCCGACAGAGTCTCGAATTGCGTCCCTGGGTACGTGAACTTCTGGGTCGAAGTCAGAGTGGACTTGGACAGAATGACAAGCCACCCGAATTGGTTAGAGTGGCGAGAGTGAGCGAGGCACTCCGCTAACAGTCTGCACTGGATGAAGCCCTGACTAGAAGGCCGTCCAGGACAAAAGGATCACTGCCAACCCCTAGAGGTGCAGGACCGCAATCACAGCTGCCCCGACCTTGCGAATACTCGAGGGGCCGTGGCTAACCCCAAGGGAAGAGCCACGAATTGGACCACTCCGATTGCAAAACGTAGCCAACGCTGGTGTGAAACTGCGATTGGCACATGCAGATAGGCATCTCTGATGTCGATGGATGCTAGGGAATCTCCTTGGGTCATTGATTGATCGCAGAGACTCCATGCGAAAATGCCGCACCTGAACATGCTTGAGAAGCTTGAGATCCAGGTCGGAAGGCACCGCCCTCTTCGGGGACTAGGAATAGATTTAAGTAGAAATCTCAGAACCGTTCCCAGTCGGGAACCGGTACAATTACTCCATTGGCCTGCAAGAATGCCACGGCCCGTGAGAAGGCAGCGGCCTTGGAGCAGGGGGGAGTTGACAGAAAAAATCTGTTTGGCGGGCTGGATAGAATTCTATCCTGTAGCCGTGGGAGATGGTATCCCGCACCCACTGATCGGAGACGTGTTAAAACCATACGTCGCCAAAGTGGGAGAGCCTGCCACCGACCAAGGACGTTGCTGGCGTGGCCAGATAGCCAGGAGGAGGCTAACTTAGTGGCAGCAGCTCCTGCGGTCTTCTGAGGACGCGGCTTCGTGCGCCAGTTGGGTTTACGATCCTTGGCTGAGCTAGTGGACGAGGCCGAGGGCTTAGAGAACGATCAGATGGAGGAACGAAAGGAACGAAACCTCGACTGATTCCTGCCCTGGACAGGTTTCCTGGTTTAGGTTTGTGGCATGGAAGAACTCTTCCCGCCAAGAGCTTCCTTAATAATTTCATCCAGTTGTTCCCGAATAGTCTGGTCCCAGCAAAAGGTATCCCAGCAAGGAACTTCTTTAGAAGCATCTGCCTTCCACTCTCGAAGCCACAGGAGCCTGCGGATAGCGAGGAAATTAGCCGAGGCCACCGCAGTGCGGTGAGAGTCTCCAGCATGGCAGACATGGCATAGGATGAAAAGACTGAAGTCTGGAAGTTAAGGCAACCATTTCGGGCATAGAGTCCCTGTGAGGGAATGCATCTCCTCTAGAGAAGCAGAGATGGCTTTGAAAGCCCGCACTGCTGCAAAAGATGGGGACAACGAGGCCCCTGCCGCCTCCATACAGATTTGGCCAGAAGGACAACCTGGCGGACAGCAAAACCTTAAGTGAGGTGCCATCAGCCACTGATACAACGGTCCGGGCTGACCACTCCTTGACCACCTCTGGTGGAAAGGGAAAACTGTCATCAGAACCACGCTTTGGGAAGCGTTTGTCAGAGCAGACCCTGGGCTTGGTCACAGTGGCCTGAAAACTGGAGTGGTTAAGGAACACACTCCTTGTTCTCTTAGGCAAGGTAAACTGGTGCCTTTTTGCCAGAGAGGGTTGCTCCTCTGATACTGGCGGATTGAGGTCCAGTACAGAATTAATGTACAGTGGGATCCTTAGAGAGGTGCCGTCAGCCACTGATACAACTATCCGGGCTGAAAGTCTAGACACCGGAGGGTCCACCCTTGGTGAATGAGCCCACTCCTTGACCACCTCTGGTGGAAGGGGGAAACAGTCATCAGAACCACGCTTTGGGAGCGTCTGTCAGGACAGGCTCTGGGCTTGGTCACAGTGGGCTGAAAACTGGAGTGGTTAAGGAACACACTCCTTGTTCTCTTTAAGGTATACTGATGCCTTTCTGCCAGAGGGGGATGCTCCCCTGATACAGGCGGATTGAGGTCCAGTACAAATATAATGGACGCAATCAAATCATTAGCATCTGCATCACCTTCGGACAGATCAATGGTACATGAAGTAGCGTCCGAGCCCCTAGTAAAGACATCCTCCTCGTCCTGTGAGTCAGCTCGTGAATCAGAGCTGCGGGACGGGGAAGGACAGGGGACCCTGCGTCTCCATTTTAGGAGGACGGGGTCTGAGACCAGATGAAGAGTCCTCTGTGAGCTTTGCTGAGCGAGCCGTAGCAGCAGAAGCGCCCTGAGAAGGGGGCTAATGCATGCTCAGCAGAGTCCGGGACAGCTGTCCCCTGGAAAGAGCGGATTCTACCCAAACCGGGGGTTCAGTCACCGGAGCCGGAGCAGCTGG
This sequence comes from Anomaloglossus baeobatrachus, assembly GCF_048569485.1. Lineage (NCBI taxonomy): Eukaryota > Metazoa > Chordata > Amphibia > Anura > Aromobatidae > Anomaloglossus > Anomaloglossus baeobatrachus. The sequence continues at coordinate 389,222,076 of NC_134356.1, read as the reverse complement.
AGGAACCACTGATGAGCCTCCAGGCTGAGGGACCACTGTGTTTATGTGCTCGGTACAGGCAGTACGAGTCTACATGCAGTGCATATTAAAAACAGCCTTGCAGCCTTGCTCTGATGTGAGACATGCTGCAGAAGTGGGGGCTCTGTCCAGAATGACCCCCAGCAGAGTATATAAACAGCTGCACAACCGGAGGTTGTGGCTTGCCAGACCGTTTAACATGCATCTCTGTGCCCTCCAGTCCCCCAGCCCAGGCCCCCATTTGTCACAATGTGGTATCTCTGTGCCTATGCAGACATTGAGAACGCTGATAAAATGGCGACCGGAGCGAGGAGAGGGGGCGGGGCCTGCTCTGAGAACGGGCAAATGAGGTATACAGGGGAGGGAATCTTTCCTCAGTGAGGAGTGTCCGTTCCCTGTGCTGAACAGCCGCTGGGCGGAGCCGCACTGTCCCTCTGCATGACTGACATGCAGGGGCAGTGAAATCAAAACTAGGCCTCAGGCGAAGCCGGGGCCTAGATTTAAACATGCGGCCAGCGTGCAGGCACCATCGGCGCGGTTCTCCAGTGAAAACTGGAGAACCGGCCGGAAATGTTAACACGGTCATATAACACACTCTCCCCAATATATAAAGTACAAGGGACCCCTGGAAAGACCACTTTCTGTGGTAAAAACGTCTCAGTACTTAGCTTGTGAGACGCAGGTGCCAGGTCCCTGGCAGGTGAGCGCTCCGTCCGGCAGGATCCTGAAAGGGCTGCGGATGGAGACCGGTCTCCTGCAAAGCAGTGAGAACCGTGATGGCTCCCACTTCAAGCCAGAGCCCCAGGGGATGGTGAAGGAGCGCGGCATGTGAAGGCTCCAGCCTTGTAAAATCAACCTTAACAGCACCGCCGACACAGTGGGGTGAGAAGGGACATGCCGGGAGTCCAGACTGGACCCGCTTTTCTTCCAAATCTTTGAAATCAAAAATCAGAGAATGCATGTGTGTGTGTGACCTCCTGAACACAAAGCATTAAAACTGGCTAGGAATGGCTACCAGGGGGTGTATATGCTAGGAGGGAGGAGCTACACGTTTTGAGTGTAGTACTTTGTGTGTCCTCCGGAGGCAGAAGCTATACACCCATGGTCTGGGTCTCCCATAAGGAACGATGAAGAAAAGACAATCACATTATTATAGGTTTCTTTGGTGGCATTGCAGAAACATTGAAGGCTTTCTGCTGAGCAACCCCTGATGCTTCGGCTAACCATTAAGGTTTACAGCACTGGGACAGCAGAGACCAGCTTGTTATCTGCAGCTATACTGTAACTAAAGGCTGGCTATAAATTGCCATTATGTTCACTGCACGCTTATTCACATGTGACACAGAGGTGGCTGATTAACCATGCAAACACATCCCCCCCTTCTCTGAAAGGTCACTACACCTAAAAATCAATCCTGTCTATAATTGCTGTGCAAGCAGAAAGAAAAAAATATAGATAATTGTGCGTAATTTCAGCCTGGAGACAAACTGACGGTTTGGTCCTTCATTTGGACTAGTAATAAGAAGTTTGAAAATCCATTAACTCCTATGATTACTTCATTTAGTAAACTCAAAGGAGCAAAATGGATTTAGCAAATAAAGCATATTTATTGTCAGAAGTTAGAGATCAGTCCTGGACACGTAATGTGCACACAGATACAGGACTAATCACAGCTACAGTACACTATAACAGCTGTGTCTTGTAACAATGCTAATAACATACTGGTGACTGGCTCATGTGTCAAGGTTGGGAATTTAGGGAAAACAGCAAATTTGGTTTTTCGGGGTCACAGAGACGGAGTTCAAATCGATCTGCGCACATGTATGTAACTCGTATATTATAAAACATTCACAGTTATACAATTCAACATTTGACCTTGTGACGGGAACAAGGAGTAAAGATAAAGCCCCAGCTTCACATCCCAGCTGGTGAGAACTAGTGTGTTATGAATAACTCTTTGCTCATTGTTCATTTTGGCTTGATTATCTAGTTAACACATTCCTGTATGCACATCTTAGAATCATATTATGGCGTCTATGCAATTGTCATATAGACACACAGATAATTATGCAACGACATCTATACTTTGATCATTTACACACACAGATAATCTTATTACATTTGGACAAACGCCCTATAGCGTAGGCCTACCCTCACACATGCAGCCTTTATCTATCCCCCTTTTCTTCGAGATGGCTGGGCCATCTTGCAAACAATCACTTGAACCTTGTTTCACCCCCATCTCACCCCATTGTAGATTGTAAGCTCTTATGAGCAGGGTTGTCTTTATTTTTGCTTTAATTATTGTATCGTCTATAAGGGTTACTTATAATTGTTTTCCTATGAACCTTTGAATTGTAAAGCGCTGTGGTATTTAGAAATAAAGATTATTATTATTTCCGGAAAATTGAAATGGAAATTAGAAACTTTATTTGTGGAAATCATGATACATGCTCATTGGCAAAAGCCAGCATTATTTATCTCCGAGCTGAAAAGGGTTGTCCAGTTAAGTTTTTACCTATACGCTTTATAGGTGATAACTTTCTGCACCACTTAGATTGGGGAATTTGTATTCTCATTACAGAATGGCACAGCGTACGAGTGCCGGTCCCTTCATTCTCCATTGGGCTTCCAGCAAGAGCCAAGAGCAGTGCTTGGCAACGGATTTCTCACAACCGGTGCTTACAACACTGATTCCAGTGGTAGCAGTCACAGATCAAAAAATTATCACCTAACCTGCGGATACGTGATAACTTGATTTCATTGGACAACCCTTTTAAATCAAAAAAAATATATAGCTTAGGTTTCTTACTCTCTCAGTCTTTCAATTTCTGCATGTGTGTATCTGCAAAACAAAAAACACTGCAAATAACCATATATTCTGATGACAGACAGCATGGCAGCAAAAATATCCAAATCCAGGAAACACCATTTACCAAATAAAAGTAGTCTAATAATACACAATCCATACTGATAAAACATGGATACATAGTGAAATATACCTATATGCTATAAATTGTCAGGCTCGTTCATTGAAATTGGTCATGAACTCCACTGAGATTGATGACTAATCCTTATCATAGCGTATTGGTGCTGGTCTGACACCGTATACCGCACCTGATTATCCGTTAGCAGATTAGTAGGAGCTAAATAGGGTAGTGCTGATCAGTGCAAGTGGCCACTAAATAGTGTATGGTGCTGTGCTAACAGCTGATTGGTGGGGATGCTAAGTGCCATCTTGTATATAGATCATCAATATCATAGTAGTGTAAAGTCCCATATTGGTAAAAAAATGCAGACCTAAAGTAACTCCATGCCAGAAAATACACTGAAGGTAAAGATCACTAATATGAGTTGAGGTTATGTGTTAGGAATTACAAAAGACATTTGTCTAATCAAAAAACAGCATTAGGGTTAATTCAGAATGCAGATTCTCTGCAGATTTTAGCTTGTGATCTGCTCTAGTAAGGGTATGTGACCACGTAGCAGATTTGTGTACAGATTTTCTGCACACAAAACAAGTTTTGGCAGAAAAAAAACCCACGTGTTTTTCTTGTGTTTTCGCAGGAGCTTTTATGCATTCTTTTCCTGAATTTTTATGTCATCGCAGCATTCAGGAGGCAGGGAGAGGAATCGCTTACCTCTCCCTGGAGATCGAGTCCCTGTAATGCGATCACAGGGACCTGATCACTGGGTCATCACCGTGACAACCTCAAGTTACTGAGGTATGGATCGCCTTACAGACCATGCCAGATGCATGGTGTGTGAGGCGACGTGTCAGTGCTTTGAGTGCGGCACTGATAGAGATAACCCACTGCAGTCCTCAAGCTCGATCACTGCAGGGAATTATATCAGACGCCGGGAAAAACGCAGAAAAAAATTGACATGTTGCACATTTTTTCTGCACCAAAATCTGCAATATGTGCACAGCAAGTCAAGATTATCACAGGCTTTGCTGGGATGCGATTTTCCTTGCAGTATTGATTAAAATCTGAAAGAAAAATGCATGAAAAACGCAGCGTGGACACAGCCTAAAACTGTCAGTGGAATACAGTACAAGGGAAATTGATGAGATTTTACAAATCCGCCTCATGCTCTTTCTGTGCAAATTACAGTTAAGGTGCGTGCTCACGATCAGTGATTGCAGTGTTTTGGATGTAGCATGTTTTCGCTGAGTCCAAAATGCTGCCTTGTACAGTACAAGCAAAGTGGATGGGATTTCTAGAAATCTCGTGCCCACTGTGCTTGTTTTTTCCACAGCAAACACTGACCTGCAGAGCGTCTTTCCAGACCGCAGCATGTCAATTGTTTGCTGCGGATTCGCATGTATCCTCCGTAGAGAGAACAGAAACAGGAGTTCGCAGCGCACGGAACCCTGATGGTGGGTATGAGCAACTGCGATTTCCTGCGGAGGACACTCGCGGCCCCGCAGGTCAGGACCCGCTGCGTCCAGGACACAGTGAGTCCTGATCGTGGGTATATACCCTTAGGCTATGTGCACACGGTGCGTTTTTCTCGGCGTTTTTGCGCGTTTTTCGGGTGCGTTTTTGGCCTCAAAACTGCATGACTTTGCTTCCCCAGCAAAGTCTATGAGTTTTCATTTTTGCTGTCCCCACACAGCGTTTTTTTTCAGCTGCGTTTTTGTGGTGACCACAAAAACGCAGCATGTCAATTATTCCCGCGTTTTTCACTGCGCTTTTCATCCATTGAGTTCAATGGGATGTTGAAAGACGCAATGAGAAACGCAAATAGCTGCGTTTTGGTGCGTTTCTAAGACCAAAAACGCAGCTATAAGCGCAGGAGGTGGGTAGTAAAGTGACGTGTACAGGAAGAGGATTCCTTCTGTCAGTATAGACAGAAGCATGAATCCTCCCGGTACCGTCACCGCCGCGTCCATCTCCCGTCCTGTGCATGTATGCTGCCGTGCGGCGCCATGTACAGGCAGGAGGTGGAAGCGGCTGCGAAAACAAAAGTTAACAGTAGAATAAAAAAAAAAAAAGTTATACTCACCTGTCTGCAGCCTCGCGGTGCCATGCCCGCTCCCAGCTCCTGTCACGGTATCGCCACCCCCGCTTTGGCTGTGTGCAGTCTCCCCGGGGCAGGACCTTGCTTGCAGGACCTGGCGATGGATCACCTGATGCAGTCACCTGACGCATCAGCTGATCGAGTCTCGGGCTGACGCGGGCGCCCGGCCGGTATCAGCGGATGCGTCAGGAGACTTCATCCCTGATTACCGGCAGCTGCTGCAGCGATCGGACAGGATCAGACTCCCGCCCCATCGCTCCGGGAGCTGCCGGTAATTCAGCACATAAGTGAGTATTATTTTTTTTTTTTTTCTACTGATGCATCAGCTGATTGTATAATCGGCTTTTATACAATCAGCTGATGTGTGATGGGATTCACATCCTTTAACCTGACACATCATCTGATCGCTTTGCCTTCCAGCAAACCGATCAGATGATATTGGATCCTGATTGGACGGCGCGGGACCCTGACCCAGGATTACTGCGGAGGGGGGTTTATTTCAATAAAGATGGAGTCACTAATTGTGTTGTGTTTTATTTCTAATAAAAATATTTTTCTGTGTTGTGTTTTTTTTTTATCTTTACTAGAAATTCATGGTGGCCATGTCTAATATTGGCGTGACACCATGAATTTCGGGCTTAGGGCTAGCTGATAATATACAGCTAGCCCTAACTCCATTATTACCTGGCTAGCCACCCGGCATCAGGGCAGCCGGAAGAGTTGGATACAGCGCCAGAAGATGGCGCTTCTATGAAAGCGCCATTTTCTGGGGTGGCTGCGGGACTGCAATTCACAGAGGGGGTGCCCAGAAAGCATGGATTCCAATCCCCAGCTGCCTAGTTGTACCCGGCTGGACTCAAAAATGGGGCGAAGCTCACGTCATTTTTTTTTTTAAATTATTTCATGAAATAATTTAAAAAAAAAGGGCTTCCCTATATTTTTGGTTCCCAGCCGGGTACAAATAGGCAGCTGGGGGTTGGGGGCAGCCCGTACCTGCCTGCTGTACCCGGCTAGCATACAAAAATATGGCGAAGCCCACGTCATTTTTTTTTTTTGGGGGGGGCAAAGAAATCCTGCATACAGTCCTGGAAGGAGGATGCTGAGCCTTGTAGTTCGACAGCTGCTGTCTGCTCTCCTGCATACACTATTGGATGGAGGATGCTGAGCCTTGTAGTTCGACAGCTGCTGCTTGCTGTCCTGCATACACTATTGGATCGAGGATGCTGAGCCTTGTAGTTCTGCAGCTGTCTGCTCTTCTGCATACACTAGTGGAGAATGAAGAACACATTGAAGAAGGAAATGACATCAGACCTTTTTTTTTTTGTTCACTGATAAAAAACGCAGTGAGCAAAAACGCAGCAAAAAAACGCACCAAATCGCGGCAAAACGCGTGCGTTTTTTGCCGCGTTTTTTCGACGCAGGTGCGTTTTTGTGCGTTTTTAGCGGCCAAAAACGCACAAAAACGCAGCGTCAAAAAAACGCAGCGTGTGCACATAGCCTAACACTTCCAAATCAGTATGCATGAATTCAGAGGTAAATCAGCAACCAAATCTGCATATGATAGATGCAGAATTAACTGGAAGATCCAAGGCAGATTTGCACCGCATGTGAACTTACCCTTATTTTTCCCATTTTTAGAAAACCAGCCACATCTGTATAGTAGGATAATGTAACAAATGATGATACCATGTACTTTACTAGTTAAATACTTAAAGGGAAGGTGTCGCGGATTTTTATAATCCAAACAATGATTACTTGTAAGATAACATGAAGTTATAATGTTATCTTGCAATAAATAAAAGATGTCTTTTAGTTTTTATAATCTTTGAAAGCTGGCAATGGGGGCTGCCATGTCACATTCAAAGTTCTAGCACGACAGTGCAGCCTCAATTTACAGCACCTCATGGACATAAGGGATAGTAGTTGGATCCCGACCCCTTTAGTTCTGTTACTACTCAAATGGTAACGCCTATGTGGGCTGCCCAATTCCCAGCCGTGGGTGGGTTCAGCCGCCATTTTTCCATAGCCCACGATTTTGGCTGGATTGTATTTTTTCCCCCTACCGCCAGGATCTGAAGGAACAAGCAGCACCAGCTTCTGTCCTAACAGCTCCGCCTCCTAGAACAGAACCAGCCTTACCGACAGCTGAAGATCAGCGTTGATCCGTTGAGGGGCGGTGTGCAGCGGTGGAGGACCGGCGCTGACCTGTGGAGTAGCGTTGAACGGTGAAGCAGCGGTGGCGGACCGGTACTGATCAGTGGAGCAGCGTGCAGCGGTGGAGGAGCAGCGTTCATCTGTGGAGGAGCGGCGCTGATCGGTGGAGGAGCGGCGGCGTGCAGCGGTGGAGAAACGGCGCTGATCGGTGGAGGAGTAGCGGTGAAGGAGCGGCGCTAATCGGTGGAGCGGCGGCGTCCAGCGGTGTAGGAGCGGCGCTGATCGGTGGAGCGGTGGCGTGCACCTGAAGATAATAAACCACAGGAGAGTGACGGTGACAGATAACACACATATACATACTGTTACACATATACACAGACAGATCAGAGCCCCCACATATATACAGACGTAGCAGGCTCTAACCCCAGTCTGTATATATGTGGGGGCTCTGATCTGTCTGTGTATATGTGTAACAGTATGTATATGTGTGTTATCTGTCACAGTCACTCTCCTGTGGTTTATTATCTTCAGGTGCACGCCACCGATTAGCGCCTCTGCTACATCGCTGGACGCCGCCGCTCCACCGATTAGCACCGCTCCTTCACCGCTGCTCCTCCACCGATGTGTGTGTGTGTGTGTGTGTGTGTGTGTGTGTGTGTGTGTGTGTATATGTATGTATGTATGTATGTATGTATGTATGTATGTATGTATGTATGTATGTATGGCCCCGTCCGCCATGGCCCCGTCCCCCCACACCGATTGGCCGCTCGCCCAGGCTGCGCCCCCACACGGATTGGCCAGCCGCTCGCCCAGGCTCCGCCCCCCCCACAGATTGGCCTCTCGCCCCGGCACCCTGCAGGCATTGGCAATTCGGCCACGCCACGCCCCCCTCACGCAATGCACGCTAGCTCTGGCCCCGCCCCCTCCCTCCCCCCGCGCATTCCCCGAACTGACACGGCTGTCACGGAGGTGAGTACTGTACTCCCCCCCCCTCCCCCCCCCCCCCGCGCATTCCCCGAACTGACACGGCTGTCACGGAGGTGAGTACTGTACTCCCCCCCCACCCCCACCCCACCCCCGGCCCCCGCTCGCACGGGAGTGGTGTGGATACGTTGGTAACCATGCTCGCATGGTTACAAGCGCATCAAGGTCCTGCTGCGGCGGAAGATCCACACGCACACACATAACAGCACACACACAAACATACACACACATCAGATCACACTCATTCTCACACACACACACCTCACACACACCTCACATCGCATCCACACACTCACAGCATCCGGCGATATCGCTTGCTTCTCGGCCTCGATACTGTGCTGTTGTGACCTTCCAGGACCTGACGGAGGATCACATGGCCAGAGGCATGTGATATCTCCGGATGTTGTGAGTATCAGCGCGTATGTGCGATATCGTCAGTGTCTGTGTGTGTGAGTGTATGCGATCGGGTGTGTGTGAGTGGATGCGATCGGGTGTGTGTGAGTGGATGCGATCGGGTGTGTGTGAGTGGATGCGATCGGGTGTGTGTGAGTGGATGCGATCGGGTGTGTGTGAGTGTCGGCAGAGGAGCACGGCGTGCTGGAGGAGGCTGGGAGCAGAGAGGCTGATCATGGGGAAGGCTGGGAGGGGGAGGCTGATGCTGGGGGAGACTGGGAGGGGAAGGCTGATGCTGAAGGAGGCTGGGAGGGGGAGGCTGGGAGGAAGGAGGCTGGGAGGAGAGAGGCTGATCCTGGGGAAGGCTGGGAAGGGGAGGCTGATGCTGAGGGAGGCTGGAAGGAGAGAGGCTGATGCTGGGGGAGGCTGGAAGGAGAGAGGCTGAGGCTGGAAGGAGAGAGGCTGAGGCTGGAAGGAGAGAGGCTGATGCTGGGGAAGGCTGATGCTGAGGGAGGCTGGGAGGGGAAAGCTGATGCTGGGGAAGGCTGGGAGGACGGAGGCTGGGAGGAGAGAGGCTGATCCTGGGGAAGTCTGGGAGAGGGAGGCTGATGCTGGGGGAGGCTGGAAGGAGAGAGGCTGATGCTGGGGGAGGCTGGAAGGAGAGAGGCTGATGCTGGGGGAGGCTGGAAGGAGAGAGGCTAATGCTGGTGGAGGCTGATGCTGGGGGAGACTGGGAGGGGAAGGCTGATGCTGAGGGAGGCTGGGAGGTGGAGGCTGGGAGGAAGGAGGCTGGGAGGAGAGAGGCTGATCCTGGGGAAGGCTGGGAAAGGGAGGCTGATGCTGAGGGAGGCTGGAAGGAGAGAGGCTGATGCTGGTGGAGGCTGATGCTGGTGGAGGCTGATGCTTGGGGAGGCTGATGCTGGGGGAGGCTGATGCTGGGGGAGGCTGATGCTGGGGGAGGCTGATGCTGGGGGAGGCTGATGCTGGGGGAGGCTGATGCTGGGGGAGGCTGATGCTGGGGGAGACTGGGAGCGGAAGGCTGATGCTGAGGGAGGCTGGGAGCGGAAGGCTGGGAAGAAGGAGGCTGGGAGGAGAGAGGCTGATCCTGGGGAAGGCTGGGAAGAGGAGGCTGATGCTGAGGGAGGCTGGAAGGAGAGAGGCTGATGCTGGGGGAGGCTGGAAGGAGAGAGGCTGATGCTGGGGAAGGCTGGGAAGAGGAGGCTGATGCTGAGGGAGGCTGGAAGGAGAGAGGCTGATGCTGGGGGAGGCTGGAAGGAGAGAGGCTGAGGCTGGGGAAGGCTGATGCTGAGGGAGGCTGGGAGGGGAAAGCTGATGCTGGGGAAGGCTGGGAGAGGGAGGCTGATGCTGGAGGAGGCTGGAAGGAGAGAGGCTGATGCTGGCGGAGGCTGATGCTGGGGGAGGCTGGAAGGAGAGAGGCTGATGCTGGTGGAGGCTGATGCTTGGGGAGGCTGGGAGGAGGGAGGCTGGGAGAGGTAGGCTGAGAGAAGAGAGGCTGATGCGCACACACACACACACACACACACACGCGCGCGCACTGCACAACACACCACACACACACACACACACACACACACACACACTGGGAACCACAAACTGCCCTACACAGACACCCACACACACAGACAACGCTGCACACACACAACACCCAACACACAAACACCGCGGCACACACAAATATACGCACATACCGCACAACACACACATTGCACAAAACATACCTCCCCCAAAAACACACCACACACACACAACGCTACAGACACACAGCGCTCCACAAACAACGCAACACACACAACACACATACAACACCGCTCTCACCCCCCGTCACACCCAGACAACACCCAGAACATGTACAGCGCCTACACAAACACTTGGTAACTACACACAACAACATCTCTCTCTCATATATATATATATATATATATATATATATATAAATATAACAAAAATCATACATGAACTACACAATACGTAAATTCTAGAATACCCGATGCGTAGAATCGGGCCACCTTCTAGTATATATATAATTGCCTTATTCTGTCTGTCTGTCTTGCTCCAAAATTGTGTCCTTACGGTGACACAAAGCTGATTGGCCGCTGGGCTCGCCATGGCCCCGCCCCCCCCACGGATTGGCCGCTCGCCTAGGCTCCGCCCCCCCCACGGATTGGTCGCTCGCCTCGGCCTGGCCTCGCCCTCCGCATGGATTGGCCGCTCGCCCCGGCCCTCCGCACGCAGCGCCAGACATAACCTTGCGCTGCTGGGATCGTGACGGAGCCGGTGTACGCTGGTAACCATTATACACATCGGGTAACTAAGGTCCCTTAGTTACCCGATGTGTATCATAGTTACCAGTGTACACCGGCTCCGTCACGATCCCAGCAGCGCCAGACATACCCTTGCGATGCTGGGATCTTGACGGAGCTGGTGAACGCTGGTAACCATTATACACATCGGGTAACTAAGGTATATGGAGCACGATGGGGGGTGCGCAGCATGGGGGATGGGGCACGATGGGGGGTGCACACCTCCCCCCAACACACACACACACACACACACACAACACTGGGAACCACAAACACCGCCATACACAGACACCCACACACACAGACAACGCCGCACACACACACACACACACACACACACACACACAACACCCAACACCCAACACCCAAACACCGCGGCATACATATAATATACGCACATACCGCACAACACACACATTGCACAAAACATACCTCCCCCCAAAACACACCACACCCACACAAACCGCGCAACACACACACACACAACGCTATAAACACACAGCGCTCCACAAACAACGCAACACACATACAACACCGCTCTCACCCCCCGCCACACGCAGAACATGTACAGCGCCCTACACAAACACTTGGTAACTACACACAACAACATCTATATATATATATATATATATATAACAAAATCATACATGAACTACACAATACGTAAATTCTAGAATACCCGATGCGTAGAATCGGGCCACCTTCTAGTGTGTTTAATCAACAAGATACCGAAATTATTCATGCCACTTATAACAAGTAATTCAACCCAGAATTTGTCCCCAAATCAGGCAACAAATAAGTGGTTCATGTTAAAACATAATTTTTATTACATATATTAAAAAAAACATTACAAACATTAAAAAACAGATAAATCCTGTGGGGACCTGATATATACCCAGACACCAAATAACAGTCATAAAAGGGAAATATGTATTGGTAATATAGCCTCCAAATCCCATAAACTGATTTATGTACACCTGATGTATAAGATATATAATATATGAACTACAAAAAATGGATTACAGTACCAAAAATCATGTTATTGCCTACTGCCCTATCTTTCATGCATTACTACATATATAAAGTGGTGCTGCTAGTAAATTACCATGCAGCCACTAAGGCACTATAAGCACTGATAGTTATATATAATTCACACAGAATATGGGTTAATGAGTCAAAGTTCAAGCAATTGCCTGCTGCCCTATGCATTACTTCATATATAGTGGTGCTGCTAGAAACTACCATACAGCCACTGAGGCACTAAAAGCACTTGATAGCTATATATAATCCACACAAATATGGGTTAAAGTGCAAGAATTCAAGCTATTGCGTGCTGCCCTATTACAATATTGTGTCAATTCCTAATAACTTTGAGCCATAATAGCTACCTGATAATAAATAACCGCAGGATCTGGGTGATCGGTCCCTCCACCCCTATTGTAATAGGGCAGCAGGCAATAGCTTGAATTCTTGCACTTTAACCCATATTTGTGTGGATTATATATAGCTATCAAGTGCTTTTAGTGCCTCAGTGGCTGTATGGTAGTTTCTAGCAGCACCACTATATATGAAGTAATGCATAGGGCAGCAGGCAATTGCTTGAACTTTGACTCATTAACCCATATTCTGTGTGAATTATATATAACTATCAGTGCTTATAGTGCCTTAGTGGCTGCATGGTAATTTACTAGCAGCACCACTTTATATATGTAGTAATGCATGAAAGATAGGGCAGTAGGCAATAACATGATTTTTGGTACTGTAATCCATTTTTTGTAGTTCATATATTATATATCTTATACATCAGGTGTACATAAATCAGTTTATGGGATTTGGAGGCTATATTACCAATACATATTTCCCTTTTATGACTGTTATTTGGTGTCTGGGTATATATCAGGTCCCCACAGGATTTATCTGTTTTTTAATGTTTGTAATGTTTTTTTTTAATATATGTAATAAAAATTATGTTTTAACATGAACCACTTATTTGTTGCCTGATTTGGGGACAAATTCTGGGTTGAATCACCTTCTAGTGTGTGTATATTATTATATATATATATATATATATAATATGACTGTGGTTAGAGCCCCTTCCCCCTATATATATATATATATGACTATGCTTAGAGCCCCCCCCATATGTATATACACTGTTCACAGAGCCACAACACATATACACCTAGACTGTAAGATCAGCGCTCTCCTCTCCTGACTTCCTCTGTGCTGCTGTGGACCTGCTCCTTCCTCTGTGTCTCCATGAGCTCCTGTCAGATCAACGCTCTCCTCTCCTGACATCCTCTGTGCTGCTGTGGACCTGCTCCTTCCTCTGTGTCTCCGTGAGCTCCTGTAAGATCTGTGCTCTCCTTTCCTGACATTCTCTGTGCTGCTGTGGACCTGCTCCTTCCTCTGTGTCTGTCTGTGAGCCTCCTGTAAGATCTGTGCTCTCCACTCCTGACATTCTCTGTCCTGCTGTGGACCTGCTCCTTCCTCTGTGTCTGTCTGTGAGCTCCTGTCAGATCAGCGCTCACCTCCCCTGACATGCTCTGTGCTGCTGTGGACCTGCTCCTTCCTCTGTGTCTCCGTGAGCTCCTGTCAGATCAGTGCTCACCTCCCCTGACATCCTCTGTGCTGCTGTGGACCTGCTCCTTCCTCTGTGTCTGTCTGTGAGCTCCTGTCAGATCAGCGCTCACCTCCCCTGACATCCTCTGTGCTGCTGTGGACCTGCTCCTTCCTCTGTGTCTGTCTGTGAGCTCCTGTCAGATCAGCGCTCACCTCCCCTGACATTCTCTGTGCTCCTGCTCAAGAACACATTTCTCGTTTTGGCAAAAAATAAAAATGTTCTCTTTTCTGTGTACAACAGTTGTAAATAAAAAAGAAATTGTTTTACAATTGGATTGATGCCTTTTAATTTTCCAACCAACAAAACGTTTGTTTGCTACGACTGTATTTATTTTAATATATACAAGAAAAATAAGTCCGGCACTCAAAACGGGACAACAAGAAAAAGTAGAATCCAGATGATTTTTGCGGTTATTAATTTTTATTCTTTTGATTATTGCTACAATTTTTTCTTTTTATGTCCATAAGTAATAATGGTATCAACGTTTCGACAGAATCTGTCTTTTTTCCAAGACTGTCAGTAGGGACAAGTGAAAAGCAGAGAAAAAGCAATTGAATACGTATTTGACTCGATGAAAAGCGAAAGCACTATGTCCAGGGATCAAAAGAATAGGTGAAACACCTTGTGAATTATAAAACCAGAAGAAACATCCAGAATATGGCGTTATGCAATTTGCTATGCAAATGGTAAACCGAAGAGGAAGTAAGGGGGTGGCAGCACCCGCCGCCGCAGCTCACCCAGCGATACCCGCCGCCGCAGCTCATCCAGCGATGCCCGCCGCCGCAGCTCACCCAGTGATGCCCGTCGCCGCAGCTCACCCCAGCTTTGTGTGTGTGTGTGTGTGTGTGTGTGTGTGGCACAAGGTCCCCATTCGGGGTGATGTGTGTGTGTGTGTGTGTGTGTGGCACAAGGTCCCCATCAGGGGTGATGTGTGTGTGTGGGTGGCACAAGGTCCCCCATCAGGGGTGATGTGTGTGTGGCACGAGGTCCCCATCAGGGGTGATGTGTGTGTGTGTGTGTGTGTGTGTGTGTGGGTGGCACAAGGTCCCCATCAGGGGTGATGTGTGTGTGTGGCACAAGGTCCCCATCAGGGGTGATGTGTATGTGTGTGTGTGTGTGTGTGTCACAAGGTCCCCATCAGGGGTGATGTGTGTGTGTGTGGGTGGCACAAGGTCCCCATCAGGGGTGAGTGTGTGTGTGTGCGCGCCACTGCATGTGAGTACCTGTGTGTGTACCGGTGATACTGTCTGCTGAGCTGTGTATCTAATCCTGTGTGATACTGTTTGCATAGCTGTGTATCTAATCTCCTGTATGATACTGTCTGCTGAGCCGTGTCTCTAATCTCCTGTGTGATACTGTCTGCTGAGCCGTGTATCTAATCCTATCCTGTCTGCTGAGCCGTGTATCTAATCCTCTCCTGTGTGATACTGTCTGCTGAGCTGTGTATCTAATCCTATGGTGTGTGATACTGTCTGCTGAGCTGTGTATCTAATCCTCTCCTGTGTGATACTGTCTGCTGAGCTGGGTATCTAATCCTATCCTGTGTGATACTGTCTGCACGGCTGTGTATCTAATCCTATCGTGTGATACGGTCTGCTGAGCTGTGTATCTAATCCTCTCCTTTGAGATACTGTCTGCTGAGCTGTGTATCTAATCCTCTCCTGTGTGATACTGTCTGCAGGGCTGTGTATCTAATCCTATCCTGTGTGATACTGTCTGCTGAGCTGTGTATCTAATCCTATCCTGTGTGATACTGTCTGCTGAGCTGTGTATCTAATCCTATGGTGTGTGATACTGTCTGCTGAGCTGTGTATCTAATCCTCTCCTGTGTGATACTGTCTGCAGGGCTGTGTATCTAATCCTATCGTGTGATACTGTCTGCTGAGCTGTGTATCTAATCCTCTCCTGTGTGATACTGTCTGCTGAGCTGTGCATCTAATCCTCTCCTGTGTGATACTGTCTGCTGAGCTGTGTATCTAATCCTCTCCTGTGTGATACTGTCTGCTGAGCTGGGTATCTAATCCTATGGTGTGTGATACTGTCTGCTGAGCTGTGTATCTAATCCTCTCCTGTGTGATACTGTCTGCTGAGCTGTGCATCTAATCCTCTCCTGTGTGATACTGTCTGCTGAGCTGGGTATCTAATCCTATCCTGTGTGATACTGTCTGCTGAGCTGGGTATCTAATCCTATCCTGTGTGATACTGTCTGCTGAGCTTTGTATCTAATCCTCTCCTGAGTGATACTGTCTGCTGAGCTGTGTATCTAATCCTCTCCTGTGTGATACTGTCTGCTGAGCTGTGTATCTAATCCTCTCCTGTGTGATACTGTCTGCTGAGCTCTGTATCTAATCCTATCCTATGGGATACTGTCTGCTGAGCTGTGTATCTAATCCTATCCTGTGGGATACTGTCTGCTGAGCTGTGTATCTAATCCTATCCAGTGTGATACTGTCTGCTGAGCTGTGTATCTAATCCTATCCTGTGGGATACTGTCTGCTGAGCTGTGTATCTAATCCTCTCCTGTGTGACACTGTCTGCAGAGCCGTGTATCTACCGTATTTTTCGGACTATAAGACGCACCGGACTATAAGACGCACCCTGGTTTTAGAGGAGGAAAATAGGAAAATAAAATTTTAAGCAAAAAATGTGGTCATGACACACTTATGGGGCGAGTATCTGCTGCTGACACTTTTATGGGGGTAATGTCCCCAAATTCTCTACTAAGGTGCCGCATCCTGGTAATGATCCTCCCTGCCTGGTATATACAGTATATGTCTCTCATCCTGCTATATACCGTAATCCTGCCATATGGCCGCATCCTGCTATATACTGGCATGTGGCCGCATCCTGCTATATAACCCATCATGGCGGCATATGGCCCCATCTGGCTCATAATATGCCCCCATCTGGTTCATAATATGCCCCCATCCTGCTCATAATATGCCCCCATCCTGCTCATAATATGCCCCCATCCGGCTCATAATATGCCCCCATCCGGCTCATAATATGCCCCCATCCGGCTCATAATATGCCCCCATCCTGCTCATAATATGCCCCCATCCGGCTCATAATATGCCCCCATCCTGCTCATAATATGCCCCCATCTCTGGCTCATAATATGCCCCCATCTCTGGCTCATAATATGCCCCCATCTCTGGCTCATAATATGCCCCCATCTCTGGCTCATAATATGCCCCCATCCTGCTCATAATATGCCCCCATCCGGCTCATAATATGCCTCCATCCGGCTCATAATATGCCCCCATCTGGCTCATAATATGCCCCCATCCGGCTCATAATATGCCCCCATCCGGCTCATAATATGCCCCCATCCGGCTCATAATATGCCCCCATCCGGCTCATAATATGCCCCCATCCGGCTCATAATATGCCCCCATCCGGCTCATAATATGCCCCCATCCTGCTCATAATATGCCCCCATCCGGCTCATAATATGCCCCCATCCGGCTCATAATATGCCCCCATCCGGCTCATAATATGCCCCCATCCGGCTCATAATATGCCCCCATCCTGCTCATAATATGCCCCCATCCGGCTCATAATATGCCCCCATCCTGCTCATAATATGCCCCCATCCGGCTCATAATATGCCCCCATCTGGCTCATAATATGCCCCTATCTGGCTCATAATATGCCCCCATCCTGCTCATAATATGCCCCCATCCGGCTCATAATATGCCCCCATCCTGCTCATAATATGCCCCCATCCGGCTCATAATATATCCCCATCCGGCTCATAATATGCCCCCATCCGGCTCATAATATGCCCCCATCCGGCTCATAATATGCCCCCATCCGGCTCATAATATGCCCCCATCCGGCTCATAATATGCCCCCATCCTGCTCATAATATGCCCCCATCCTGCTCATAATATGCCCCCATCCTGCTCATCATATGCCCCCATCCTGCTCATAATATGCCCCCATCTGGCTCATAATATGCCCCCATCCGGCTCATAATATGCCCCCATCCTGGTGTATGGCCGCATCCTGTGGCACATAAAAAAATAAACGTTCATACTCACCTCACTTTACCTCACTCCCTGCAGCATCGCTCGTCCTCCCGTCTGTGTCAGCGGCAGCGCCGTTGATTGGAGCCGTTCCCATTGCCCTGCTGGATCGCGATCATCTCCTGTGTCTGTGCCAGTGTCCCGGCGGCTGCGTGTGGACACGTGCGCACAGCGATGACGTCATCGCTGTGCGCGCCGCTAGTCTCCCCTCAGCCGCCGGCACAAACACAGGAGATGATCGCGATCCAGCAGGGCAATGGGGACGGCTCCAATCAGCGGCGCTGCCGCTGACACAGACGGGAGGACGAGTGATGCTGCAGGGGAACGGTGAGTATACTGATTCACTGCTCCCCGCGCTGATGATGATGCACGGGGTGCAGTGAATAGAGCCGCACATGATCACTCCAGGCCGTAGTTGCCAGGGGTGATCATGCGAGCCGGCTGTTTATCCCCCGCCCATCATCCCGCCCACCTGTCAGCGCCGGCTTCAGCGCTGAGGGATGATGGGCGGGGGATGGGCGTGCATATTAAATGAGCGGGTCCACGTGGTCACGGCAGGCTGCTACAGCCTGCTCGTGCCCCCAATGACCCGCTCCACTGCAGCACCCACATTCCCCGCAGCCACATTCAGACCATAAGACGCACCCCCCACTTTCCCCCAACATTTGGGGGAAAAAAAGTGCGTCTTATGGTCCGAAAAATACGGTAATCCTCTCCTGTGTGATACTGTCTGCAGAGCCGTGTATCTAATCTTATCCTGTGTGATACTGTCTGCAGAGCCGTGTATCTAATTCTCTCCTGTGTGATACTCCTGCTGTCCTTGGTGACACTTTAGACATTTCTGGTCACCAGGAAAATGGCTGTGCATTGTGTCCTTACATGTCATTCTCTGTTATCTGTTGTAAACACTCAGATTAGGAGGGGGAGGCGTGCCACCACACACAGGAGAGCAGACTCCGCCCACTTTACGGCAGGCTGTAATCTGAGCTTTTTATACAGTCTGATTTCTGTAGGATTTCAGCAGCTGCTCCCCCTAGTGTTTAAGGCTATGTGCGCACGTTGCGTACAAGCCCTGCAGAAATTTCTGCAGCGATCTGAAGAGCACATGTGCGCTTTAGATCGCTGCAGAAATGTCTGTAGTGAGCGCCGATTCCATGCGCTCTGCCTGCAGCTCCTGCCATAGACAGAGCAGGAGCTGCCGGCAAAGCGCAGGAAAGCCCTGCAGAAATTTCTGCAGCGATCTGAAGAGCACATGTGCGCTTTAGATCGCTGCAGAAATGTCTGTAGTGAGCGCCGATTCCATGCGCTCTGCCTGCAGCTCCTGCCATAGACAGAGCAGGAGCTGCCGGCAAAGCGCAGGAAAGAAGTGACATGTCACTTCTTTTTGCGCAGCGCTTCGGCAGTAGCCGAAGCGCTGCGCTCTTAGACGCCACGTGCGCACGGCCCCTGCACAATCTCCATAGACTGTGCAGGGGCCGCAGGACGCATGCAGTTACGCTGCGCTACAAAGCGCAGCGTAACTGCATGTTTTTACGCAACGTGCGCACATAGCCTTACAGTGGAAAATATCAAACTTTCTATTTTTTTTTTAGATTTTGCTCAATTAAAAACAAATAATATTTAAACAAAACATTAAAACATTATTACTTTACATTTTTTCAGTTATTGGAATTTTTTTTTTTTTTGATGATACCTTCCCTTTAAAATACAAAACATTTTCTTACTTTCCCACATGGTTCCTGTCATCATACATGCGAAGAACTCTCCTGTACACAGCAAAGAGAGGCCGGTTCAGGCCCCAGGCTATTGTCCGGTAGAAATCTTTCCTCTCATCCTTGGACATCTCAAAAATGATTTCAGATGCATCTTTAATACCGTGAGCCTATATAAATGATAATACTGATCAGAAAGACAAACATGACATCTACCTGGCGAACAATTTGTGTTTAATTGCAAGTAAATAAAGTGGTTGTCTACCCTTTTTTTAGTTTATAAATGGCACAAGTGGGCTCTAAAAATAGTAAAAATGATATTCTTATCTGTTGTTCCTCTGTCCAACTCCCTGGTGTCCCCACCGGTTTCCTCTCTTTCTCTTCAGGTGTGGTCGCGAAGTGAACACTGCATCCAATTAGTGCCCGAACAGTGAAATGTTGATCACGGCTGCAACCACTGATTGGCTGCAGAGGTCACAGGTTTAGAATACTGGGAGAGGAAGAGAGGAGACGTGTAAGAGATCAGGTGGTGAGTATATGGTTTTGTTATTTTTAGAGCACATGTGGACCTATACATAATAAAAATGTGACAGATACCATGTATACATATAAAATACACAAATATGGCATAAATTATGTCTTGGTAGTAGTTGTGTCCATTGCTGATTAACTAAACATATTTCAGGGTTATCATACAACATTACATTTTTCCGATTTGAGGTCGTACATTGACACGTATATAGTAATGACTACTAGTACCTTCAGGTATCGTTCAATGTTGCTCATTAGAAGTGAAATCTCCTCCTTAGACCACATGCCTTGCTTCCATCTGTGACCTTAGAAATGGATACATAATGTATAGTAATATCTTAGTATGAAACATAGATGCTATTTTTAAATCTGTACTTTGTGTAGTGGTAAACTCACACACGTCATACATGTTTTAGTTCAGATTAAACACCAAAATCCAACAACAATCCACATCTAATACATGTGAATTAAATTTACACAAACCAGGTCAATGGCATCAGAAATTTTTCCATGTGGATTTTTGGTGCCAAGGAACAAAAAAAAAAAAAAAAACCAAAGTCCACACAAAGTTGACGGTTTGCTCCATTGAATGTAATCTAGACACTCCAAATGCAGCACACCAGGTCATTTTTACTACATTCCTTCTACTATTTTGACACAATTCCCTCATTTATCATTTTATTTATTATGAGGTGTGTGCTCTTCTTATGTTTCCACTATGCACTACTGCTTAGTTCTAATAAAGATTTATAGTAGGTTTCCTTAATCATGACTTCTTGTTCCCAGGTTCTAACTGTTATATTTCAACTGTTGCCCTCATCATCTCCCACCTCGACTACTGCAACCTCCTGCTCTCTGGCCTCCCTTCCAACACTCTTGCACCCCTCCAAACTATCCTGAACTCTGCAGCCCGCTTAAGCCACCTCTCCCCTCACTATTCCCCAGCCTCACCACTCTGCCAATCCTTTCACTGGCTTCTCATTGCCCAAAGACTCCAGTTCAAAACATTAACCATGACCTACAAAGCCATCCACAACCTGTCTCCTCCTTACATCTGTAACCTAGTCTCTCAGTACCTACCTGCACGCAACTTCAGATCCTCACAAGATCTCCTTCTCTACTCCTCTCTTATCTCCTCTTCCCACAATCGCATACAAGATTTCTCCCATGTGTCCCCCATACTCTGGAACACTCTACCCAAGCAAATCAGACTCTCTCCTACCATGAAAAGCTTCAAGAGAAACCTGAAGACCCACCCACCTCTTCCGACAAGCCTACAACCTACAATAACCCTCAGTCCAGCACACCACTGAGCAACCGGCTCTGTTCTCACCTGTTGTACCATTACCGATTCATCACCGATTCCCTGTAGACTGTGAACTCTCGCAGGCAGGGTCCTCTCTCCTCCTATACCAGTCTGTTGTGTATTGTTAATGATTATTGTACTAGTTTTTATGTATACCCTTTTTCACTTGTAAAGCGCCATGGAATTAATGGCACTATAATAATAAATAATACTAATAATAACTGTTCATATATAAACGTGATACAAAATCACCAACATTACTTATGAACTTTGATTTTGTGACAATGGCCTATGCTAGTTTTGGATTTATTGAGATAAAACACAAATTTTTTTACTTCTTGTGTTATGTCATAGAAACAATCAACATTTCACTACAAATATGCAATTATTATGAAACTCGATTAATGCTGCGTATATTAGCTCAAGGTTGGGGTCACATGAGCATATGTAAAAACGGTCCCATTCTTATCCAGGAGAGTAGGACGATTTTTTTCTTATTTGTCATCTGTGTGTAATCTGTTTTTTTTTCTCAGCAACTATTATTGATTTACAATCATCTACAGGACCATTTACCGTGTTCTGTGCTGCAGAATTGTAATGTAGCCGTAAAAAAGGGATGTCACTAGGATGGTCCGTGCGGTGTCTGTTTTTTCTCACAACCACTGACTTGTATTGGTGAGTCTCGCACAATTTTAGCATCCACTCCCACCATGCTGCAACTTTTTTTCTCATCCAGAATCTGGATGAGAATAAAAAACTCTGACCATCTGCTATAACTCACACACTAACATGAGATTTTCTGACATTGCACTCATCCGATTCATACACTTGTGTGAGCGAGGCCCAAGAATGAGTGTGTTTTCTTTATTTGTGACTGTATTGTATATCACTTTCAAGAATCAGTCCCCAAATATAGTCTCCCATCATTTTTTCGTCATACTGTTCTTGGTAACGGCGTTCCAAGTTCATTATATCATGGTGAAAGCGTTCGCCTTGCTCCTCTATATAAGCTTCCATTTTCTCTTTGAATTTCTCAAGATGGGCATCAAGGATATGGACTTTGAGTGACATCCTGCAGCTCAGCCCAGCATAGTTCCTTATCAGAGTCTGGACCGGCTATATGTAGTTTTTATCCTTGTGATTGCCTAAGAAGCTGTGAACCAATGAGACAAACCTGTTACAAGCAGCTTTCTGCATCCTATTCATCTTCTTGGGAAATTTGCTGCACTCTATGATGTTGCTGATGATGTAAAATAATGTGAAATAAATGGCGCCATCAGAGGCGTACATAGAAATCATGGGGCCTCATAGCAGAATTTCTAAATGCCCCCTCCAACCCCCCTCCATAAAAAAAATATATCATATCCACTTGGGTCACAGGAGAGCATACTTCACAAATTTACAGCCCTCACAAAGTAATTTTCCTGCTATTGAAGGCCCTAGATTCCACTTTGATTGTAGACTAAGTGTGATGGAAATAAAAGTGCCCCACAAACACTATGATACCCCACAGTAATTTCCTCTACAGTACCCTCCACATGCACAGTATGATGATCCTATTGTACCCCTCAACTACCCTGCAATGAATGATGCTCCCGGCCAACACAGTAAGATCCCCAGCTGTGATTCCCACACAGCCCTCCCTGCAGTATAATGGGTCTACATATAGTGTAATGGTACCTACTATCCCTCCAAATACTATAATGGCCCCCACAAAGCCCTCCACACAGTATGACCCCTCACAAACCTTCACATTGTGTGATTGCTTGCATACAGTATAATGGCCCTCAAATAATTGTAAATAAAATATAAAGGCTCCCTCATAGCTCTCCAAATAATATAATGGCCCCAAAAAGCCTTTCATATAGTAAAATGGCTCACATATAGTCCTCTACATAGTAATGGAACACACATAGTCCTTCATATAGTATAATGCATCCCATAGTCCTTCATATATTATAATGCACTCCCCTTAGTTATCCATAGATTATAATGCATTCCCCATAGTACTCCACATATTATAATGCACCATCCATAGTCCTTCATATCGTATAATGCACCCATTAGTCCTCCATTATAATACACTCCCCACAGTCCTCCATATAACAAAGCACTCCTCCAGGTATTATAATGCACTTCCATATTCCTCCATATAATATAATGCAGCCTCATATTACTCCATATAGTAGTATGCAGCTGCATATTACTTTATATAGTGTTATGATGCCCACATAGTCCTCCATATAGTATTATGCAGCCCCCCATATAGTATTATGCAGCCCCCCATATAGCATTATGCAGCCCCCCATATAGCATTATGCAGCCCCCCATATAGCATTATGCAGACCCCCATATAGCATTATGCAGACCCCCATATATCATTATGCAGACCCCCATATAGCATTATGCAGACCCCCATATAGCATTATGCAGACCCCCTATATAGCATTATGCAGCCCCCATATAGCATTATGCAGCCACCATATCCTTCCATATAGTATTATGAAGCCCCATAGTCCACCATATCACATTATGCAGCTCTCATTTTCCTCCATACAGTAATATGCAACCCCATATTCCACAATAGCATTATGCAGCTCCCATATATTATTATGCAGCTCCCATGTATTATTATGCAGCCACATATTCTACCATATTGTATTATGCAGCCCCATAGAGTATTATGCATCCCCCATATTTCTCCATATATTATGCAGCCCCATATTCCACCATATAGTATTATGCAGCCCCCATATAGCAGTATGCAGCCCCCATATAGCATTGAGCAGCCCCCATATAGCATTGAGCAGCCCCATATAGCATTATGCAGCCCCCATATAGCATTATGGAGCCCCCATATAGAATTATGCAGCCCCCGTATAGCATTATGCAGCCCCCATATTCCTCCATATAGCATTATGCAACCCCATATTCCACATTATTGTATTATGCAGCCCTCGTATAGCATTATGCAGCCCCAATATAGCATTATGCAGCCTCCATATAGCATTATGCAGTCCCCATATTGCTCCATATATTATGCAGCCCCATATTCTACCATATAGCATTATGCAGCCCCCATATTCCTCCATATATTATGCAGCCCCATATTCTACTATATAGTATTATGCAGCCCCCATATAATATGATGCAGCCCCCATATAGTATGATGCACCTCCATGAAGTATTATGCACCTCCATGAAGTAGCATATAGCCTCCATAACATTAAATGCACTCCCTTAGTCTTCTAGCCTTCGTGATAGAATACATACTCACTTCTCCTCGTTCCCCCACTGCTCTCGTTTCCTCAGCGTGTGTCCACTCTTCTGCTGTGCAGACAAGTCTAAGCGCCGCAGAGACAGCAGAAGAATGATGAGAGAGGCAGCACTCCACTCCCTCTATCATCATTTCTTTCAATTGTATTGGCATCTGCAATGCCGATACAATTGAAAGTGTGATCCTCGGAGGGGGTCCCAGTATCAGATCTCAAAATGTAGCTAAATAAAAATCTGCCCTCTAAGAGAGCAGCACCTACACTACAGTTCAAAAGTTTAGGATCACTTAGATATTTCCTATAAAATGTAAGCCTGCAAGGGCAGGGCCCTCTTCCCTCTGTACTAGTCTGTCTATTGTAACTTGTATATGTATTCTGTATGTAACCCCTTCTCATGTACAGCACCATGGAATTAACGGTGCTCTAGAAATAAATAATAATAATGATAATTATGATATTTCCTTATTTTTTTAAAGAAAAGCACATTTTTTCAATTAAGCTAACAATAAATTAAACAGAAATATACTCTATACATTATTAATATGGTAAAAGACTATTCTAGCTGAAAACGTTTAGTTTTGAATGCAATATCTACATAGGTGTATAGAGGCCTATTTCCAACAACCACCACTCCAATGTTCTAATGGTACATTGTGTTTGCTAACTGTGTTAGAAGGCTAATGGATGTTTAGAAATCCCTTGAAAACCCTTGTGCAAGTATGTTAGCACACAGCTGAAAACACTTTTGCTGATTAAAGAAGCTATAAAACTGACCTTCCTTTGAGCTAGTTGAGAATCTGGAGCATTACATTTGTTGGTTCCATTAAACTCTCAAAATGGCCAGAAAAAGAGAACTTTCGTGTGAAATTCGACAGTCTATTCTTGTTCTTAGAACTGAAGGATTTTCCATGCGAGAAGCCAAGAAACTGAAGATTTCCTACAATGGTGTGTACTACTCCCTTCAGACGAGAGCACGAATAGGCTCTAACCAGAGTGGAAAGAGAAGTGGGAGGCCCCGCTGCACAACAGGACAAGTACATTAGAGTCTCTAGTTTGAGAAATCGATGCCTCACAGGTCCTCAACTGGCAGCTTCTTTAAATAGTACCCGCAAAATGCCAGTGTCAATGTCTACAGTGAAGAGGTGACTCTTCAAAAAGAAAAGATTAATATGGGATAAAGAACACAGACATTAGACAGAGGAAGATTGGAAAAACATGTTATAGACTCTGCTCCTCCCTCATCTCCTCTTCCCACAATCGCGTACAAAATTTCTCCCGTGCATCCCCCATACTCTGGAACGCTCTACCTCAGCACATCAGATTCTCCCCTACCGTGGAAAGCTTCAAGAGGAACCTCAAGACCCACCTCTTCCAACAAGTCTACAACCTACAATAGCCCTCATTCCAGTAGACCACTGCGCAACCAGCTCTGTCCTCACCTATTGTACCATCACCCATTCCCTGTAGACTGTAAGCCCTCGCGGGCAGGGTCCTCTCTCCTCCTGTACCAGTCTGTTATGTACTGTTAATGACTGTTGTACGTATACCCTTTCACTTGTAAAGGCGCCATGGAATAAATGGCGCTATAATAATAAATAATAATAAATAATAATAATAATAATAGACAGGCGGATCGAAGTTTGAGGTGTTTGGATCACACAGAAGAACATTTGTGAGACGCAGAACTACTGAAAAGATGCTGGAAGAGTGCCTGACGCCATCTATCAAGCATGGTGGAGGTAATGTGATGGTTGGGGTTGCTTTGGTGCTGGTAAAGTCGGAGATTTGTACAATGTAAAAGGGATTTTGAATAAGGAAATTATATCACTCCATTTTGCAACGCCATGCCATACCCTGTGGACAGGGCTTGATTGGAGCTAATTTCATCCTACAACACAATGACCCAAAGCACATTTCCAAATTATGCATGAACTATTTAGGGAAGAAGCAGGCAGCTGGTTTTCTATCTGTAATAGAGTGGCCAGCTCAGTCACCAGATCTCAACCCTACTGAGCTGTTGTGGGAGCAGCTAGACCGTATGGTACGCAAAAAGTACTTATCAAGCCAATCCAACTTGTGGGAGGGGCTTCTGGAAGCATGGGGTGAAATATCTCCAGATTACCTCAGCAAATTAACAGCTAGAATGCCAAAGGTCTGCAAAGCTGTAATTGCTGCAAAGGGAGCATTCTGTGACGAAAGCAAAGTTTGAAGAAAATTATTATTTCAAGTAAAAATCATTTTTTTCTCAGACACGTGTATTTTCTCCGATGCGTGTCACACTGAACACCTCCGTGTGGTCTGTATGCGGGCCGTGTGACACCCGTGATGCCGGAGAAAAACTGACATGTCTATGTGTGGAGCACACGGGCACATGTATGCACCACATGTACACACGGTCCATGGCAGAACACGCACGTGAGCGCAGACCCATTGATTTTAATGGGTCTACATGTGCCCGTTTCTCCGGTATGTGAGGAAACGGACCAAAGAAGTACCGGAGACACAGACGTGTGAAAGAGGCCTTACAGGTAGAGCAGTCAGACTAGAATACCCTACCACAAGAGGTTGTAATGGCAGAGACTGTAACAGCTTTTAACCCCTTAACGACCCATGACGTACTTGATACGTCATGGTTCGTGTGCAGTTAATCCCCGCCCCCTGCCGTGGGCAGGCGGCGGCGATCCGCGCACATATCAGCTGTTTTTAACAGCTGACATGTGTGCCTGCTAGTCGCAGGTGGAATCGCTTCCACCCGCGGCCATTAACCCCTTACATCTCGCTGCCAAAATCTGGCAGCGAGATATACTGTATATGCGCGCTGCCATGACAGTCCCTTACCCCGCCCCCATCGGAAGTCATGTGACTTGATCACGTGACTTTCGGTGGTTGCCATGGTAGCACAGGGTCATATGATGACGCCTGTAGCTAACATGAGTCACTTCCTCTCAATGCCGGAATATAGCCGGCATTGAAAGTAAAGCACCAAATCTGCAGTTCTCAGCTCTGTAGCTGTGATCTGCAGATAGGGCAGAGCGATCGGATTGCTGATCGCTATAGCCCCCTAGGGGAACTAGTAAAATAAAATAAAAGTTAAAAAAAAAGTTTTAAGAAATTAAAAAAAAAAAATAAAAAAACCCTAAAAGTTCAAATCCCCCCCCCCATTCACCCCATTGAAAATTAATAGGGGTTGAAAAAAAATTAAAAATATACACATATTTGGTATCGCCGCGCTCAGAAATGCCCGATCTATCAAAATATAAAATCAATTAATCTGATCAGTAAGATTCCAAAAAAATTCCAAATGCCAAAATTAAGTTTTTTTGTCGCCGCAAATTTTGCGCAAAATGCAATAACAGGCGATCAAAACGTAGTTTCTGCACAAAAATGCTACCGTTAAAAACGTCAGCTTAAGACGCAAAATATAGGCCGTCACTAAGCCATAGATCCCGAAAAATGAGAACGCTACGGGTTTTGGAAAATGGCGCAAAACGTGCGCCACTTTTTTTGGACAAGCTTGTGATTTTTTTTTAACCCCTTAAATACAAGTAAACCTATACATGTTTAGTGTCTACAAACTCGCAACGACCTCAGGCATCACAATGAGACATCAGTTTTACCATATAGTGAACATGGTGAATAAAATATCCCAAAAACTATTGTACGATCACACTTTTTTTGCAATTTTTACGCACTTGGAATTTTTTTGCTGTTTTCCAGTACACTATATGGTAAAAACGTATGGTTTCATTTAAAAGTACAACTCATCCCAAAAAACAAGCTCTCATATGGCAAGATTGATGGAAAAATAAAAAAGTTATGGCTCTTGGAAGAAGGGGAGCAAAAAACAAATACGGAAAGTGCCCGGGGGCTGAAGGGGTTAAGAAAGTGCTGGATGATTTCCTCAGTACACACAACATTGTTGGTTATAAGTGATTTAGTGACAAAATGTAGAATTGGTGGAGGACGGTTGCACTAGATGGACCTAGGTCTTTTTTCAACCTATGTAACTATGTAAATACAATTATCCTAAACTAAACATTTCATGTGCTGTTCTGCTGAATAAGTGAACTTGTGTACACAGAAACAGTTAATTTAGATGGCATCAAGAGGTTGCATACAATCGGCAGACACATGTTGCTATGTCTTTGACAAATTTATAAAGACAAGAGTGAAACTCTGTGAAGGCATGTGCTAAGATGTATGAGGCCTACAAAGCATACTTTGGCGTGTCTCTTGGCGATCAAGACAAATGGTAGACATCTCATTTCAAGTATGATCACTGCAAGAAAACTGTTGAAAGTACACTACAGTTCAAAAGTTTGGGGTCACCCAGACAATATTGTCTTTTCTATGAAAAATCATACTTTTATTTATCAAATGAGTTGCATAATGAATAGAAAATATAGTTCAGATATTGACTAGGTTAGAAATAAATAAATCTTTACTCACCTTCTCCAGCCCTGCTGTCTCTGCCGCTGCTGTCACTTGCTTCCAACCCCCGCTCATTATGCTCATTGCATATTCACTTCACTGCGGCTGGAAGCAGCAGCAGCGGGGAGCCGGCAGGACCGGAGACCGTAGATCAGCACCACGGACAGCGACGCCAGGGACAGGTGAGGAGAAAGTTCCCGTTCTCAGTGTGTTATCACAGATAACACACGAAGAACACACGTGTGCCATAAACACGGCTCACGGAGGGCAAAACGCACCTTTGACACATCCGTGAAAAACGTGCATGATTTTCACGGACGTGTGAAAGAGGCCTAAAGAACGCTTTCCCATTTAGCTGTCGGAATCGCTTTTCTTCCACTCGCAGTGAGTGCCCCCTGGTCCTTAGTACTGTCTTTGGAAGAAATAAGTCATGTGCCAGTCCTTTATATTGACCACACACATATTTATACAAATAAATGAGATCTCCTCTGAGACGTCTTTTTTCTAAGCTAAACATATCTAACTTTTCCAGCCTGTCATCATATGGGAGGCCTTCCACTCCTTGTAGTAGTCTAGTTTCCTGCCTTTGAACTGACTAACTTCTGAATGTCCTTTTTAAAATGTGGAGCCCAAAACTGGATCCCGTATTCCAGATGTGGCCTTACAAG
Organism: Anomaloglossus baeobatrachus; assembly: GCF_048569485.1. NCBI lineage: Eukaryota > Metazoa > Chordata > Amphibia > Anura > Aromobatidae > Anomaloglossus > Anomaloglossus baeobatrachus. The sequence goes on along the minus strand of NC_134356.1, from coordinate 389,192,604 downwards.
TGATTTATAGAGGGGTAACAATACGTTGGGATCACGGGATCTGATCTCTCTTTTTATAAACCCTAAAATCTTATTTGCTTTAGCAGCTGCTGCTTGACATTTAGTGCTGCTGCTCAGCTTATTTGTAATGAGAATACCCAAGTCCTTCTCCTGTTCTGTAGTCCCGAGTTTACTTCCATTTAATGTATACGCAGTTATAGGATTACTCCGTCCTAGGTGCATTACTTTACATTTATCAACATTAAATCTCACTTGCCAAGTATCTGCCCATTCTGACATCTTATCCAGATCTTTTTGTAATATTGTACTATCAAGGTCAGTTTTTAATATCCTACATAGTTTGGTGTCATCAGGAAAGAGTGACACTTTACTATCAATCCCATCCACAAGGTCATTAATAAAGAGATTAAAAAGAACAGGTCCTAGCACAGATCCCTGCGGCACCCCACTGCTGACTATTGCCCATTTAGAGAATGTACCATTTATGACTACTCTTTGTTTCCTATCTTTTAGCCAATTCCTTAGCCAGTTGCATATAATTTCCCCAGTCCTTGCTTCTGGAGCTTTAGTATAAGGCTATTATGTGGTACAGTATCAAATGCCTTTGCAAAGTCCAAATAAATCACATCAGCTGCATTACCAATATCCAGATTTGCACTTACCTCCTCATAGAACCCCAAGAGGTTGGTTAGACACGACTTATCTTTCATGAATCCATGCTGTCAGTTATTATATTATTTTCTGCAATATATTTTTGCATGTGATCCCTTAAAATGCCCTCAAAAACTTTGCATACTACTGATGTCAGGCTTACTGGACAGTAGTTCCCTGGATCCATCCGCTTACCTTTCCTAAATATCGGAACCACATCAGCAATCCTCCAATCCCGAAGCACCAACCCTGTTACAAGCGAGTCTAAAAAGATGAGATACAGCGGTCTGTCGATTACGGAGCTCAATTTCCTCAATATTCGTGGATGAATGCCATCTGGCCCTGGGGATTTGTCAATGTTTAATTTACTCAGACACAGGCGTACGTCTTCTTGTGTAAATTAATTATATCGGGTGGTGAACTTTGATTTTTCACTTGATGAATGATCCCTGGAACAGTCAGTTCCTTGGTAAACACTGATGAGAAGTGCCTGTTTAATATCTCAGTCTTTTGTTTGTCCTTCTATAACTAACTTATTATATTTTAAAGGGCCGATACTATCCTTTGTTTTCCTTTCGGCATTAATGTATTTATAAAAGATTTTGGGATTTATTTTAATGTCCTCGGCGATGTTTATTTCAATAGCTAATTTTGCTTGCTTGATTTCTTTTTTGCATTTCCTATATGATATCTTTATACTTCTGAAATGCAGTGACTTGCAGGTGTAATTGCAGCAAAAGGTGGCGCTACAAAGTATTAACTTAAAAGGGCCAAATAATATTACACGCCCCACTTTTCAGTTTATTTTTTTTTTTTTACAAAAGTTTAAAATAAGCAACACATTTCATTCAACTTCACAATTGTGTCCCACTTGTTGTTGATTCTTCACTATTAAGGCCCCGTCACACTAAGCAACATCGCTAGCAACATCGCTGCTAACGAACAACTTTTGTGACGTTGCTAGCGATGTTGCTGTGTGTGACATCCAGCAACAACCTGGCCCCTGCTGTGAGGTCGTTGGTTGTTGCTGAATGTCCTGGGCCATTTTTTAGTTGTTGCTGTCCTGCTGTGAAGCACAGATCGCTGTGTGTGACAGCGAGACAGCAACAACTAAATGTGCAGGCAGCAGGAGCCGGCTTCTGCAGAGGCTGGTAACCAATGTAAACATCGGGTAACCAAGAAGCCCTGTCCTTGGTTACCCGATATTTACCTTTGATACCAGCCTTCCCCGCTCTCACTGCCTGTGCTGCCGGCTCCTGCTCTGTGCACATGTAGCTAGCTGCAGGACACATCGGGTTAATTAACCTGATGTGTGCTGTAAGTAGGAGAGCAGGGAGCCAGCGCTAAGCAGTGTGCGCTGGCTCCCTGCTCTGTGCACATTTAGCTGCAGCACACATCGGGTAATTAACCCCATGTGTGCTGTAGCTAGAAGAGCAGGGAGCCAGCGCTAAGCATTGTGCGCTGCTCCCTGCTCTGTGCACATTTAGCTGCAGCACACATCAGGTAATTAACCCCATGTGTGCTGTAGCTAGGAGAGCAAGGAGCCAGCGCTCAGTGTGCGCTGCTCCCTGCTCTCTGCACGTGTAGCTGGTCACTGGTTGCTGGTGAGCTCACCAGCAACTCGTGTAGCCACGCTCCAGCGATCCCTGCCAGGTCAGGTTGCTGGTGGGATCGCTGGAGCGTCGCAGTGTGACAGCTCACCAGCAACCTCCTAGCAACTTACCAGCGATCCCTATCGTTGTTGGGATCGCTGGTAAGTTGCTTAGTGTGACGGTACCTTTACTTTAAAATTTTTATCTTTATGTTTAAAGCCTGAAATGTGGGAAAAGGTTGAAAAATTCAAGGGGGACAAATACTTTCGCAAGGCACTGTAATTGTCTTGAATAGTAGATAAGATAAGATCTTACAGCTTTTAGCACAACCAGAAGACTATGTCCCACTGAATGTCTGGATTGTTGAAATCCCCCATAATAGGAACCCGATTATTATTATTATTAGCTGCCTTTTCAATTTGTTGCCGCATTTTACCCTCTACTTGTTCAGGTATGGTATGAGGCTTATAGCAAACTCCAATTAGCATTTTTCCATTATTCCCCTCCCCATGTACATTTACCCATACTGACTCTACATTGTTGCAGTTCCCCCCAATGTCATCATTCAACACAGGTTTTAAGTTAGATTTGATAAATATACACATCCCATCACCTTGTCTTTCCTGAATGTAGTATAACCCTTTACGTTTGTCACCCAGTCATGGCTTTCATCCAGCCAGGCTTCCGTAATGCCCACCACATCATAATCCATGGTTGACATAAGAGTCTCCAATTCATTCATTTTGCTTGCAAGACTTCTTGCATTTGCTAGTGGACACTTAACACTATTAACGCATTCCTTAGGGTATGTGCGCACTAGGCGTTTTTTTCACGCTGCGTTTTTATGTGCGTTTTTGTCTCAAAAAACGCACTCGCGGCTAAAAAAACGCGACAAAAACGCATGCGTTTTTGCCGCGATTTGGTGCGTTTTTTGCTGCGTTTTTGCTCACTGCGTTTTTAATCAGTGCACAATGCCATTAAAGATTGTTGATGAAAAAAAAAAAAAAAAAAAAAGTCTGATGTCATTTCCTTCTTCAAAATGTTCATTGTATGCAGGAGAGCAGACAGCTGCAGAACTAGTGTATGCAGGAGAGCAGACAGCAGCTGGAGAACTACAAGGCTCAGCATCCTCCATTAACTAGTGTATGCAGGAGAGCAGACAGCAGCTGGAGAACTACAAGGCTCAGCATCCTCCATTCACTAGTGTATGCAGGAGAGCAGACAGCAGCTGCAGAACTACAAGGCTCAGCATCCTCCATCCAGGACTGTATGCAGTTTTTTGCCCAAAAAGAAAAAAAAATGACATGGGCTTCGCCATATTTTTGTATGCTAGCCGGGTACAGCAGGCAGGTACGGGCTGCCCCCAACCCCCAGCTGCCTATTTGTACCCGGCTGGGAACCAAAAATATAGAGAAGCCCTTTTTTTTTAATTATTTCATGAATTTCATGAAATAATTAAAAAAAAAAAAAAATGACGTGAGCTTCGCCTAATTTTTGAGTCCAGCCGGGTACAACTAGGCAGCTGGGGATTGGAATCCACAGTGCAGGGTGCCCAAGCTTTCTGGGCACCCCCACTGCGAATTGCAGTCCGCAGCTACCCCAGAAAATGGCGCTTTCATAGAAGCGCCATCTTCTGGCGCTGTATCCAACTCTTCTAGCTGCCCTGGTGACGGGTGGCTAGCTAGGTAATAATGGAGTTAGGGCTAGCTGTATATTATCAGCTGGCCCTAAGCCCGAAATTCATGGTGTCACACCAATATTAGACATGGCCACCATGAATTTCTAGTAATGATAAAAAAAAAAAAAAACACAACACACAGAAAAATATTTTTATTAGAAATAAAAACACAACACAATTAGTGACTCCATCTTTATTGAAATAAAGAACCCCCCTCCGCAGTAATCCTTGGTCAAGGTCCCGCGCCGTCCAATCCGGATCCAATATCATCTGATCGGTTTGCTGGAAGGCAAAGCGATCAGATGATGTGTCAGGACCAAGTGCCTGAATCCCATCACACATCAGCTGATTGTATAAAAGCCGGTTATACAATCAGCTGATGCATCGGTGCAAAAAAAAAAAAAAAAAAAAAAAAATAATACTCACTTATGTGCTGTGCTGATTACCGGCAGCTCCTGCAGCGATCGATTGGACAGGAGTCTGATCCCGTCCGATCGCTGCAGCAGCTGCCGGTAATCAGCTGATGAAGTCCCCTGACGGCAGGATCAGCTGATAGCCGGCCGGGGGCGAAAAAGCCGGCGAGACTACGATCAGCTGATGCGTCAGGTGACTGCATCAGGTGATCCACCGCCAGGTCCTGCAAGCAAGGTCCTGCCCCGGGGAGACTGCACACAGCCAGAGCGGCGGTACCGAGACAGGAGCTGGGAGCGGGCATGGCACCGGGACCCTGCAGACAGGTGAGTATATATGACATTTTTTTTTTTTCTACTGTTCACTTTTGTTTTCGCCGCTGCCCCCACCTCCCGCCCAGACATGGCGCCGCACGGAGCTGACATGCACAGGACGGGAGGTGGACGCAGCGGTGACGGTACCGGGAGGATTCATGCTTCTGTGTTTACCAACAGAAGGAATCCTCTTCCTGTACACGTCACTATACTGCCCACCCATTGCGTTTATAGCTGCGTTTTTAGTCATAGAAACGCGGCTATATGCGTTTTTCATTGCGTTGTTGAACATCTCATTGAACTCAATGGGTGAAAAACGCAGTGAAAAACGCAGAAATAATTGACATGCTGCATTTTTGTGGTCACCACAAAAACGCAGCTACAAAAAAACGCTGTGTGAGGACAGCACTTCTGAAAACCCATAGACATTGCTGGGGAAGCAATGTCACTGCGTTTTCAGCACAAAAACGCGGTAAAAAACGCCGCTAAAAACGCGGCAAAAACGCCTAGTGCGCAGAAGGACTTACTCCTAGCCTCCCTACGTTCCTTGCATGTCCCAGCCCCCCTAATCCTTCATTGACCCCTACAATCTCACTGTCTCTATCTGCTTTATCTCCTTATTTTCTCCACTACCCTCCCTCCCCCCATATCTTAGTTTAAAAGCTTCTCCATCGGTCTGACCATTTTCTCTACCAGTGCAGCTGCACCCTCCCCATTAAAGTGCAGCCCGTCCCTATCATAGAGCCTGTAGCCGACTGAGAAGTCGGCACAGTTCTCCATGAACCCGAACCCTTCCTTCTTGCACCAATTTCGAAGCCACGTATTTATCTCCCTAAGCTCCCGCTGTCTATCTAGTGACGCTCGTTGCACCGGTAGTATTTCTGAAAACCCCACCATGGAGGTCCTGGCCTTCAGCTTCTCTCCTAGTTCCCTGTAATCATTTTTAAGGCCCTTCCACCTCCCTCTAACTTTGTCATTAGTACCAATGTGCACCATGATCGCTGGGTTTTCCCCAGCCCCACCCAGCAATCTGTCTATCCGATCTGCAATATGCCGAACCGAAGCAGCCAGCAGACAACACACTATTCAGAATTCACGGTCTCGGCGACAGATGACCCTGTCTGTCCGCCTAATTATAGAGTCCTCTACCACAACATCTGTCTTGCCTCTGCTGCACTCCTATTTCCCTGCTTCCTACAGCAGTCGTTTTCCTGGTTGCTAGAAGCAACGCCCTGCTGTAGTGATCCTGGTCCTGGGCCTGCATTCCTAATATCAGCCAAACAGGCATATTTACTAGATTGTACCAGATCAGGGCTAGGCTCCCTGATACTTTTCTTCTAACGGTTACCCAGCTACCTACCTCTGGGTCCTGACCTTCCCCACCTCCATCCTCCTCCATAGCACTGGCCCTACTGCCATGTACAGTTCCGGGCAGTTCTAGAAACTTCTTGATAGTGCTCACAGTTACAGAAGGTTCTCAAAGTCTATACTCAGCACTGAATATTTTGGGAATATTCTTAAAAATTGATACATTTCAAAATGTCATTGGGCTGACCACAAAAGTAAAGTTTATGGGAAATAATAACCTTTATCTATTAATTTTAGGCTCAAAGAATTAGGAAAACACGCAACACCTGGCAACAAAAAAAATATATGTAAAATTGTTACGTAGTGAATTATTGATGTTATGATCAGTATTTTCTTCCTTTGGTTTTTATTACTGGCATTACCGACGCCAGGTAACAATAAAGCATTTTACATCCAGATCACGTTCTTCAGGTTTATAATGCCATGGTGATTTAACACCAAAACCTAAGATTTACCTCTGTTGGTGAGGGAATCTTTGTCTTCTTTGCTGGTGAACCAGGCACGACTGACGGCTGACACCTCATCATTGCCTGCAGGAGAGATGTCAGCAAGCTGCTCGTTCTGAAGAATCTAGAAAAAGAAAAAAAGAACAAAAGAATAAGAGTAAAGAACAAGGAGAACACTTTCACCAAGACATCAGGATCATGGAACATAGATATCAAGAGAGATGGAACACAAACATGTTGGCCGACTACTACTGCCGTTAAAAGCGTGACAACCCTGACTATAACTATTACAGAGCATCCAACAAGAGAAAAATCCCCCCCAACAATTAAAACTTAGAAGAGAGCAAAAATTGTGTAAGAAGACTTGTTTTTTGAATGAAATAAATATATTACGTGCCATCGCTTCTTCAGAAGTTCTCATCCTTGATATTTGACTTTAAAACCTTTAATAAAACATTTCTCATTTGTGAAAAAAATGTGACGTATTGAAATTGTTTTTACTTCAGATCTGAAATCAGCACCTTTCATTTAGGTCAGCAGAATTTTCTTTTTCAAATGTAGACCAGTGTAATAAATATTAATACTAGTATTTTACAAGATTAGAATCAGGTAGAGGTAACACGGAGAAGACAATGTCAACATTTGTCCCTTACTGGCATAGGATATCACAGTTCATCCTACGTCAGGTCCATATGTACGTAGCGAGCTCAAAATCGTAGCCCAGCCCATACGGGGCAAACACTACCTGTATTGCACAGCCTGCATCTACCAGTAAGAGCAACGAATGGAGCGAACGCCAATTACTGATGTTTAGCCATTTAAATGCCATAGACAGTCAACCACCACAGCACTTAAATAGAAGGATTTTTGTGTACTCACCGAAAAATCTCTTTCTCCGAGTCTTCATTGGGGGGGACACAGGACCGTAGGAATCGTCTACCCATGGATGCCCAGCTCCCCCAGTGGTTCAGAGAACCCCTGGGGGAGCTGGGCATCCATGGGTAGACAATTCCTACGATCCTATGTCCCTCAATAAAACGAGAGAGAAAGTGCAATTGCCAGTACATATGTATGCTATTTGTCCCCTCCACCCCTGTACAGGGTCCAGGGTACCGATGGGTTGCTATGATAGCCAGGGTCTTGCTAAAGCCCCACTGGCTGTCATCTTAGCCATCCTATGAAGCCTCATAGTAGAACATTGGATTCAAATCACCTAGGAGTAGAGATGAGAAAACCCAAGGTCCAGTGTTCAGATCGAACAGAGACTTTACAAAAAAAAAACAGAGTTTGGGGGCTTTACGTATGCTGACCACTTGCAAGAGCATCACTGTACCCAAATTGTGTACGATCGGTGCTCAGCCCAGTGTGAGCCACTTGGCAGTGTTTTAACAGCTCGCACTGGGGGTAACATCAGAGTTTTTGGAGCACAATAGCAGACTGTGTGGATGACGTACGACGTGCCATCCACACAAAGCTAGAAGGAGAATCGCGATCGCAAGAAGATAGGAGGCGCCTGACTCAAGACCAGTGACACCCACCGGACCAGACCGGACTGTGCCCTTGGTGAGTAAAATAAAGGTCTTCTTTACGTTCTACACAGCGGCCTGGGCTCTTATATACAGCATTCTAGAATACTGTATATAAGGACTCACTGGTGGTGGCCGAAGCTTATAAGGAACAAATCTGGCGAAAGGTTCCCTTTAAGTAATAACAGAAGGAGAACAGAAGAAGGTACTGATAATAAAAGATTCTGCAATGAAAATAGAATTCCAGACCTGAGTTTCTTTTACCTGAATTTGCGTTATGGAGTCTTCCGTAATGTCATCTTCTGTTACCTCTGTAGTAGCAGTCATGGTCACCTCAAAGCTCTGGTCCTGTTCTGATACTGAATGAAAATAAGCACAAAACACTCCATAAAACCAATAACCCAAGCTTAGGGCAGGTGCAGACTGACGTATTTTCAGTCCGAGTGCAATCCAATAAAACATCGGATCACAGTTGAACCAATGTTAGTCCAGGGGTCCGCTCACACGTCAATTTTTTTCCTTGGACAGCGTCTGTCTGAGGAAAAAAAAATGGCTTCATGTCCATGTTTGATCTGATATTTGGATTGTACTCGGCATTGGAAGCCAATGAGTATGTGGAAAACATCGGGCTGCGCTGGGAGGACATCTGAGTGCAGTCTGATTTCCATGCACTGACAGAATGGAGAAGATGGAGACATTTTCTGCTCCTCACAGCGTGCTCCGATTCTATCATCCGAGACACTGATCACACTATGCTGACTGATACGCTGCTTGGAGTGTCACTTGTACAATCAGCCCGATTGTCTTGGATGACCCCATCTATGGCTGTCTGCACAAGCCCTTACAATCACACTACGAGGATAGACAGAGATAAAGACATTTTCCTATAATGACATTGCTAAAACCGAAGTGCTCAATAAGAGATAAAATGACAGATATGGTAAGGAATATCAATATAAGTGGAAAATGGTGGTACAGTGGAGTCACATCCAAGCTGACCTCCACTGATACACGATTCCTCACCCAGTCTGTACATGTATGACCAGCCTCAGGGTATGTTCACATGTAGCACACAGGCGGTGTATTCTGAGCACAGAAAGCCACAGTGTTACAGTAACATCTAAGTGGATACAAATTCTCTAAAGTTCCTCTGTACATTGTAGGAGAGAATTAACCTGCAGTATGGGTTTTCCATCCACATCATGTCATTTCCTGCTGTGGATTTTCACTGCAAATTTCACCAAGAAATATCCACATAAAATACAGATTATTCCACTATGTGTGGACATACCCTACGTGTACACAGCAAGCACCAAGTTTGCCATCTTGGCAGAAAATTATAAGCTAGGGCAACATTTTTATTTTTGCCACATTTACCAATCTAATGCTATTAAAGAGGTATTCCCATCTCCGATATCCTACCACACTACATATTAGGTGTAATAATAACAGCAAATCCCTCCAATTAGAAATGTAGCATAGTTTTCCTGATATAGCCATATCTCTTACCTCATGTGCAGGGCATTACAGCTCAGGTATCCATGGCTACAACCACAAGAAATAATTATCAGAGGATGTATCCATGGCTACCTAAGCTAATATGCCCTGCTCATGAGGTAAGAGACATAGCTAATCAGGAGAACTGTACTACATTTCTAATTGGAGGTATTTGCTAATATTCTTATTATCACGCCTACTACATATTATGATAGGTTCTTGGAGATGGGAATAATCCTTTAAGCTTAGTTTCAGGGGTGTGGCAATTGTGTTGTTTGAAGGGAATGTGGAGAAAATGGCATGAGAGGTTATTCTGGTTAGGAACCATGGCCAGAGGAAAATTACAGCCTACCTCCTCTCTGTAGCTGAACACATTAGTGGCACTGGAACCTCAGTAATCCTCCATAAAGGTGCCCTAGTATTTGCTTGGCTGCACCAGCACTTCTGTGTGATGAAGCTTCTAAAGCCAATCTCAGAATATGGTGGGAGTGGGATAGAGGATCTTCATGTCTGCAGTAAGGGCTGTTTCACACGTCTGTGCAATTCGCTCCAATGTCGGATCACAATGCACGGCCTCGCTGCACGTCCCAAGCGGGACACCTTCATAGATACATATGAAGCATTGCGATCAGACATTGGACCGAACTGCACGGACTTGTGAAAGAGCCCTTAGAGAGAGTCCATTAGGGCAAAATTATATTACATACAAATTAGCTGTGTGGTGCACCATGGGCGGTCCAGAGCACCATCTGTTGTGAATACATTTGGACTAGGTTCCAGTTTGGGGCTCCCTCTTGTGGTCAGTGCTGGTAGTGAAGTTTGCTTGCTGAATAGAAACCAGACACCTGGGGATGATTGGCAATCAGGTTCTTCTGACTCGGCCTATATAACTGAGTAGCGTTCTCTTGTTCCTGGCTGGTGCTCAAGTTGTCTCCTGTGTGCTATGGACATTCTGAAGCCAGCCCTTCCTTTTGTGTCTACCAGAACTCCTTTCAGCTAAGTTTGTTCCTCGTACCTCTGCTGGTGGTTTCCACCTTCTGGCTGTTTTTCTGTTTAGGTACTAAGGCTTATTCCTATTTTGCCTGTGTGGAGTTCTGGGTGGAGTTGGATCATTCCCTGCTGGGAATGTTTGTGTACCTTGCTCCATATTCTGTTATGTATTTTGTTTTGTCATGCTTGGTACTAATTTCAGTCCCTCCACTATATTAGTGTTTTGTTTGGATCCCAGTAACACCAGAGTACTGATATAGTGGGGGAGAGTCTGTGTGGGTTCAGTATTTTTCCATATCAGGAGTGTTGGTTCTTTTACCAGGGTATTGCACGGCTGCAGACAGTGCTCTTTTCTGTCCTTTCCTATTTAGATAGTTTGGGCCTCCTCTTTGCTGAATCTGTTTTCTACCTGTGTATTGTGTTTTTCCTACATCACCGTAATCTTTATGTGGGGGAGCTATCTATATCTTTGGGAACTGCTCCGAGGCAGATTAGCTTGTCCTGTATTTCTCTCTGTAGGAATAAATTAGTTCTCCGGCTGTGTCGACGCGACCATCGTAGGCACGTCCCACGGCTACTTCTAGTTGTGTGTTAGTGGTAGGTCTGGATTTCACTGAGATTCCAACTACTCTGGTACATTCTGGGTTTCCTAGTTTTGTCCTTTTTTTCTGATCCTCCTCGGTCACTGAATCATAACAACCATCCCTCTGTCAATCTGGCTGCACAGTTCTTTCACTGATTGACAGCAGTGGCTTCACGGGGGCCATAGTGATCCAGACTGCACGCAACGCACTTAATTCACATATTAGGTCACAGACCATTTTCTTGAGAAGAAAAGACGGATTTTAAAGCTGAAGGGAAAGCAGTCCTACATGGAGATGGACTTACTTTATGATGTAATTTTGCACTGATGGACTGTCTTTCTTAGAATACACTGTGCTTTCCCTTAATGAAATGCTTTGTTATATTCTATCCGGCAGCAATTATTATAATAGAGGTAAAAAGGAAATCCTAGTACCATTCTGAGGACAATGGAGGATTAAATTTCCATCCAGGTCCTGGGTGAGTGTGAGGGCGCTCCTGGTGCTTTGTACTTTCACTGTTCCAGACTCGTCTTCAGCTGTGCTCATACTCAACCTGTGGGAAAACACAGGGCAGACCGTGATGTCACCTAATGCACATGTAACGTCATACACCAGCATAATGACCATTGTGAAGTAGATGGCCATGTAATAGAAGCCAGCTCCTGGGATTTATGCCCATACATTAACCCTTTACTTATTTCAAGCTCATCAATATTTATCAAATGTCTAATCTCATAGGCAAACCTTAAAGGGGCACCTGCCATGCTGTTCCAGAGATATGAGCTTTTTAATTTGCTGCTAATTTTTACAAGGGTGTGTGGCTGATTGTCTGGGGCGCGTCTATGATAGGTGAGGTTTACTTATCAATGCAACAATGAAAATGCAGCCACAAAACCACGTATAAGGGCTCATTCAGACGACCGGTCTGTTTGTCCTGGTCAATTCCTGTTTTTTTGCGGACTTCCTGACAAGACCATCTCTTCAATGTCTATTGTGTAGGATCGGATGGCACACTGAAGCACTTCCGAATGTATCCAATCCTACAAAAAACACATTGGAGTCTGTTCCGTTATTATGGAACATGTCCTATTCTGTTCCGTAATAACGGACCGTGACACAATACAACAATACAAGTCAATGGGTCCGCAAAATCCTCGGAAGCACTTCCGTGTGACTTCCGTTGGGTGCCCAGGCAGTCTGTGTCCCGCTCTCGCGCCAGCCCCGTGGCTGCCCCCGCTGCAGCGCGTCCGCATCTGCCCCCGCTGCAGCGCGTCCGCATCTGCCCCCGCTGCAGCGCGTCCGCATCTGCCCCCGCTGCAGCGCGTCCGCATCTGCCCCCGCTGCAGCGCGTCCGCATCTGCCCCCGCTGCAATGTGCGAGCAGCCGTGAGGATGATGAGAAGGAGGTTAGTAAAGTTCGTTACCTGCTGTGATGAAGACACTCCTGATGTCAGCGCTTGTTACTGACTTCCATGCCCGCCGTGTTCTCACATCACCTTTCGCGGGCGGCCCGAGACTATGACTAGCGTTGAGCTCATGGGCCGCTCGCGATACTTTGCTTGTGAAAACAGCGGTCATTGAACTCAGTGACAAGCACTGAGGTCAGGAGTGCAGCGGCTTCCATCACCGCAGGTAATATACCTCGCTAACCTCCTGAAGTCAGCACTCGTCATGCCCTACAGTGACCTGGGCTGACGTCATGATGTTAGCTCAGGTTACCGCACTACTCTCCCAGCCAATGTGGAACATTCTGTTCTTTACTGACTGGGACAGTGAGTATGGATTGTCGTGGGACTCCTTATTGGATTACGCCAGACCCGGATTTGTGTTTTTCTTTCCAATAAATTGGTGAAAGAGGGAATGTGTTGGGTAGTGCTTTTTCGAATAAAAATTTGTTTGCCGTCAATTTTTTTTTTAATTATTATTACTGACTGGGTAAGTGATGTCGGGTATCGGATAGACGCCGTGACATCACTAACCTCTGGGCTTGATGCCAGGTAACATTACACAGCTGGTATCAACCCCATATATTACCCCGTTTGCCACCGCACCAGGGCATTTGGGATGAGCCGGGTAAAGTCCCGGGACTGTCGCATCTAATGGATGCGACAATTTTGGCCAGCTGCTGGATGATATTTTTAGGCTGGGGGGGGGGCTCCCAATGACGTGGGTCTCCCCAGCCTGAGAATACCAGCCACCAGCTGTGAGGCTTTATCTTGACTGGTATCAAAATTGGTGTGGGGGGGGGGAACCGCACGCTTTTTTTTTTTAATCATTTATTTATTGTACGATCTAGACATGCCCACTGGAGGCTGTAATTGGTTGCAGTCAGACAGCTGTCACTCAGTGTGGGGGCGCGTCTGACTGTAACCAATCACAGAGTGCGAAGAGTGAATATGTATGAGCTTAATGAGCAGTCGGCTCGGAAAGTACAAAGAGCTGCCTCGGGAGCAGTGTGACAGCCGCCCGGTGATCGGTGAGTATTTAGCACTTGCTCCTACCCCTTTGCCCCAGATTCTGTTCCCCATAGACTTTATATGGGGACCACCATCTGGCCAGACACCCTGGACTGCATGCAATTCTCCCTGCGTTTTTTTTTTTTTTTTTTTAAATTTTAATGTTATGGTGAAGAATCAACAAGTGGGGCACAATTGTGAAGTTGAACGAAATGTATTGCTTATTTTAAACTTTTTTAAAAATAATAAACTGAAAAGTGGGGTGTGCAATATTATTCGTCCCCTTTACTTTCAGTGCAGCAAACTCACTCCAGAAGTTCATTGAGGATCTCTGAATGATCCAATGTTGTCCTAAATGACTGATGATGATAAATATAAGCCACCTGTGTGTAATCAAGTCTCCGGATAAATGCACCTGCTCTGTGATAGTCTCAGTGTTCTGTTTAAAGCGCAGATAGCATCATGAAGACCAAGGAACACAACAGGCAGGTCCGAGATACTGTTGTGGAGAAGTTTAAAGCCGGATTTGGTTACAAAAAGATTTCTAAAACTTTAAACATTCCAAGGAGCACGCTGAAAGCGATCATATTGAAATGAAATTAAAGGACTATCATACCACTGCAAATCTACCAATACCCGGCCGTCCATGCAAACTTTCATCTCAAACAAGGAGAAGACTGGTCAGAGATGCAGCCAAGAGGCCCATGATCACTCTGGATGAACTGCAGAGATCTACAGCTGAGGTGGGAGAGTCTGTCCATAGGACAACAATCAATCGTACACTGCACAAATCTGGCCTTTATGGAAGAGTGGCAAGAAGAAAGCCATTTCTCAACGATATCCTTAAAAAGTGTTGTTTACAGTTTGCCACATACCACCTGGGAGACACCAAACATGTGGAAGAAGGTGCTCTGGTCAGATGAAACCATAATCGACCTTTTTGGGCACAATGCCAAACGATATGTTTGGCGTAAAAGCAACACAGCTCATCACCCTGAACACACCATCCCCACTGTCAAACATGGTGGTGGCAGCATGATGGTTTGGGCTTTTCTTCAGCAGGGACAGGGAAGATGGTTAAAATTGATAGGAAGATGGATGGAGCCAAAAACAGGACTATTCTTGAAGAAAACCATACCCCAAGCAACTTGCAGCTGTAATGGCAGCAAAAGGTGGCGCTACAAAGTATTACTTAAAGGGGATGAATAATATTGCACGCCCCACTTTTCAGTTATTTATTTTTTTATAAAAGTTTAAAATAAGCAATAAATTTCGTTCAACTTCACAATTGTGTCCCACTTGTTGTTGATTCTTCACCATAACATTAACATTTTTATCTTAATGTTTGAAGCCTGAAATGTGGGAAAAGGTTGAAAAATTCAAGGGGACCGAATACTTTCACAAGGCACTGTACATGCACAAGTCTGCTCCATAAAACGGACCTGACTAGGTCATGATGCAAATTATTATTATTTTTTTTATACACTTTCATGGGCACTGGCACATTGGTTATTATTGAATCAGTGTATGTCCATGGAGCACATGGTCCGAAAGTACGGCCGAGTTTTGTGTTTTCTCAGAGCAGTCACATCCACAAACTGCAGAGGTACTACCCAGTGCTCTGATATTGCAGACGGCTGCAGGAGCTGTCACCACCAGAAATGCCGTGTTCCTGCAAATATAGAGGTAACCGGCAAGCAAATAGTGTTGACGCCTTGTACAGATGGCTCACTAGACATGCAATGAAGTGTTAAAGGGAATCTGTCAGCAGGTTTTTGCTATATAAACTCAAGCCAGCATGCTGCAAGGATTGATAGAAAATTCAGGGTTGCCTGTCTTGTCACAGTCCAATCTGTTGTTTATTTATGTTAGTTTAAGCAGCAGGACCCTTATCACTGCTCAGATGCGCAAGGCATTCTGGCATACCCCCTCCTCTGACACTTCACTGTCGATGTACAATCCCTATAGAGTGTGGTGTGGACTGATACAACTCTCTCAGCTGTGCTACGTGGCTAAATCTAAAAGTTCTGATTGTACCAAAATGGCTGCACCCAGTAATCCAAGTGATACATAGTTGGATTCAGAGTCTGTTTGACTACATCATG
Source organism: Anomaloglossus baeobatrachus (assembly GCF_048569485.1). Lineage (NCBI taxonomy): Eukaryota > Metazoa > Chordata > Amphibia > Anura > Aromobatidae > Anomaloglossus > Anomaloglossus baeobatrachus. The sequence goes on along the minus strand of NC_134356.1, from coordinate 389,176,987 downwards.
CTGCTTTCAGATAAGGTAGAAAAAAACCTGCTGACAGATTATCTGTAATCCCGTGTAACCATTGACCCCAAGTCATGAAGCAGAGGACTGATAACGTCACTACTCATTATACTGTAAGGGTACCGTCGCAGTAAACGACGTACCAGCGATTCCGACCACGATACGACCTGGTCAGGATTGCTGGTGCGTCGCTACATGGTCACTGGTGAGCTGTCAATCAGGCAGATCTCACCAGTGACCAGTGACTCTGCGCTTGGTAACCAGGGTAAATAACAGGTAACTAAGCAAAGCGCTTTGATTGGTTACCCGATATTTACCCTGGTTACCAGCGTACATCGCTTAGTGCTGGCTCCCTGCACACGTAGCCAGGGTACACATCGGGTTACTAAGCAAAGCGCTTTGCTTAGTTACCTGATATTTACCCTGGCTACGTGTGCAGGGAGCCAGCACTAAGCGATATACGCTGGTAACCAGGGTAAATATCGGGTAACCAATCAAAGCGCTTTGCTTAGTTACCTGATATTTACCCTTACGATCAGCGATTTCACAGCAGGGGTCAGGTCGCTGCTTAGTGTCACACACAGCGAGATCGCTGATGAGGTCACTGGTACGTCACAAAATCTGTAACTCAGCAGCGATCTCGCTATGTGAGAAGTACCCCTAAGTGTGGCTGTAATCAGGCCACAGCACTATGATTGCTAGCCATATACATTAGATATTGTGGGGAAAACCTGCCAAACATCTGTTGTGTTGATGTGTATAGGGGGGGGTCCCAACTCCTCCTTCCCCGCAGCAGAGATGTCAGGGAAGCGAGGGCCCAGGGTACAGGGGAAGCGGGGACACGGGAAGCGAGGGCCCGGGGACACGGGAAGCGAGGGCCCGGGGACACGGGAAGCGAGGGCCCGGGGACACGGGAAGCGAGGGCCCGGGGACACGGGAAGCGAGGGCCCGGGGACACGGGAAGCGAGGGCCCGGGCACATGGCACCACAACCTTCTCCTGACATTCCTTTCTCAGGACTCTTGTTTTGTTCCTGTTATGGCAGTTAGAGATTGAAGAACTAATTGCCAGCTAGGTGATACCATTTGGGGGGGGGGGAAGGGGGGGTGTACTCACATATTGACCAATCTCAGGTCACAGTGCCAGATTTGGCAGAGCACAAGGAGAATGGTAACACCCAGTTGCCAATTTCCCAATACATTTCCAGGAGGAATAACAGAGGCCAGTAAGAGAGGATTGTCCGGGCCGTTACAGCAGGTCAGTACTAGCTGTTGGCCAGCACCACAGTGTTCGGGCTGTGTACACACTACGTGCACGCACCATCCCCTCACTCCCCCCCCATGGCAGGGAGCAGCTTTCATTTCTCATGGCCACATATCCAATGACAGGTACAATGAGGGCACAGGTGTGCCAGGAGCTGCCAGCTGTCGGGCACAGCACATGCGGCTCACTGCCCGCACTGTGCCCGGACTCGCTCACTGCTGGCTCGGATCACTGCTGTCATAGGGCCGGGCCTCGTACTCACTTCCTGTTTTCAGTCCGGGCACTTGGCGAGCAGGATGGAGGCTCCGAGATACCAGGATGCAGGAACACATACAAGCGGGGAGACGCTGCGCACGTGACCGCGCAGGAAGGGGCGGGGCTTACTCCCATGTAACTCTATGGAGGAGCGGGGACTGCGGCGAAGTAATGTTTGCTAATGAGGAGGCTGTGTGATCAGTGGGGTGTACAGCCCGTGTGATCAGTGAGGGACCGTGGGGTGTACAGCCCGTGTGATCAGTGAGGGACCGTGGGGTGTACAGCCCGTGTGATCAGTGAGGGACCGTGGGGTGTACAGCCCGTGTGATCAGTGAGGGACCGTGGGGTGTACAGCCCGTGTGATCAGTGGGGGGCCGTGGGGTGTACAGCCCGTGTGATCAGTGAGGGACCGTGGGGTGTACAGCCCGTGTGATCAGTGAGGGACCGTGGGGTGTACAGCCCGTGTAACCAATGGGAGACCGTGGGGTATAAAGCCTGTGATCAGTGGGGGACCGTGGGGTGTACAGCCCGTGTATTCAGTGGAGGACAGTGGGGTGTACAGCCCGTGTGATCAGTGGAGGACAGTGGGGTGTACAGCCCGTGTGATCAGTGAGGGACCGTGGGGTGTACAGCCCGTGTAACCAATGGGAGACCATGGGGTATAAAGCCTGTGATCAGTGGGGGACCGTGGGGTGTACAGCCCGTGTATTCAGTGGAGGACAGTGGGGTGTACAGCCCGTGTGATCAGTGGGGGACCGTGGGGTGTACAGCCCGTGTGATCAGTGGGGGACCGTGGGGTGTACAGCCCGTGTGATCAGTGGGGGACCGTGGGGTGTACAGCCCGTGTGATCAGTGGGGGACCGTGGGGTGTACAGCCCGTGTATTCAGTGGAGGACAGTGGGGTGTACAGCCCGTGTGATCAGTGGGGGACCGTGGGGTGTACAGCCCGTGTGATCAGTGGGGGACCGTGGGGTGTACAGCCCGTGTGATCAGTGGGGGACCGTGGGGTGTACAGCCCGTGTGATCAGTGGGGGGCCGTGGGGTGTACAGCCCGTGTGATCAGTGGGGGGCCGTGGGGTGTACAGCCCGTGTGATCAGTGGGGGGCCGTGGGGTGTACAGCCCGTGTGATCAGTGGGGGACCGTGGGGTGTACAGCCCGTGTGATCAGTGGGGGACTGTGGGGTGTACAGCCCGTGTGATCAGTGGGGGGCCGTGGGGTGTACAGCCCGTGTGATCAGTGGGGGGCCGTGGGGTGTACAGCCCGTGTGATCAGTGGGGGGCCGTGGGGTGTACAGCCCGTGTGATCAGTGGGGGACCGTGGGGTGTACAGCCCGTGTGATCAGTGGGGGACCGTGGGGTGTACAGCCCGTGTGATCAGTGGGGGGCCGTGGGGTGTACAGCCCGTGTGATCAGTGGGGGGCCATGGGGTGTACAGCCCGTGTGATCAGTGGGGGGCTGTGGGGTGTACAGCCCGTGTGATCAGTGGGGGACCGTGGGGTGTACAGCCCGTGTGATCAGTGGAGTGTACAGCCCGTGTGATAATAGAGGTGGTAGAGCGCTGAGTGTACAGTCTGTTAGAGGAGTGAGATATCTGCCAAATATAGAGAATAGCGGTCACTTCCTTTTCGTGGTGATACCAGACTTGTATAATGTTGTATTTCTATTTATTGAAGAGAAGTGAAAATGTAAGAATAGAAATGGTTTGTGTTGCAGATATGAGTCCTACCTTATCTTTCCGCGGTGTACACATCAAAAACAAACCTGCTGAATGACTTTACAGTATGGGCTGATATTTGTGTAGGTTGGACCTTACACATGTGGCCGATCCAACTTCGCTCATTTTTATTTCTTTTTAAACTGGGATCAGGAGCACATTTACATTTCTATTTACCAGCTTCATTTAAATGGTTAAACAGTTAGGAGCGAGCTGTGGACAGGCAGATGCGGGTGTGTACACTGCCTTCATCTGTAGTGCAGGCTCCGCTTCTGAGCCTGCTCCATATATGGGGACCCAATATAGGTCGCATTGTGAGGTGAAGGGGTTAATGTACATGATTTACTTAGAATGTGAGGGGGGTTTTTGTTTTTTCTTTTACTTGTTTTTGTTAAATCTCATTTATCAAGACTGGTTTTGTTACTCAGCAGTGAATCCCCGTTCAGCATTCAGCTGGGATTGTTTTCCTGGAGAAGAAATATTTCTTTTCTTAAACATTCTCTATAAATGAGGCTTGCTGATTTATTCCTTTCTGTAATGTCTGTGTCTATACAGCCGTCTCACTGCTTGTGCAGCACCCTGGGATATGCTACCCCAGTGGTCTGCAGGATCCTAAGGCTTTCTGGAACACCCTATGCTGACAACCCACCCCTCACACACAGGTAGGGGCACATTCCCTGAGACCTGGGCGCAGCATGTAGAGGGTTAACAGTGGGCAGATGTGAGACCCAATCCCTTAGCTGTTAGCCTGGGGAAGGGGCGTGGCTAGTGGAAAGCAACAGGGGTTGCTAGGCAGAGTTGGCAGAGAGGAAAAACAACAGTTGAAGGAGTGACAGTTGAAAGGAGTCAGTGAGTGAGGATTGTGAGGAGACCCCAAAGGGTGACTAGGAGGTAGTAGCCTGAGGGTAGACAGATTCCAGGTACTACGCACGACGGGGTACTGTACCCCAGAGTAGACGACAGCTGCAGGCGGTCTGCTGATCCAGCCGTGTGTGGTGACTTCCAGGGTACCACACCACCCACAGGCTCAAGGACACAGCCTCATATATAGGACCCGGGAGAGGGCACCGAGAAGTAGCCTATCCCACAAGGGACCACGAGGCCTGTCATACTGGACCCAGAAAGAAAAGGAGCAGAGTGGCGCAGGTCACCAACAGCTTCAGGCAAGGGGACCATCAGCTCTGCATGTGCAGAGGGCTCCACTGGGTCTCAAGCCAGCACTGGGACAAAGGAAAGTCGGTTGACTAGCCGTACCAAACTGCACTTACAACATCCAGTGATTAAATACCAGTTAATCTGCAAGAACTGTGTCATGTCTATTATTGGTGCACCACAAGGTGCAGCACACCTACATGGGACTTAAGCCCCTACTGGCGGAGGGCGCGAACACACTTGCTGCTATACCATCTGTCCCTAAAACCACAGCAGCGGTGGGACATCTTATTACCGCAACCCGCCAGTGGCGTCACAAGTGACATAGAAAATAACCCTGTTACCGAGAGCCCCCAGGTCACGGAACCGGGCACGGAAACCTGTGATAGTGATCCCCATTATCCACCACCCGGAACAGAATATCCCAAGGGCCTGGGGTGTGGCAGCGCTCTACAAATTTGGCGTCACGAACAGGATACAAACTAGGCCCAGCAACCCTGGGTGCTGTGTGCCTTAAATCGTGTAAAACTGTATATAGACTTTTGCCGCCATTTTGCCTCAGTATAAACTACTGCGCCACCACTCTGGCTGTAAAGGAGTGCAATGTTTGAAAAAGTGTGCAGGAAAACCTGGCTCCGCCCCCCACAGGGAATCTGCAGAGAAGCCAAACACCGAGCAGTAGCCTGACTTCAGGAGCTCCCGAGCCGCTCGATACCCCCATAGAGAAGGTTGCTGAAATTAACCAAGGGGGACTAAAATGGAAGCGCAAGAGAACGGAGACGCTGCCGGACCTAGTCGGGGTGCAGATGCTGCGGCGGTGGCACCGATCATGCCGCTCATGCTACCCAACCTCCCAGGCGCGACCTGGATGCCCCAATGGCAAATCAGATACCTTAGCTGGGTTCAAAAAGAGAATAACTACTGCAATGGACATGTATCCCTTAAACGGCAAGCAAAGGGCGTCCATTATACTGGGGCAGCTTAAAGGGGTAGCGGAGCTAGAAGCAGAAACTTGGTCAGACACTGAACGCGAGTCAGTAATCACCATCTATGACAAATTGAAACTTGCATTTGAGACCCGCACTGAGGCAGAACTGCGGATGGAGTTCTACAACTGCAGGCAGAAACCACGGGATAACATCAGGGACTATGCCCTGAGACTCCAAGCAGCATTAAGGACATTAAAACATGTCGATCCTCTCAGTGTGAGAGAGGAAAACCGGATGCTAACGGAGCAGTTCATACAGGGCCTGTTGTCATCAGAGGACCGCAAGCAACTGCGCCTGTGGTCTCTTGAACATGCTGATGCGGACTTTGCAACTCTAAAAGACCGGGCTATCAAGGCGTTGCAGCTCCCGGCAACCTCAGACTCTACCCTGGCGGTGCCACCTGCCTCTGTCCCTTCCTTGGAAGTGGAACCTGCCTCCTCTACTCCAGCAAAGGCCAACGGGCAGGTTGCGACCCCTAGTGCGCCAGAGGACCTGCGTTCCCAAGTGCAGCGACTGAGCGAGGACATAGCAAAGATCCTCAAAGCCATGCAGCTTGCTCCAGAGCCCAAGCCACCGGACCGGATTCTGCTTGCTGACTGCCCTGAGGACGTGCGTGGATGAGGAACCGGAGGAGTCCCCCACTGCGAGGAAGACCCACTGATCGCTATTGTTCTTCATGACAACCCATCTGCCGGCGTTGCGGTAAAACAGGCCATCTTGTAAGAAGGTGTCCTTTAAATCTGCAACCCCTGAGACCAAGGGACAATCCCCAGGTGAAAGTCGACAAGGCCCAATGGAATGGCATGACCGGTATGTGGGAGGACGTCCGATTCTGTCCATTACCTTGCACGGGGTCCCCACTTCTGCACTGTTGGACACCGGTTCACAGGTAACCACCATTCCCTATGAGCTGTACCGCCGATTCTGGTGTTATGAAGAACTCACCCGACCTCATCCAAGTCTCACCGTATATGCTGTAAACGGGTTACCGGTAGAGCAGATAGGATTTAAAGAAGTAACCATAAAGGTGGGGAGGGTGGAGCTTAGGGGTCAGAGATTAATTGTTGTCAAAACTGATGCAAATTATAGAAATCCCCATGTGATCCTAGGTACCAATGTCATCGAAAATTGTTTGGGAGAAGTATTGTTCTTGCTCCAACAGATCGCCAAGACTGCTGATGCCAGGCAGCAGAGGGTCCTGCAGAAGGAGATTAAAGCCCTATTGCTAAAACAGGTAAACCAGTCTGGTGGAGAACTGGGCAATGTGCGGGTAATGGATTAAAATCCCATTGTGTTACCTCCAAGAAGTGAAATGATGGTGTGGTGTCGGACAGCCATAGGTCCTAGAGGACAAAATTACCAGGCAGTGGTAGAGCCCATGTATTCAGAGAACTGGTCCACAATCCTGACAGCCAGGGGGGTAGTCAATCTACACAAAGGGAGAGTTCCTGTACATATATTAAATTGTGGGGAAGAGGAAGCCAAATTGCCCAGGTACGCTACCATTGGTAAATTGTTTACCGTTACAGTGCCATTCAAGTAGCAGAACCACTTGCCCTAACAGACCTGGCAGATGAGCAATTAACAAACTGGTGCCAGGAACTCCATGTTGGTACCGTCTCCACGCCTTCTTACCAGAAGCAAGGAATATACCGGGTTGTGCAGGAATATGAACCAATCTTCAGTAAGCATCCATTGGATTTTGGGAGAATTAAAGGGGTACAACACCATATCCCCACTGGGAACCATCCTCCCATCAGAGAGCGATACAGACCTGTACCACCAAAACACTATCAGAGGGCCAAAGGAATGCTACATGACATGAAGGAGGCTGGGGTTATCTGAGATAGTTGTGACCCTTGGGCAGCTCTACTAGTCTTAGAAAAAAAGATGGCACCATGCGGATGTGTGTAGATTACAGGCATATAAATTACATTACACATAAGGATGCTTACCCATTATCCCGCATAGAAGAGTCACTAGCTACACTCAAGACTGCTAACTACTTTTCCACCTTAGACCTTACTAGTGGGTATTGACAGGTCTCTGTATTAGAGGAAAACCGGGAGAAGACTGCATTTGCCACCCCGATGGGCCTGTGCGAGTTCAACAGTATGCCATTTGGACTCTGTAACGCACCTGGAACCTTCCAGCGCCTGATGGACTGTTGTCTGGGGCACCTGAACTTTGAGGCTGTACTACTCTATTTAGATTACGTCATTGTGTTCTCCAAGTCCTACGAAGACCATCTGGAACATCTGGCAGCGGTGTTTGAAGCACTATCCAAGTACGGCATGAAGCTGAAACTATCCAAGTGCCATCTTCTTAAACCCAAGGTTCAGTACCTGGGACATGTAGTCAGTGCTGAGGGAGTCGCTCCAGATCCAGACAAGATAACAGTCATCAAGAGCTGGCCAAGACCAACTACTAGCAAAGAGGTACGTTAGTTCCTGGGCCTGGTAGGATACTACCGAAGATTCATCAAAGGTTACACCAAGATGGCTGCCTCCTTGCAAGACCTCCTGGTTGGTCAACCCAAGAAAGGCAAGAAGTCGGGTTCTCCATTCGAATGGGGCGAAAAAGAAGAAAGTTCCTTCAGACAAATGAAGTGGGCTCTGATGGGGGAAGAAATTCTAGCTTATCCAGACTACAACTTACACTTTGTGCTGTACACGGACGCCAGCAACGTGGGACTAGGAGCAGTGTTGTCACAGGTCCAGAATGGGAGAGAGCGAGTAATTTCCTATGCTGGCAGGAAGCTTCGGCCTACTGAGAGAAATCCAGAAAATTACAGCTCTTTCGAGTTGGCGTTCCTGCTATCACTGAGAGGTTCAAGCACTATTTAGCAGCCACTAAGTTCACAGTCTTCACTGACAACAATCCTCTTACCCATCTAGATATAGCAAAGTTGGGTGCATTAGAACAACGCTGGGCAGCTCGGTTATCCAACTATGACTTTACCATCAAGTACAGAGCTGGACGAAAGAATGCAAATGCAGATGCGCTGTCAAGAATGCCCCATTTGCAAGAAGAGGGAGAAGACATAGATGAGCTAGAAGAGATAAAGTTACCTGCCTTCCATCGCAAGAGAACATGCCAATGTCAACAAACTGGTTCTAGACCAAAAGAGGCAACCTTGAACCCCTTATCACATTTTAGTTGGAAAGAAACACAGGACAGTGATCTCGCTGTCAGCTTAATCAAGAGACTGGTAAGCCACACTGATTCTCGTCTTGCACCAGAGGCTCCACAAGAAGCCCAACGTCTGTGGAAGAACAGGAATAAGTTGTTTATCCACTGTGGAACACTCTGTAGATGATTCATCAATCCAAAAACTCACGAGATGAGGTGGCAAGTGATAGTACCAAAAAGAGACGTCCCAATTGTGTTTGAAGCGTACCACAACGACTCTGGACACTTCGGTTGGAAGAAACTTGAGATGTTACTCCGTGAAAGATTCTACTGGGTTGGAATGACATCTTCTATCGAAAGCTAGTGTAGAAATTGTGGTCCATGTGCTTTGAGAAGAATAGACAGAGATAGTCAAAGAGCACCACTGCAGCCTATTGTTACCAAACAACCTCTAGAACTAGTCGCCTTAGACCATGTGAAGTTAACACCGAGTACCGAAGGTTATACTTAGGCCCTTTACTATTGTAGACCACTATTCATGATTCCTTGTAGTAGTACCAGTCAAGGACTTAACAGCACAAACAGCAGCAAAAGCGTTTCAAGCCTACTGTTGCAGACCTCTGCTGATAACCCACATGTCACACACAGGTAGGGGCACATTCCCTGAGAACTGGGCGCAGCATGTAGAGGGTTAACAGTGGGCAGATGTGAGAACCAATCCCTTAGCTGTTAGCCTGGGGAAGGTGTGTGGCTCGTGGGAAGCGACAGGGGTTGCTAGGCAGAGTAGGCAGAGGAAAAATGACAGTTGAAGGAGGGACAGTTGAAAGGAGTCAGTGAGTGAGAAAGGTGTGAGGATTGTGAGGAGACCCCAAAGGGCGACTTGGAGGTAGTAGCCTGAGGGTAGACAGATCCCAGGTACTATACACGACGGGGTACTGGACCCCAGAGTAGACGACAGCTCCAGGCGGTTTGCTGATCCAGCCGTGTGTGGTGACTTCCAGGGTTGCACACCACCCATAGGCTCAGGGACACAGCTTCATATATAGGACCCGGGAGAGGGCACCGAGAAGTAGCCTACCCCACAAGGGACCGCGAGACCTGTCATACTGGGCCCGGAAAAAAAAGGAGCGGAGTGGCGCAGGTCACCAACAGCTTCAGGCAAGGAGACCATCAGCTTTGCATGTGCACGGAGGGCTCAACTGGGTCTCAAGTCAGCACTGGGACAAAGGAAAGTCAGTTGACCAGTCGTACCAAACTGCGCTTGCAACATCCGGTGAGTAAATACCAGTTAATCTGCAAGAACTGTGTCATGTCTATTACTGGTGCACCACAAGGCGCAGCACACCTACATGGGACTTAAGCCCCTACTGGCGGAGGGCGCGAACACACTTGCTGCTATACCATCTGTCCTTAAAACCACAGCAGCGGCGGGACATCTTATTACCGCAACCCGCCAGTGGCGTCACAAGTGACATACAAAATAACCCTGTTACCAAGCGCCCCTCAGGTCACGGAACCGGGCACGGCCACCTGTGATAGTGATCCCCATTATCCACCACCCGGAACCGAGTATCCCAAGGGCCTGGGGCATGGCCGCTCTTTACACTTACACTCACGTTTGCATCACTTATACAGAATGATTGAAAGAGACTTCATTAATCTTCATTTAATATTCTGATTTAGTTTTTCTGTTTGATGTGATTTATAAACACTTGAGTAAAGATGTGGATGGCTGTCCCTGTGCAGCTGACCTAAACACAAGATGGAAGATAAGGGAATGGCTGAGGGTCTGTTACAGGGCTGATGGATTGAAGGGAAATATAATGGCTTCAATCGCAACCCGGGGTCCACCATGCAGAGATGGTACAGCTGCTAGTAGACCTGAGGACAAGGCGAACACAACAGCTTATAGGTAAAAATAAATATTAACCCACAAGGCTGTGTAGATGCACACAGTAGTGTATAGTGGATCGCAATAACGTGTGTTCACATCACAGAGGTTATACAAATTAAATGAAGATGGTCGCCATAACCAATCTTATCATAGAGACTACGCAACTCAATAACCTAAAGTAAGACACCATGCACACATCCACACTCAGAATACACGCCTAACCCGTGACTCTGAAGTAGCAGTGGAGTGCGACACGCTCATCCCGCATGCATACAAAGGGAACGTCTGTGGACAACCTTGAACATGTTGTGCTTACAACAGAATTTGTCTGAACCTAACATGCCTAAAGGCCGTTTCACACCTCCGATATTTTGCCAGAAGCCGGGTCCGGCACACATGCAGTACAGTTACATTCATTTACAGTGGAAGCGCGACATCATGTGGACACATGCGGTTGTGTATGAAGCACATAGCCGCATGGTGTAGCACTTCCACTGTAAATGAATGTAACTGTACGGCTTCCAGAAAAATACTGGAGGTGTGAAATGGCCCTAAGCGGTCCACATAAGGTGCGGAGAATCTCTCGCAGGGGCAGACCGCATCAAGAGCAGTACCTACCTAGGTGACCCACACTCGATGTGGGGTAACCCTCTCACAGCACGGGGTCACCAAATGTATGATATTAGTAGTACCTAAGTGACCTTTCTAAGGCGTGGAGTAACTCTCACAGACCCAGATCGCAGCAATGGCGTGCAGCCTGCCATCCACACATCTGAGGTAATAGCATCTGAAAAGTGCGCACCCATGTGCGCCGGTGGGAGCCTCAGATAACATTAACTCCACCCCAAACACTCACAGAACCGCCCCAAATGAGGGTGTCAGTCACACCACCATTGCTGATTCAGCCTCTCTTGGACCTAAATCAGGCGTCCTCTCCTCATATCACCGCTCTGTCACAGCTTCCCTCCATCACTTTGACAATTTACTGCAAAATGTGATGCTCTCAACTTAACTTCAGTGACGGTTGTCCAAGGCGACCTGTGCATCATAGCATCTTTACATTAAGCAAATGCCTTGATAAAGGTGTTACAACCGAAACGTCGGTGTTGCTACTGTCAGGGTTCACATTTTTTGCAGTTTGTCATTAAAACACTTGCATGAAACTTATTCCTCTCCTTGTCCTTTGAGTACTTGGGTTTTTGCCATTTTGTGTACTTATTTACCCTAGAGCACTTAGTCAATAGCAGTTGAGCCAGGCTCTATCCTATTACTCAAGTCGAATAGTCCTGAAGGCAAGTGTCCAGCGGCAAATTAACAACCGACACATCAGCAGGGCAACTGATGTAGGAGAGCCAATCATGACCTGCCATGTCACGGACACGCTCAGTCGAGTCCTTTCCGGACTTAGCCTCAGGCCTCCAACACACATCCATTAAAAACACGCACGTGCCGCGTATTTTCTCTGCATTTTGCATGTGGTAAGTACGTGTCTCCGGTACGTGCGCGCCACGTGTGTTCTCCATGTGCTATCCGCGATAACACACGGAGAACCGGTAATTTGCATACTCACGTGATCCGCGATGCTGTCCAGGGTTCTGATTTTCGGCTCTAGCCCCGCCCACTCCCCGCTGACGCTACTTCCGGCCGAGCGGAGGGGCAGAGATTAGCGCCCGTGACAGCACGCTCACCTCCTTTACATGCTCATAACGAGCGGCGGTCGGCAGGAACATTTGCAGCGGAAGTATCTGTGGGGCTGGTGGAGGTGAGTATGTGTTTTTTTTTTATTTTTAAATTAATGACACGTGTTCTCCGACGCGTGTCACACGGAACCGCATCCACACTACAGCCGTGTGGTACGGGTCCGGGCCGTGTGACACCCGTGCTGCCGGAGAATACGTGGACATGTCAGCGTGAGAAAATCACGGATGCATGTACAGTGCCTACAAGTAGTATTCAACCCCCTGCAGATTTAGCAGGTTTGATAAGATGCAAATAAGTTAGAGCCTGCAAACTTCAAACAAGAGCAGGATTTATTAACAGATGCATAAATCTTACAAACCAACAAGTTATGTTGCTCAGTTAAATTTTAATAAATTTTCAACATAAAAGTTTGGGTCAATTATTATTCAACCCCTAGGTTTAATATTTTGTGGAATAACCCTTGTTTGCAATTACAGCTAATAATCGTCTTTTATAAGACCTGATCAGGCCGGCACAGGTCTCTGGAGTTATCTTGGCCCACTCCTCCATGCAGATCTTCTCCAAGTTATCTAGGTTCTTTGGGTGTCTCATGTGGACTTTAATCTTGAGCTCCTTCCACAAGATTTCAATTGGGTTAAGGTCAGGAGACTGACTAGGCCACTGCAACACCTTGATTTTTTCCCTCTTGAACCAGGCCTTGGTTTTCTTGGCTGTGTGCTTTGGGTCGTTGTCTTGTTGGAAGATGAAATGACGACCCATCTTAAGATCCTTGATGGAGGAGCGGAGGTTCTAGGCCAAAATCTCCAGGTAGGCCGTGCTATCCATCTTCCCATGGATGCGGACCAGATGGCCAGGCCCCTTGGCTGAAAAACAGCCCCACAGCATGATGCTGCCACCACCATGCTTGACTGTAGGGATGGTATTCTTGGGGTCGAATGCAGTGCCATCCAGTCTCCAAACGTCACGTGTGTGGTTGGCACCAAAGATCTCGATCTTGGTCTCATCAGACCAGAGAACCTTGAACCACTCTGTCTCAGAGTCCTCCAAGTGATCATGAGCAAACTGTAGACGAGCCTTGACATGACGCTTTGAAAGTAAAGGTACCTTACGGGTTCGTCTGGAACGGAGACCATTGCGGTGGAGTACGTTACTTATGGTATTGACTGAAACCAATGTCCCCACTGCCATGAGATCTTCCCGGAGCTCCTTCCTTGTTGTCCTTGGGTTAGCCTTGACTCTTCGGACAAGCCTGGCCTCGGCACGGGTGGAAACTTTCAAAAGCTGTCCAGGCCGTGGAAGGCTAACAGTAGTTCCATAAGCCTTCCACTTCCGGATGATGCTCCGAACAGTGGAGACAGGTAGGCCCAACTCCTTGGAAAGGGTTTTGTACCCCTTGCCAGCCTTGTGACCCTCCACGATCTTGTCTCTGATGGCCTTGGAATGCTCCTTTGTCTTTCCCATGTTGACCAAGTATGAGTGCTGTTCACAAGTTTGGGGAGGGTCTTAATTAGTCAGAAAAGGCTGGAAAAAGAGATAATTAATCCAAACATGTGAAGCTCATTGTTCTTTGTGCCTGAAATACTTCTTAATACTTTAGGGGAACCAAACAGAATTCTGGTGGATTGAGGGGTTGAATAATAAATGACACTCTGAATAAACTTTTCACAATTTAAAAAAAAAAAAAAGAAATAACATTCTTTTTTGCTGCAGTGCATTTCATACTTCCAGGCTGATCTACAGTCCAAATGTCACAATGCCAAGTTAATTCCGAATGTGTAAACCTACTAAATCTGCAGGGGGTTGAATACTACTTGTAGGCACTGTAAGTACGAAACGGACACACGTTCCGTTCCAAAATACGTGTGTCCAAACAATAATGAAAACATAGGTCCACGTGTTTCCGTGCCACCGGTACGTGAAAAAACTGCCAAATATGTACCGGCGGCACGGATGTGTGTCTTAGGCCTCAGAGAGCTTGAAAACTGCCCTCACATGCTCAGTGAGCAGATTTCCACACAGCCTCTGGCAGGTCACAAACAACCTGAGCATGCTCTGTAGAGGCATCTCGGGACTTAACACCCGCCATGGGGTACTCTCAGATCTTAGAATCTGGCGAAGGTGATACAGGCCATGCATGCTCATTAACCGGCACACCACACTTAGATGCATAAGCCAGCTGAACTACCCGAGGCACTGCCAGAATCCGAGGAAAGTGCCCAGGTGGATTAGAAGACAGAGCAGGCCGTTTCCGGCATTAGCAGCGATGGATCATAACGGGGTCTACAGGAGTTACAGTGGTGTGTAAAAGTGGTTTGGTGAGGTCACTGAGTTTAATGAGGTCACCTGAACTCAGTTTACCTGCGGTCAGAGGTGGGGTACCATGGGAACCTCCAGCTGTGACCGCAAATAAACTGAGCGATGTCGGCGCTCAACACTGCAGTTAAGTCAGTCTCTGCCTGAAGCCCTAAGCGTGCGGACATGTTCTGTGACTTCAGTATGTAGCAGAGCCAGAATCGTCATGGGATTTCAAGTGGATTACGTCGGAACTGGGTTTTTAGGGTTAATAAATTGTTGAAAGAGGGTGTTTTTTTGTATTTTATTTCAAATAAAGGATTTTTTCAGTGTTACATAGGTTGAAAAAAGACCTAGGTTCATTTAGTTCAACCTTCCTCCACCAATTATACATTTTGTCATTAAGTCATTTAGAATCAACAATGTTGTGTGTACTGAGGAAATCATCCAGCCCTATTTTAAAAGCTGTTATAGTATTTGCCATTACTACCTCTTACAGTAGGGCATTACACAGTCTTACTACTCTAAGGGCCGCTTTACACGCTACGACATCGCTAGCAATTGCTAGCAATGTCGCGTGCGATAGCACCCGCCCCCGTCGTTGTAATGATATGTGGTGATCGCTGCCGTTGCGAACATTATCACTACGGCATCGTCATACGCACATACCTGTGCAGCGACGTCGCTGTGAGCGGCGAACCACCTCCTTTATAAGGGCGCGGTTCGTTCAGCATCACAGCAACGTCACAGCAGTGTCACTGAACCGCCGCCCAATAGAAAAGGAGGGGAGGAGATGAGCGGCCGGAACATGCCGCCCACCTCCTTCCTTCCTCCTTTTCCGGTGGACACAGGTAAGGAGATGTTTGTCGTACAAGCGGCGTCACACATAGCGATGTGTGCTGCCGCAGGAACGACAAACAACATCGTTACTGCAGCAGCAACGGTAATTGGGAAGGGACCCCCAAGTCACCGATGAGCGATTTTGAACGTTTTTGCGACGATTCAAAATCGCTCATAGGTGTCACATGCAACGACATCGCTAAAGCGGCCGGATGTGCGTCACAAATTCCGTGACCCCAATGAGATCGCTTTAGCGATCTCGTAGCGTGTAAAGCCACCTTAACTGTAAAGAACCCTTTCCTTTTTAGCTGCCGCAATCTCTTTTCTTCCATTTGCAGTGAAGGCCCCCTGGTCCTTAGTATTGTCTTTGGAAGGAATAAGTTATGTGCCAGTCCTATGCATTGACCACACATGTATTTATATATATAAATGAGATCCCCTCTGAAACGTCTTTTTTCTAAGCTAAACAAATCCAAGTTTTTGAACCTCTCATCATATGTGAGGCCTTTCATTCCTTGCAATAATTTAGTTGTCCGCCTTTGAACTGACTCTAACTTCTGGATGTGCTTTTTAAAATGTAGAGCCCAAACTGGTTCCCATATTCCAGATGTGGCCTTACAAGTGATTTATAGAGGGGTAACAATACGTTGGGATCACGGGATCTAATCTCTCTTTTTATACACCCTAAAATCTTGTTTGCTTTAGCAGCTGCTGCCTGACATTGAGTGCTGCTGCTCACCTTATTTGTAATAATAATACCCAAGTCCTTCTGTTCTGTAGTCCTCAGTTTACTTCCATTTAATGTATACGCAGCTATAGGATTACTCCCTCCTAGGTGCATTACTTTACATTTATCAACATTTGCCAAGTGTCTGCCCATTCTGACATCTTATCCAGATCTTTTTGTAATATTGCACTATCAAGGTCAGTTTTTAATATCCTAGATTGTTTGGTGTCATCAGCAAAGACTGACCCTTCTCTATCAATCCCATCCACAAGGTCATTATTAAAGAGATTAAAAAGAATTGGTCCAGATCCCTGCGGTACCCCATTGCTGACTATAACATAGAGATGTTTGTCGTTCCTGCGGTGTCACACACAGCGATGTGTGGTGCTGCAGGAACGACAAACAACATCGTACCGGCAGCAGCAGCGATATCATGAAAAGGAGAGACGAGTCACCGATCAACGATTTTTGACGTTTTTGCGATTGGTGATCGTCGCTCCTAGGGTTTACACACTGCGATGTTGGTAACGGCGCCGGATGTGCGTCACTAACGACGTAACCCCGACGATATAGTTTTACTGATGTCGCAACGTGTAAAGCCCGCCTAAGTCCCCAACATAGTACTGCGTATAAGAGAGGAGAAGCAAACTCTTGTTGCTCCAGTAGAGGACTCTGCCTGCTCTGGGGAGCTCTGTTAACATGGCTGTCATATGGTAACTATCTATATATAGGCAGTAACCTCATTGGAGCTTCCCTATTTGCACAGAACACTCAGATTTATAAAGGATGTAAGCACTGTGCACTATGAGGATTCACTGGTGTTAGAGGCGGGAATGGCAGACATGTAGCCACAAGTAAGGCTGCTTTCACACATCAGTTTTTCGCCATCAGGCACAATCCGGCAAATTGCGGATAAAACGGATCCGGCGTCGGATCCCTTTTATTCCCCATAGACTTGTATTAGTGCGTTTGCGTTGGCTTTGCGTTGCATGCGGCGTCCGTCGGATATGGTGAAATTTCTTCGTCCGGCTGCCGGAAAGGACGCAGCATGGGACATTTTTTGACAACGGCAAAAAAACATACCACGCCGGATCGGCATGTTGTATAATGGAAACCTATGGGCGCCGGATCCGTCGTCATCCAGCATATGATGGAATCCAATGACGGATTCCAAAAAAACGATAGGCACGCACGGAAAAAACTAATGTGAGGGATCCGTTTTTTCGCCGGATCCGTCGCATCAGTTTTTTTTGCCAGATTGTGCCTGATGGCAAAAAACTGATGTGTGAAAGTAGCCTAAGGCTACCGCATATGATTGGATCCATTACAAATGCATTGTCATTTCAATGCATTTGCAATGGAATCGCGGCAATATGCGGTGACTTGCGGTTGTGTGCGGCACACAGTGGATCCATTGTTTTATGGTATTTTACAGAGTTTCAAAAACGCTACTTGTTGCGTTTTTGACCTCGGTCAAAATACTGCATCTCACTGGATCTGATGCATTGCGGTGGTACCTGCAATGTAGTTCAATGTGCGCCGGATCCTGATAGACAGGATCCTGTTTTCTGTACTGAGCATGCCCAGAAAGCAGCCTGGCATGGTCAGTATAGAAATCTCTCTCTCTGGCCAGTTTCAGATGTCCGTGTTTTATCAGGTACAAGCCACACGCATGGCCATTGTCATACGTGTGACATGTACCGGAGAAAACACTTGTCTGTGAAATAAAGATGTTCTATATTCACCTGTATCCAGCAATGCTGTCTTCAGCTCTGCTGCCACCCACTCCTGACCACCACTCATTATTAGAGATGAGTGAACCGGTCCCGGTTCGGCTCGAGGTCGGCTCGCCAAACGGGGGTCCCGTTCGAGTTCGGCTCGTCGAACGTTCGACGAACCGTACTCGAACTGCATAGGAAACAATGGCAGGCAATCACAAACACATAAAAACACCTAGAAAACACCCTCAAAGGTGTCCAAAAGGTCACAAACAACTCACAACACATGGGAAAGTGACAAGGACATATACTCATGTGAAAACAAAAGAGCTGGACAAGGAAAAAGAGGAGGAGACACAGATTTATGAGTATATGCAAGGAAACATCGATTCCATTATTGTGCAACTTGAGCCCTGCTCATTTTAGGCTTCCAATCTTGATAAATTGCCTGAGCTCGCCACGTACGCCTTGGGGATCTTGTCGTGTCCTGCAGCCAGCGTTCTCTCGGAACCTGTCTTCAGTGCTGCTGGGGGTCTGCTGGCAGATAAGCACACATGTCTGTCCACTGACAATGTGGACATGGCTCTCAGAGGACTTTTCTTCCCCTGGGTCAGCCAGGGGACGGGAAAGGCACGCGTATTTTTGAGAGTGCTTCATGCAAAGCATCTTTTTCTTTTTCAAAAGGGGGCTCAACCGATGCCAGTCAAGTGGGGTGTGTGTGGCCCAGTTAGTGGCAACGAGGGAGACTGTGGTTGGAGTCCCCTCGCTGTGTTTCTAAAAGAACCAAGATGAACAAGTCATGGCTCTGAGGACTTTTCTTCCCCTGGGTCAGCCAGGGGACGGGAAAGGCACGCGTATTTTTGAGAGTGCTTCATGCAAAGCATCTTTTTCTTTTTCAAAAGGGGGCTCAACCGATGCCAGTCAAGTGGGGTGTCTGTGGCCCAGTTAGTGGCAACGAGGGAGACTGTGGTTGGAGTCCCCTCGCTGTGTCTCTAAAAGAACCAAGATGAACAAGTCATGGCTCTCAGAGGACTTTTCTTCCCCTGGGTCAGCCAGGGGACGGGAAAGGCACGCGTATTTTTGAGAGTGCTTCATGCAAAGCATCTTTTTCATTTTGAATGGCTTGGAGGTTGACTTTCATCATCTGCAAACTGTTGGCTACCAAAATGCTGCCTTTCCAACAACTGTGGTTATAGACAATGAGGAACATACTGATGAAGATGAGACGCAGATACCCGATTGGGATGACAACTTAAATATTCGGTCAGGGCAAGAAGAGGCTCGGTCTGAGGGGGAGGGGAGTGCAAACACAACAATTGATGATGAAGTTCTAGATCCCACCTACTGTCAACCCACAGTCAGACACTCGAGGAGGTCAACAGAGGCGGTGGAGGAGGATGCAACCGACGACGAAGTAACCTTGCGCCTTCCTGGACACAGTCGGAGCACTGGTAGCACGTCTACAACTGCATCCTCAGCCACCACTCTGCCTCTGAGCATTATTCGGGGTGGATCAACAGGTCGCATGGCCTCTAAGCCTTGCCTAGCCTGGTCCTTTTTTGACATAAAAAAAGATCGCCCAAATTATGTGATCTGTAACATTTGGCATGGTTATCTTAGTAGAGGTCAAAACCTCAGCAGTTTGACAACTTCTTCCATGAATCGTCACATGAATAAATATCATATGGCCTGGTGGGAAGCTCACCGTTCTGCAATGCGGCCTGGTGGGAAGCTCACCGTTCTGCAATGCGGCCTAGCGGAGCCAACCATCCACCGCCTGCCCCTTCCAGTGCATCCGCGCGCTCGTCATCTTCTAGGACTGTGGGGACAGCTGTCACACCTGTTTTTCCACCCACAACTTCCACCACTGTAACCGCAACAGGCAGTTTGCTTGGTAGGTCGTCAGTTGGTTTGGAAGGGGAAACAAGTGATTGTGTACAGCTCTCTCAAACATCGATAGCACCAACGTTGGATGAAGGCAACATCATGTCTCCGCCTGCACTTTCCTCACAAACCTGCATTTTTCCAGGGACACCCTACTCAACACCGTCTACACACAGCAGCCAGATCTCTGTCCCTCAGATGTGGTCAAATAAAAGGCCACTTCCTGCGACCCATGACAAAGCTAAGAGGTTGACTCTATCCCTCTGTAAGCTGTTGGCTACCGAAATGCTGCCTTTCCGCCTAGTGGACACACAGGATTTTAGAGACCTTATGTCTGTCGCTGTGCCCCAGTACCAGATGCCTAGTCGCCACTACTTCTCTAAGAAAGGTGTGCCCGCGCTACACCAGCATGTCACACACAACATCACCGCTTCCTTGAGAAACTCTGTGTGTGAACGGGTGCATTTCACCACCGATACTTGGACCAGTAAGCATGGACAGCGACGTTACATGTCGCTGACTGGCCACTGGGTAACTATGGTGATAGATGGTGAAGGGTCTGCTGCACAAGTCTTGCCGTCCCCACGACTTGTGTGTCAATCCTCTGTCTGTCCAAGTTCCGCCACTGCTTCTGCATCCTCCACCTCATCTGGGTCCTCCACCTCCGCCCCAAGCCTGCCTGGTCAGGCCACCAGCGTTCTCACTGCGCAGAAGGAATCACGCACCCCTCATTACTATGCTGGCAGCAGAGCGCAACGGCATCAGGCGGTCTTTAGCTTGACATGTCTTGGGAATAAGAGTCACACAGCTGAGGAGTTGTGGTCAGCTCTGCGGTCCGAGTTTAATAAATGGTTGTCTCCACTCAACCTGCAGCCTGGTAAGGCCGTGTGCGACAATGCTGCAAACCTGGGTGCGGCCCTTCGCCTGGGCAAGGTGACACACGTACCTTGTATGGCTCACGTGTTGAACCTTGTCGTCCAGCAATTTTTAACACACTATCCCGGCCTAGATGGCCTTCTGAACAGGGCATGAAAACTGTCTGCTCACTTCCGCCGTTCAAGCGCCGCAGCTGAGCGACTTGCATCGGCCTGCCGGTTCATCGCCTGAAATGCGATGTGGTGACACGCTGGAATTCAACTCTCCACATGTTACAGCGACTGTGGCAGCACCGCAGAGCCCTGGTGCAATACGTCATGACGTATAGCCTGGGCCAACGAGATGCAGAGGTGGGGCAGATCACCCTGATGGAGTGGTCTCAGATCAAGGACCTAGGCACACTTCTGCACAGTTTCGACATGGCGACGAATATGTTTAGCGCTGACAATGGCATTATCAGCATGACGATTCCAGTCATTTACATGCTGGAGCACACGCTAAACACTATTCGGAGTCAGGGTGTGGGACAACAGGAAGGGGAGGAACTGCAGGAGGATTCATATGCGCAAGGGACAACAACATCACCAAGGTCCAGACATTCATCATCACCAACGCGGCAGGCATGGGACCATGGGGGACAGGGATCAACAAGGGCGCATGGTAGCAGGCGAAATGTTGAGGAAGGTGCAGGAGAACATGAAGAAATGGAGGACGAACTGTCCATGGACATGGAAGACTCAGCGGATGAGGGAGACCTTGGTCAAATTTCAGTTGAAAGAGGTTGGGGGGAGATGTCAGAGGAAGAAAGAACGGTTAGCACCTCTATGCCACAAACACAGCGTGGACATGGTCCGCATGGCTGCGCAAGACACATGAGTGCCTTCTTGTTGGACTACCTCCAACATGACCCTCGTATTCTCAAAGTTAGAAGTGATGATGACTACTGGCTTGCCACACTATTAGATCCCCGGTACAAGTCCAAATTTTGTGACATAATTCCAGCCATAGAAAGGGACGCACTTATGCAGGAGTATCAGCAGAAGCTGTTACTCGATCTTAGATCCGCTTTTCCACCAAACAACCGTGCAGGTGCAGGGAGGGAATCTCCCAGTTGTAACTTGACAAACATGGGACGGTCTCGTCATCTTCAACAGTCTACACATACCAGTAGGACCGTATCTGGTGCTGGTAACAGCAATTTTATGGAATCTTTTCATAATTTTTTTAGACCCTCCTTTGCAAGGCCACCAGAGACAACAAGTCTGACACATAGTCAACGGCTGGAGAGGATGATACAGGAGTATCTCCAAATGAACATCGATGCCATGACTTTGCAAATAGAGCCTTGCTCATTTTGGGCTTCAAATCTAGAAAAATGGCCAGAGCTATCCAGTTACGCCTTGGAGATTTTGTCGTGTCCAGCTGCCAGCGTTGTCTCTGAACGTGTCTTCAGTGCTGTTGGTTGTGTGCTGACAGATAAGCGCACGCGTCTGTCCAGTGACAATGTGGACAGACTGACGTTCATCAAAATGAACAAGTCATGGATCCAGAAGGAATTTACAACCCCTGTGTCATCCTGGGGAGAGTAAATGCTTGTGGATTTGGAATGTGCTTGATGCAAATCTAGCTGTGAAGTGTACAACTATGGCACAACTGCTGCCACTGAATGGGTGGGTGTGTGTGGGGCACAATTTTTGGAAAAAAAGGGAGGCTCCGCTTGGAGTAACCCTTGCTTACATTGTTTTTCAAAGGAGCCAAGATGACCAAGTCATGGTTCAGCAAAGACTTTATCTACCTACCCCGGTGTCATGCTGGGGACGGTTAATTATGGCGTATTTTTGAATGTGCTTGATGCAAATCAAAACATCCTGTTTGCAACTAGGGCACAAGTGCTGCCACTGATGGGGTGTCTGTGTGCCCAATTTTTGGAAAAAAGGTAGACTCCGCTTGGAGTAACCCTTGCTTGCTGTGTTTTTTAAAAATGATACAAGATGAACAGATCTGAAGGCAAGATGAAGGCAACATCATGTCTCCGCCTGCACTTTCCTCACAAACCTGCATTTTTCCAGGGACACCCTACTCAACACCGTCTACAGACAGCAGCCAGATCTCTGTCCCTCAGATGTGGTCAAATAAAAGGCCACTTACTGCGACCCATGACAAAGCTAAGTGGTTGACTCTATCCCTCTGTAAGCTGTTGGCTACCGAAATGCTGCCTTTACGCCTAGTGGACACACAGGATTTTACAGACCTTATGTCTGTCGCTGTGCCCCAGTACCAGATGCCCAATCACCACTGCTTCTCCAAGAAAAGCATGCCCGCGCTACACCAGCATGTCGCACACAACATCACCACTTCCTTGAGAAAATCTGTGTGCGACAGGGTGCATTTCAACACAGATACTTGGACCAGTAAGCATAGACAGGGTCATTACATGTCACTGACTGGGCACTGGCAAACTATGGTGAGAGATGGAGAAGGGTCTGCTGTACAAGTCTTGCCGTCCCCACGAGTTGTTTCAATCCTTCTTCTGTATGTAGAAGTTAATACACTGCTTCTGCCTCTTCAACCTCGTGTGGGTCCTCCACCTTGGCGCAAACCCTGTGTGGTCAGGCCACCCTTCCTTGCAACTGCGCACAAGGACTACCACACACCTCCTTACTATGCTGGCAGCAGAGCTCAATGCCATCAGGCGGTCAAAGTTTTACTTTGAAATGTATGGGAAATGTGAGTCACACCGCTATTCCAGAGAATAGTAGTCAGGCAGGGTCAAAACATTAATTGAGGAACAGGAACACAATGGGACGGCCAGGACTTAATCAGAAAACAAGAAGAGGTGAAATGCGGATCGGCCAACAAGGTACATAAACAGCAAGCAGGAAAAGTAGTCAGGTAACAAGCATACAAAATCATAAAACTGAACTGGGGGTAAAATTAACCAGAGGTTCATAGCTATGTCTGGCAGTGGTCTGCAGACAGGATGGGCATAAAAAAGGGTGTGGTGTCTTCCCATTGGTTGTAGCTGAATGATGGTATTTCATCTGTGAGATACCCACCAGCTACATTCAGCCAGAATGTCAAGGTAATGCAGCCCAGTGGGTGAGCATAACCTGCGTCCACCTGCGCCGCTGGCATCGACTACTCTCCCATCATCAGCACTATTCATGAAAGGAACACGTTGTCACCTGGCGACCGGAGTACAAATTGACGGAGCGGACTCCGTTGGTGACTTAACAGCCGTGTGCGGCAATGATGCAAACCTGGCTGCGGGCCATCCTCAGGGCAATGTGACACACGTGCCTTGTATGGCTCACGTGTTGAACCGAATTCTCCAGCAATTTTTAAAACACCATCACGGCCTACATGGCCTTGTGCAGCGTGCACGCTCGCTATGTGCTCACTTCCATCGTGCGCACACAGCAGCTCAACAACTTTCATCACTCCGGAAGTCTTAGGGTCTGGCAGTTAAACGCCGGAAATGCGATGTTCCGACACGCAGGAATTGGAATCTGCACATGTTGCAGCGTGTGTGGCAGCACCGCAGAGCCCTGCTGAAATACGGTATGACATATATCCTGGGATAACTTGATCAAGAGGTGGTGCAGATCACGCTGCTGGAGTGGTGTCAGATCAAGGACCTATGCACCCTGCTACACAGTTCACAAATGTCGACGAAGATGTTTAGCACTGGCAATGTCATTCTCAGCGTGACAATTCTGGTCATCTACATGATGGAGCACACTGTAATTATTATTCGGAGTAGGTGTTGGGACAAGAGGAAGGGGAGGAAGTACAGGAGGAGTCATATGCGGAAGGGATAACAAGATCTACGAGGTCCAGATGGTCAGCGGCACCTATGCGGCAGTCATGGTGAGGTAGAGGGATTAACAAGGGCGCATAGTATCAGCAAAAAGTGTTGATGAAAGTGCAGGAGCCCATGAAGAAATGGAGGACGAACTGGCGATGGGCATGGAAGACTCAGCAGATGAGTGAGAGCTTGCTCACATTTCGGTTGTGCGAGGTTGTGGGGAGAGGGCAGAGGAAGGAGGCACGATTCTCACCTCTCTGCCACCAACACACCAAGGACTTGGTCCTCCTGGATGCACAAGACACATGAGCGCCTTCTTGCTGCACTACCTACATGACCCTCGGATTGTATGAATTTGAAGTAATCCTGAATACTGGGTTGCCACACTGTTAGATCCCCGGTACAAGACAAAATTTGGCGAACTAATTCCTGCCATAGAAATGTACGCACGTATACAGGAGTATCTGCAGAATGTGGTACGCAATCTTAGATCTACTTTTCCACTAAACACCAGTGCTGCACAGAGTGAATCACAACGCTTTGTCATGGATAGGAGGAAATGGTCTTTTACTTGTCCACATCGGAGGGACCGAGGGATGGCTGCTGTGCTGAGATGGCGTTGAGTACGGTGTCCCTGCACAGTTGCACTTTTGGTCATATACCAAAATGAGTTGAAAAAGGACAGATGCTGTTGGAAAGGGGAACAGGTGTGTTGGAAAGGGGAAAAAAGTTTTGGTCCGTGGATTTGGTGGTTAAGCAACTGTAACATTTGCTGAAGAAACACCATCTGTTACAGTGGGACTGGCAGATTTGGATAAAGTGGTATATAATCTGTGACCGCTATATAACGAAAATTAATAAGAAAAGAAAGAGAAAGGTATATATCCCCATCAGCAGTCAGTGTCCACCGTGCTCCCAGTTGGAAAAGGAGAGGTTGGCAACTGGAAGGTTTGGTGGAGGATACAGAGCTGTGTGGCTATGAAACTAATAGTAGCCTGAACCGAGTTAGACGCCATTCGGATCTGGAGACTGTGAGCCCTGTTAGCGTCACAGGGTCCACATGCCCACCCAGCCCAGGAACTCACTGTTAACAACACAGGGGCCATTGAGTACGCTGACCGTGTGCGTAGGGGCCACACCTGTGGACAGCAGGCGCATCAGCAGCAGCAGGCCTGTTAATGCCACTGGGCTGCACAAGCAGGACTGGTAGGACAGGAGCTGGTCTTAACCGTTCTGCGTTACCAACTGTGGTGGTGGCCTGCATCCACCACCCTATCCCTGCCTACCTCTGGCCTAAAGCCGCAATGGGTTCAACACATGGAGGTGTGCTCTTTCGGAGCATAATAGAACACTGCGCACCTCCTTGTTGGCTCCAGCCCCTTTTATAACCTGGGTCCGCCCCAAACCAGGGTGAACCACAATGCACCTCCTGGAGACAAAAGTAGAGTGACACGTCATGAGTGGCATAACTAGCGTCCTATTTGGAAACGCAACTTCAATGATGACCTCATGGCTGCCATGACCCAAACACCTCACCAGTCATCGTCTGACCATCAATAATGCGGTGACAAGTCATAGGTGTGGGCCTCTGCAAGCCATTTGGGAGGACACCTGATGCCCTGTGGTCTATATGGGACCCCCACATCAGGGCCAGGGCCAAAGAGTTCATTACCGGACCTAGTCTCAGATGCAGGAAGTGCCTGAGCATGCTCAGTAGCATGAAATACAGTCTCTGAAAAAAGACTATCAGCTTTAGCATGGTGTCTAGGCACAAAACAGGACTTAGACCCGGCACAGAATGCAAGCACCTGTGCAAAGAGGCTTTTCACACTTAGTGTGGGAGCATGCGCTGTATCCCGAAAAGAAGACTTAGCGTCAGGAATAACACAGTCAGGCTGAGCATACTCACTACGCGAAACACTGTAATTATGCTGCAGCTGGGGTACATCGGCACACGCATGCGCACTAGCTGCCTCTCCACACTTAGACGTGGAGGGGAAATTGCTCTTGGAGATGCTGTCTATGAACAGAAGGAAAAGCTAAAGGAAGCCTGACTTTCTATCCCTCCGAATTATGAAATGCAGCAATGAATTCCATGAGTTTGCTATAACATTAGCGTAGCAAAATGTGCATGAGGGTGTCATGTAGAGGTGCTAGAAATAGCTTGTCACCAGTGGGGCACTATTGGAATACAACAGCCAGTTCTATGATGCCACTAAATGGCAGTATTTTGTGCTATCATTATAGCTTATTAAAAACAGAGCAGGAGGTTGTCATGCAGAGGTGCTGCACATAGATTTGCAGTAGTGTGAATAGACAAAAGTCCAATAGCCACGTTTAGGATGCCACTAGGTACACTGAGTGTTTGCTAGTATAATGGCTGAGTTTAAAAAAGTTTGAGTGTGCAATGCAGGCAGACGGGCTGCAAATATCGTTCCAATAGTGTGAATAGACAAAAGTACAATAGCCACGTTTAGGATGCCAATAGGTACACTGAGTGTTTGCTAGTATAATGGCTGAGTTTAAAAAAGTTTGAGTGTGCAATGCAGGCAGACGTGCTCTGCAAATGTCTTTGCACTAGTGGGACTATAGCAAAGTCCAATAGCCACGTTTAGGATGCCACTAGGTACACTGACTGTTTGCTAGTATAATGGCTTAGTTAAAAAGAGTTGGAGTCTGCAATGCAGGCAGACGTGCTCTGCAAATGTCTTTGCACTAGTGGGACTATAGCAAAGTCCAATAGCCACGTTTAGGATGCCACTAGGTACACTGAGTGTTTGCTAGTTAAATTGCTTAGTTTAAAAAAGTTGGAGTGTGCAATGCAGGCAGACGTGCTCTGCAAATGTCTTTGCACTAGTGGGACTATAGCAAAGTCCAATAGCCACGTATAGGATGCCACTAGGTACACTGAGTGTTTGCTAGTATAATGGCTTAGTTATAATGAGTTAGAGTGTGCAGAGGACAAGAGGGTACAGTGGCAGGATTGTGGTGCTCTGGGTAGAGGAATGGAAGCCTGCCTTTCTATTCCCTCCTAATGGTGAAATGCAGGGAGGAAATCCCTGACCTGGGCTACACAGACGCTGTTGC
The DNA here is from genome assembly GCF_048569485.1 of Anomaloglossus baeobatrachus. Classification (NCBI taxonomy): domain Eukaryota; kingdom Metazoa; phylum Chordata; class Amphibia; order Anura; family Aromobatidae; genus Anomaloglossus; species Anomaloglossus baeobatrachus. Next base: position 389,149,656 of record NC_134356.1, on the reverse strand, counting down.
TGTTTGCAGGACCTGTCACCTATGGCTCTCTGACCCTGCCGGTTTGAGCCCTTAAAAGGACTGCTATAAAGTGCTCTCCCTAAGCTGTCTAACGCTGTGTATGCAGCGCATACAGCTGTATCGGCGATAGGACTCAGGAGGAGGACGGAGCTGCGCCAGTGATGTCTGACACCAAAGACGCAGAAGGCAGATAATGGCGTCCTGGAAGAAAATGTCCGTTTTTATAATGCAGGGACATGTGACATGGACATCCTATCACACATGCCGTTGCTTCTCTGGCTCAAAGTCCACTTAGCTGTGTGTGTGTCTGGGATTGGCTGACATGCTGGCCCGCCCCACAAGACGCGCGCGCTTAGGGAAGGAAGACAAGGAAAAAAAAAAAAAAAATGGCGATCACCATTATAGAAACAGCAGTGATCTGAAGGCGCTGTTCACGCACACTATACACTGAAATGTCATAATAGTGTGATTCACAGAGTGACTTACACTATTACAGCAGAAACCAAGCTATGATTTAGCTGGTTTTTTGCTGCTAGAACCGTTCTCGAACGTTTCTAGAACTATCGAGCTTTTGCAAAAAGCTCGAGTTCTAGTTCGATCTAGAACAGGCCCCAAAATCACTCGAGCCTAGAACTGGAGAACCACGAACCACGAACCGCGCTCAACTCTACTCATTATACTCACTGAATATTCACTGCCCGAGGATCTGCAAGCAGGAGCATGGCGGGGACAGCTCCGGGACAGGTGAGTATACAGCAAGCAGCGTGTGCAGTGACGTTCATGAGGTCATTGGAGTTCCCAATGAACTCTGATAACATCCTGATGACACCACCGCGACACCCGCGCTACAGCGAGTGTCAGGAGGGTGACTTCACGCGTTCTTTGGGAACTATGATGAGTCCCCGATGTTGGCCCAACAATGCTCCGGCTTCTAGGTCCTCACTGCGCACACACACACACACGTGAGCACATATACACACATAGCAGACACACATGGATACACCGAGCACATACACACATAGCGCACATGCATGTATACACTGAACACAGATGTGACACCCTGGCCTATCAGGTCGTCACAAGGGTGCTGTGCAATCTGCCCTTTTGCATGGTACCCGCTCCTCCTTGGTTACGAGTCCTGTCCCTTTGGTGTTGCTAAGAACAGGTATACACAAATCCTGAAGAACAGTCTGCAGCACACCCACCATACACCCATTGGGCAGCCTGAGGGGAATAGGGCTGCCCAGATGGAGGGAAGGTAGAAGGAGGGCCAGAAGTGTCAGTCAGTAGTCAGTAGTCGGTTTGAGTGCAGCAGTGACAGTGAAAGGTCACAGTGCGGAGCTGGGCTCCTGTACCCGTCCCAGGTGCCAGACGTTAGCCTGGCCCGGAAGGAGCTGGAACCCCGGTCGCAGGGGGTAGTGGCAAGGGGCACGGTACTGCCACGGAGGGCAGTTCGGCGGCCTTGTGCTACAACCGGGCAGGGGCCAGGGCACGCAGACTCTAGGCTGGGAAGTAGCTTCACGCAGCCCAGTAATTTACCCGACGAGGACGGAGTCTTCACAAGCCGTTCTCCACCCGCTCCAAAATCGGGGTACTAGCGCAACAAGGGGGATAGGACTTCCCAAAACCGTCCAGAAAATCCCAAGCATGAACCCTGAGAGCAAGTGTGACGCCCTGGGCAAGCCAGGGGTCACAGGTCATCACACCACCACACCCTACACCCCAGTTAGGAACATCAAATCTAACCCAAAATCCTTGTTGCCTTCCTCCAGAGGCTGATGTTCACACCAGGGGGTGGGCCAGGCGGTTGGCTCTGCCCACCGAGGAGTTCACAGCTCTGGAGGCGGGAAGAACCAGGCAGTCCAGCTAGGGAAGTGAAGGAGTAAACATGAGTTGAGTTAAGGAAGTGAAAGTAGAAGGAAGTGATGTGGTAGAGGAGCAAAGGAGAAAACTGGAGAAAAGGAGTAAAAGTAAGAGTAGAAAAGCCTGAAGTTGGTCCAGCTGTGTGCAGGACAGAGTCAGCAAGGTCATCAACGGCGGTGATTGTCTGGAGGGGTGACCGTTTGGAAGTTCCTGGAAGGACCGCGGACGGGTCGTGGCCCGGCGGTCTGGAGCAGTGTACAAAGGACAGTCAGCACCAGCGCAGGGGCCTCTCGGACCCCCGCAAGGCTAGGAGTCGCCATAATTTGCCAAATCCGTCAGTGAAGGGGATCCCCCAACAACCAAGTCCCGATTGAAGGCAACAGCCCAACCATTACAGTAGAGACACCGCCACCCCAGGGCACCAGTTTCTAAGGGCCAGCGCCTGCGGGCAAAGAGTAGAGCTCCTCCGGTCCAGCTTGAAGCCGGGGAGCGGGTTACCGGTGGGAACCCATCGAGACCATCAACAACATTAGGTGCAGGAAAAGGGACATCACCGTCACCTACTGAGGAAAGCAAGTTCAGCCGTCCGTGGGAACCGTCTTTCCAGCCGTGTGTTTTACCGAGAACTGTGTCAACGTCTCAGGCTGAGTGAGTACCACATTGCCGCAAGGCACAGCGCTGTCCCTGCGCCCACCAAGCCCTGCATCTCTCACCTCATCACTGGGCCCCGGGATCACCAACCCCTACCCACGGAGGGGCAACACAACAACTTGCTGCTTCACACCATCACTCCCGGGATCCCCATACCGTGCAGCGGTGGTGTCAACAAAACACCACAACCGTGGGTGGCGTTACGGACAATAGACTATATCCCAAAACCCAATCCCCTTTCACTCACGGGCGAGGAGCGCCGCTCGATAACCCCCGGGATCCGGCCCACCGCTCGAGCCACCACTGAGCAGCAGCAGCCGGACCCGAGCAGAGGGGTGAGCGCAGTGCTGACACCCTCCTCCCCGCCCGCGACAACTTGGCGTCACGAACAGGATCTTACCGCTCTGCCGTCTGGTAGAGGTGCGCCTTGTTACCGCCGGAGGTGTCCGGCAGAAAAATTTCAGAAGCCGCCATCTTTGGCGCGAAAAGTTCCCGCTCGAGCGTCTTCTCGAGTAGCAGAGGCGCGAAGGCCAAAACCCCGCCCCGAGAGAGGAGGGGCCGGAAAGAGCTAAGGGGGACGCGATGGCGGCTGGCTGCATGTAGACGCAGCTATAAAAGCAGGGACGCCAGGACTCTGCAGCGATACTGGGTTCCTGGAAGACCTCGTTATCAAGATGCAAAACCCTGCTCACAATGAGGAAGCCCCCGCGCCTGGCACGGTGACGTGGTTGAGGGACCGGACCGTCCCGCTGAGTAACCGTCTGCAGACCCACATGCAACTCCTCCAGCGGACGTGGTGGCTGCTATGTGGAGACGCGAGGCGGAAGAGGATTTGGAGGAGCGGGTAAGAGACCCATGCCCCTGTGTTCCTGAGGGATCGGCCATTGAAGCTGAGGGGCCCGGCCGGCTTCCGCTCACCCCACCTCTCTTCCCGCCACCCACGTTAGTTGCTGCCGCTCCGCCACTAGGCCCGCTACCTGCCCAACCGGTAGCGATACCCTGTCCAGCCGTTCCGGCGGACCAGCCGGCTGCAGACGTCCAGGACGTCCCTGAAGTACACCAGGGAGAACCGCTAGAACCGCGGCCCCTTAAGAGCATGGTGTCAGAAGTCCCGGTAGAGACTGTGCCAGACCCTGAGCCCGGGACCGTGGCCTGGATGAGGGCCCGGGTGATTCAGTTCCACCAGCGTCAGCAGGAACAAATCCTCCAGATGATGGAGCAGTGGACCAGCGAGGTGGAGATGCTGACCACGATTGCCCCGAGGTACGGAGGGGGAATGGATGTAGCAGAGCCGACTGGCGACCCACGTCCCTATGTCCTACCTGGACTGGCCGCTGCGGGTGAGGGGCCCGGCCTAGTCTCGGCCTATGCATCCCCCTTGCCGTTACTTATGGGGCGCCTCAGTGTAAGCTCGCCTAATTTGCTGCTCCGTGCTACCGCAGAAGGGGCTGAAGTGTTGGATGCTGGAGACCAGGAGGCTGCGGCATGTGGCGGCAACCCGCCTGACGCAGAATCAAGAGAGGACGACTCCTGCCCCAGCCCCGGGCCCGCTGTTGAGTTTGAAGAGGCAAGTGAGAGTTCCCGCTATGTAGGAGCCCCAGTGGTTTTCCATACCCCGCGTACCGGTGGAAATGGGTACCGGGTGCCCATGTCACAGCAGGCATGTCAGTGCATGTTCGATATGCTGGTGGAGGGTGATGGATCCGCTCTAGCCGAAGACCCGGAGTAAGGGCAGCGGATGCCCGCTGCAGCAGTCCCCGTTGGGACCACCACTGAGTTGTTTTGTTTGTTTGCAAAAATGATGATAACATGATTACCGGAGCTTCACCAGATTGTCTACAGTGATTTGCAACCGGCCGTGGCCGGCACCGTTGTCCCCGAGGGGACCGTTTAAAAAGTTTGCATGGATAACTTTCTATGGACAAGCCCGTGAACTTGCAGGGCAACCACAGACGTTAGTGGCTTGTAAATAAGTTGTTTACCGTTACCGTTTTCCGCATTGCCGCCTCCGGAGAGGCAGGTTGGAGGGAGGGCCCGCAGTAGAGCCGGCTGGGGCCCAGCCACCACAGGGACCGGTGGCTACCCTCTGGAGGGGAAGGACAGATCCGTCTGTGACTGTTCTCTATGTCATCTAGATGTGTTTGAATGTCTGAGATGAGTGGTATGTTCAGATATAATGAGGTGCTGGTCCTCTAATCACTGATAGAAGGACACTGTGTCAGACTCTAGATCAACCACTCTGTTGCCCACTTGCGTAATGTCCTGATTTATAGATTCAAGGGCCGAGGCCTGAGACTCCCCTAACCTATTAAAAATGGTCTCCAGGTCCTGCTTTTTGGGCATAGAGTGCAGATGTTCTCTCCAGGTTGTAGGTATCCAAGAAACTAAAGGCTACTTTACACGCTGCGATATCGGTCCCGATATCGCTAGCGTGGGTACCCGCCCCCATCTGTTGCGCGACACGGGCAAATCGCTGCCCGTGCCGCACAACATCGCGCTGACCCGTCACACATACTTACCTGCGCGGCGACGTCGCTGTGACCGGCGAACCGCCTCCTTTCTAAGGGGGCGGTCCGTGCGGCGTCACAGCGACGTCACTGAGCGGCCGCCCAATAGCAGCGGAGGGGCGGAGCTGAGCAGGACGTAACATCCCGCCCACCTCCTTCCTTCCGCATAGCGGCTGGGAGGCAGGTAGGAGAGCTTCCTCGTTCCTGCGGCGTCACACATAGCGATGTGTGCTGCCGCAGGAGCGACGAACTACATCGTTACTGCTGCAGTAACGATAATCGAGAATGGACCCCCATGTCACCGATGAGCGATTTTGCACGTTTTTGCAACGATGCAAAATCGCTCATCGGTGTCACACGCAGCAACATCGCTAATGCGGCCAGATGTGCGTCACAAATTCCGTGACCCCAACGACTCCGCATTAGCGATGTCGCAGCGTGTAAAGCCCCCTTAAGGGTCTTGTCGTAGCTCTGGAGGCAAGCGTCCTATCCCGCCATCAGCAAGCCATGCCACGACAGATTCAATTTAAGTCTAAAGGCCCAGTCACACACAACGACTTACCAGCGATCCCGAAAACGATGCGACCTGATAGGGATCGCAGGTAAGTCGCTGGGAGGTCGCAGGTGAGATGTCACACAGTCAGATCTTACCAGCGATGCAGGAACAATACAGATCGCAGTAGCGACCTGTATAACGATCTCAGCAGTCACTGTGACCCTGTCACACAATGTAAACACAGCGATGTGTCCTGCCCAGCAGGACATCGCCTTTGAAGAAAATGACCTGGACCATTCGGCAACGACTAGCGATCTCACAGCAGGGGCCTGATCGCTGGTAGGTGTCACACATAACGAGATCGCTAACGGGATCGCTACTGCGTCACCAAAATGGTGACTCATCTGCGATCTCGCTAGCGATCTCGTTATGTGTGACATTACCTTAAGTTTTATTTTTCAAAGGTTTATAGAACATAGGGCTTGATTTATTTGGGGTTTTTTTGCCATACATTTTTTATGTCATTTCCACTGCAGTTTTCTATCTAGAGCCTGACATTTTTATGCAGATTAAAAAAAAAAACAAAAAACAGAAAACGCATGAAAAAAGTTACGTATGAATATGCCTTTTTTCCATATGCTACCTTGATACCTCTGGAGCTATATATATGGTAATGTTTTATCCTGTTGTGTTGAGATCATGTGAGTCCCATGCAATTAGGTGCTTCCCCCTTAGCACAATATAGTGACTGTTTTTAGCATTTGAACAATGAGTACCAAGAATTTTTGACTGATGAATTGAAAGTTCCTGGTGTAAATATTTATTCTGATCACAAGTAAAAGAAAACTTGTTTATCCGGGTGACTAGTACATAGCAATAGTTCAGATTACAATGGCCGGCTGTCATTGATAGGAGCTTTGTGATCAGCCTCGTGCATGGTTTTGCAGTTTCATCAGCTGCATTCGCGGATGTTTAGTAGATTTGTGTTGGTTTCTTTGGTTACATTGAAGCCCAGGAACATGAAGACCTAAGCATTTTACTTTTCTGACACAAGGAGAAATATAAAAAAATATAGCTTTATTTTCAAAACAATGTTTTTTTGTTTTTTTTAAATACATTTGCAATTACTGACAACTAGATCAGAATTTTTAAGGAATATTCCATTAAGAAAATTCCAGACCTGTATTTTACTCAAAACTAAAAAAAACGAGGGCCAGCACAACTGATAGTATAAGCGTAATGTGTAGATGCACATATACACTGACCATTAACAGACAAATATAACCTAGAATAAAAACAATGTGCAATGTGTAGGCATACTGCACATGTAAAAAAAACCCATAAATTACTTAGTTGCTTTTTTTTTAAAAAAAACAACAAAAAGCATAAAAGCAATCCTACCATGTTAAGGTGTACCCAATCAGGGTGGTCTGTATCTCTAATACTTGGTTATGTGTATAGATGGTTGAACCCACAGATGTTCAGGTTCGGTAGGTCCGGCTGGACATTAAAAAAAATTCTGGTTCGGGACTGGACTTGAACCTGAACATCTGCCCGGACTCCAAACCACATATATAAGACTATAGGGCCCCAAACATTGTACTGTAAACTGCTGGTAGAGAGGGTTAGGGGGCTGCAAAGGAGGAGAATTATACTTACCGAGTCTCCCAAGCAGCTGTAACACTGCTTCTGGGTCCACTCATTAGCTTTCATGCATATTAACTGCCCACCCACTGTGACAGCGTCTGTGATTGGTTGCAGTCACACTGCCATCATGGCTTCATCTATGATGGTTGTGGAGTGTAAAAATAAATAAATAATTGGAAAAAAAGATGTAGGGTCCCCCATATATTGATACCCAGCACAGAAAAAGCAGATGACTACAGACTACAGCCCGGAGCTGTGCCCACTATCTTGACTGTGTATCAAAACATGAGGGACCCCATGCAGCTTTTTTAAAATTATTTAAATAAATAATTTACAAATACAGCGTGCAGTCCCCCCCAATTTTGATACCCAGTCAAGGTAAAGGGGATAACTTTGGGGTGGTATTCACAGGCTGGTAAGGCGCATGGTTATTGGGCCCCCCAAGCCTAAAAATAGCAGCCTGAAACTGCCCTGGAATTGTTGAATCCATTAGATGCAACAATTCCGGTAGTTTACCTGGATCATCCCGATTGCCCTGGATCGGTGGCAATCAGGGTAATTAAAGGGCTTAATGACAGCTGTGATTTGTAAAAAAAAAACAGCTGTCATCAAGCCCGAGGTTAGTAATGGGGAGGGGTCTATGAGACCCCCCTATTACTAACCCTGTAAGTAAAAAGAAATAAACACAGAGAAAAAGCCTTTATTTAAAAAAAACAAAAAAAAAAACCAACACAATCTCTCCAATTTATTAACCCATAAAAACACTCATCGTAATCCACACAAGGTCACACGACGATCCCAGTGTGATACATCTGAGGTCGCAGTGCGCGATCACATTAGAAAACATAACTGCTCACTGGCTTCAGGGATACGCTGACTGAGCAGCAACTGTGAGCAGTGATGTCCTTGAGTTTACCGAGGTCACTGCTGGAGGTCCCCAATGTACCCCAGGTGTGACCTTAAGTGAACTGACCTGAGGTGATCTCATTGAACTCAGTGACCTCACCTTAGGTGAAGTAATTGAACTAAATGCCAGATTGTCGGTTTAGGCAATGTGTGAACATTTAGCATTTGGTTGCAGACATTTCTGTACCAAAACTGCATCTCCTGGCAAAATACCGCACCAAAACTGCATGCATTTTTAAGCGGTTTTGATGCATTTCTTTTGCCAGGCAATGCATCCAAATACTCACTGTGCACGCATTGCCTAATCAATGTACTCATTGTACATCACAGCTATATTCTGCATCATTGTGCTTTACAGCTGAATTCGGAATCATTGTGTTACAGGTATATTTTGAATCATTGTGCGTTACAGGTGTATTCTGAATCATTGTGCATTACAGGTGTATTTTGAATCATTGTGTATTACAGGTGTATTCTGAATCATTGTGCATTACAGGTGTATTCTGAATCTGTGTATTACAGGCAGCGTTGGACTGGCCCAGCGGAGAACCGGAGGATGCCTCCAGTGGGCCCCCAGTTGGTCCCTGGTCCCCAGTGGGCTCCGATGCTTTATATTGTGTGGGGTACTGCGGGCTTGTTACCGTGGGCTGGGCAGGGGTGTTTAGCAGGCAGACTGGGCCCCCCGTATGCTCTGATGGGCCCCCAGCCTTTCCATCATAAACTGCAGTGATCGCACAGAATAATCTGTGCGATCTCTGCCGTTTCCTTGGTTGTAGTAGTACCTGTGGTGACATCACAGACATGTGACTCACCACAGGTCTTTGCAGTGCGGGAGTCCTCATGCCTGCACCCTGCACAAAATGAGGTGCGCGCAGGACCTGCAGACTGCGCATCTCATATTCAAATGTACGCGCGTCTTTCAGGCGTGCATACATTTGAACAGTGCGGTTTCAGGACTGAGACAAAGGAGTTCTTCAGCACCGCACCGACATCTGTCATCACCGGGGTCACACGGAAGAAGAGGATGCGCAGGCACCATGTAAGCGCTTCTGCCTCCCCCTGTAGGGAGCCTCCCCCTGCAGTGAGCCTCCCCCTTGCTGTGAGCCTCCGCTTGTTATGAGCCTCCCCTTGTGAGCATCCCCCTGCTGTGAGCCTCCCCCTGTTGTGGGCCTCCCCCTGTTGTGGGCCTCCCCCTGTTGTGGGCCTCCCCGTTGTGAGCCTCCCCCTGCAGTGAGCCTCCCCCTGCAGTGAGCCTCCCCCTGCAGTGAGCCGACCCATGCTGTGAGCCTCCCCCTGCAGTGAGCCTCCTGCCTCCCCCTGCTGTGAGCCTCCCCCTGCTGTGAACCTCCCCTTGCTGTAAGCCTCCCCTTGCTGTGAGCCTCCCATTGCTGTGAGCCTCCTGCCTCTCCTTGCAGTGAGCCTCCTGCCTTTCCTTGCAGTGAGACTCCTGCCTCCCCTTGCAGTGAGCCTCCTGACTCCCGCTGCTGTGAGCCTCTGCCACTGTGTACGCCCCTAGTACTGTGTGCCACCAACCCAATGCTGTGCCACCCATGGTGTAGAAATTGGGGGGAAAGTTAGGAATGTGCTCTGGGAGTGATCAGCTATAGGTAACACACACTATACACTATATACAGAGCTCTGTGTATAATGTCACTAAGTAATGTCACTGGTGATCACTGTATTACCTGTACACTGACACTATATACAGAGCTCCTTTGTATAATAGCACTGATGGTAATATTAGTGTTATTAGTATTGTTGTTTTTATTCATGATCATTATTGTAGTATTATTTGAGCACTGTGTGGTGGTAATATGTGGTCTGGCCACAGTGTGGTGGTATTTCTCTATTGTACGTGGTATTATTTGGTCATTTATGTGGTCTGGTCACAGTGTTGAGGTATTTCTCCCTTGTATATGGTAATATTCGGGCATTATGTGCTCTGATTATGGTGTGACGGTATTTCTCTCTTCTATGTGGCTGTATTCGGTTACTATGTGGTGGTAATATGTTATTGGTCACGGTGTGGCGGTATTTCTCCCTTGTATGTGGTATTATTGGTCTTGGTATAGTGGATTGTGTTGTATCTGGAAGACATTTTTTCTCTCTATCAATAAAGGGAAGATTATTTCCAGTAGAGATTAAATACTTGAATGTTTAACCCGTCCCTGTCCTGTGAACATTACACTGTGGCAAATATGCTAAGTAATCTCCTATGCTAAGGCCATGTGCCCATGTTGAGTATTTGGTCAGTATCTTACCTCAGTATTTGTAGCTAAAACCAGGAGTGGTAAAATCAGAGGAAAAGTATAATAGAAACGCCTCTGCATTTTTAACCCATTCCTGGTTTTGGCTTAGATAAAATATTGTAAGATACTGACCAAATACTGAATACGTAAACGTGGCCTAAGGATAAGTGATAACTTAATGTCCGACTCGTCCCCTGATCCATTCATTCAATAAGTGATCACCTACCAAACCTGTGGATCGGTGATCACTTGTTTTCATCAAAGATCCCCCTTATTGCAAACTACTGTAATTGTACATCAGTTATGGTGCACAGGATATGTGCAGGAGCCGCCTGTGCTTTACAGTCAGCGCTCCACTATAACAGGGATAACGGCTAACAGGTATTTGCATATCGCTGTAGGGTGGGCCCCTGGGGTCAATTCCTCTGGTTGGCCCCAGACACCCCAGTCCGACACTGATTACAGGTGTATTATGAATCATTGTGCATTACAGGTGTATTCTGAATCTGTGTATTACAGGTGTATTCTGAATCATTGTGCATAACACATGTATTCTGAATCTGTGTATTACAGGTGTATACTGAATCATTGTGTATTACAGGTCTATTCTGAATCATTGTATATTACAGGTGTATTCTAAATCATTGTGTATTACAGATCTATTCTGAATCATTGTACATTCAGGTGTATTCTGAATCATTGTGTATTACAGGTGTATTCTAAATCATTGTGTATTACAGGTGTAGTCTGATTCATTGTGCATTACAGGTGTATTCTGAATCATTGTGTATTACAGGTGTATTCTGAATCATTGTGTATTACAGGTGTATTCTGAATCTATGTATTACAGGTGTATTCTGAATAATTGTGTATTGCAGGTGTATTCTGAATCATTGTGTATTACAGGTCTATTCTGAATCATTGTACATTCAGGTGTATTCTGAATCATTGTGTATTACAGGTGTATTCTGAATCATTGTGTATTACAGGTGTATTCTGAATCTATGTATTACAGGTGTATTCTGAATAATTGTGTATTACAGGTGTATTCTGAATCATTGTGTATTACAGGTCTATTCTGAATAATTGTACATTCAGGTGTATTCTGAATCATTGTACATTCAGGTGTATTCTGAATCATTGTGTATTGAAGGTGTATTCTGAATCATTGTGTATTACAGGTGTATTCTGAATCATTGTGCATTACAGGTGTATTTTGAATCATTGTGTATTACAGGCGTATTCTGAATCATTGTACATTACAAGTGTAGACAGATTCATTGTGTATTACAGGTGTAGTCTGATTCATTGTGCATTACAGGTGTATTCTGAATCATTGTGTATTACAGGTGTATTCTGAATCATTGTGTATTACAGGTGTATTCTGAATCTATGTATTACAGGTGTATTCTGAATCATTGTGTATTACAGGTTTATTCTGAATCATTGTGCATTACAGGTGTAGTCTGATGCATTGTATATTACTGGTGTATTTTGAATCATTGTGTATTACAAGTGTATTTTGAATCATTGTCCATTACAGGCATATTCTGAATCATTGTACATTACAGGCGTATTCTGAATCTTTGTGTATTACAGGCGTATTCTGAATCATTGTACATTACAGGTGTATTCTGAATCATTGTACATTACAGCCGTATTCTGAATCATTGTGTATTACAGGCGTATTCTGAATCATTGTACATTACAGGTGTATTCTGAATCACTGTATATAACTGATGTATTCTGAATCATTGTACATTACAGGCGTATTTTGAATCATTGGGTATTACAGACGTATTCTGAATCATTGTACATTACAGGTGTATTCTGAATCATTGTACATTACAGGTGTATTCTGAATCATTGTACATTACAGGCGTATTCTGAATCATTGTGTATTACAGGCATATACTGAATCATTGTACATTACAGGTGTATTCTGAATCACTGTATATTACAGATGTATTCTGAATCATTGTACATTACAGGTGTATTCTGAATCATGGTACATTACAGGTGTATTCTGAATCATTGTACATTACAGGCGTATTCTGAATCATTGTGTATTACAGGTGTATTCTGAATCTGTGTATTACAGGTTTATTCTGAATCATTGTGCATTACAGGTGTAGTCTGATGCATTGTATATTACTGGTGTATTTTGAATCATTGTGTATTACAAGTGTATTTTGAATCATTGTAAATTACAGGCATATTCTGAATCATTGTACATTACAGGCGTATTCTGAATCCTTTTGCATTACAGGCATATTCTGAAACATTGTACATTACAGGCATATTCTGAATCATTGTGTATTACAGGCGTATTCTGAATCATTGTACATTACAGGTGTATTCTGAATCATTGTACATTACAGGCGTATTCTGAATCATTGTGTATTACCATTGGGAATGACAGGCGTATTCTGAATCATTGTACATTACAAGTGTAGTCAGATTCATTGTGTATTACAGGCGTATTCTGAATCATTGTGTATTACAGGCGTATTCTGAATCATTGTACATTACAAGTGTAGTCAGATTCATTGTGTATTACAGGTGTAGTTTGATTCATTGTGCATTACAGGTGTATTCTGAATCATTGTGTATTACAGGTGTATTCTGAATCATTGTGTATTACAGGTGTATTCTGAATCTGTGTATTACAGGTGTATTCTGAATAATTGTGTATTACAGGTGTATTCTGAATCATTGTGTATTACAGGTTTATTCTGAATCATTGTGCATTACAGGCATATTCTGAATCATTGTACATTACAGGCGTATTCTGAATCTTTGTGTATTACAGGTGTATTCTGAATCATTGTACATTACAGGTGTATTCTGAATCATTGTACATTACAGCCGTATTCTGAATCATTGTGTATTACAGGCGTATTCTGAATCATTGTACATTACAGGTGTATTCTGAATCACTGTATATAACTGATGTATTCTGAATCATTGTACATTACAGGCGTATTCTGAATCATTGTGTTACAGGCATATTCTGAATCATTGTACATTACAGGTGTATTCTGAATCACTGTATATTACAGATTTATTCTGAATCATTGTACATTACAGGTGTATTCTGAATCATGGTACATTACAGGTGTATTCTGAATCATTGTGCATTACAGGCGTATTCTGAATCATTGTGCATTATAGGCATATTCTGAATCATTGTGTATTACAGGTGTATTCTGAATCTGTGTATTACAGGTGTATTCTGAATAATTATGTATTACAGGTGTATTCTGAATCCTTGTGTATTACAGGTTTATTCTGAATCATTGTGCATTACAGGTGTAGTCTGATGTATTGTATATTACTGGTGTATTTTGAATCATTGTGTATTACAAGTGTATTTTGAATCATTGTGCATTACAGGCATATTCTGAATCCTTTTGCATTACAGGCATATTCTGAATCATTGTACATTACAGGCATATTCTGAATCATTGTGTATTACAGGCGTATTCTGAATCATTGTACATTACAGGTGTATTCTGAATCATTGAACATTACAGGCGTATTCTGAATCATTGTGTATTACCATTGGGTATTACAGGCGTATTCTGAATCATTGTACATTACAAGTGTAGTCAGATTCATTGTGTATTACAGGTGTAGTCTGATTCATTGTGCATTACAGGTGTATTCTGAATTATTGTGTATTACAGGTGTATTCTGAATCATTGTGTATTACAGGTGTATTCTGAATCTGTGTATTACAGGTGTATTCTGAATAATTGTGTATTACAGGTGTATTCTGAATCATTGTGTATTACAGGTTTATTCTGAATCATTGTGCATTACAGGTGTAGTCTGATGCATTGTATATTACTGGTGTATTTTGAATCATTGTCCATTACAGGCATATTCTGAATCATTGTACATTACAGCCGTATTCTGAATCATTGTGTATTACAGGCGTATTCTGAATCATTGTACATTACAGGTGTATTCTGAATCACTGTATACAACTGATGTATTCTGAATCATTGTACATTACAGGCGTATTTTGAATCATTGGGTATTACAGACGTATTCTGAATCATTGTACATTACAGGTGTATTCTGAATCATTGTACATTACAGGTGTATTCTGAATCATTGTACATTACAGGTGTATTCTGAATCATTGTGCATTACAGGCGTATTCTGAATCATTGTGTATTACAGGCGTATTCTGAATCATTGTGCATTATAGGCATATTCTGAGTCATTGTGTATTACAGGTGTATTCTGAATCTGTGTATTACAGGCGAATTTGGTATCATTGTGTATTACAGGCGTATTCTGAATCATTGTAGATTACAGGTGTATTTTGATTCATTGTATATTACAGGTGTATTCTGAATTCATGTATATTACACGTGTATTCTGAATCTGTGCTTTACAGGTATATTCTGAATCATTGTACATTACAGGTGTATTCTGAATCATTGTACATTACAGGTGTATTCTGAATCATTGTACATTACAGGCGTATTCTGAATCATTGTGCATTACAGGCGTATTCTGAATCACTGTATATAACTGATGTATTCTGAATCATTGTACATTACAGGTGTATTCTGAAACATTGTGCATTACAGGCGTATTCTGAATCATTGTGTATTACAGGCGTATCATTGTGCATTATATTGTGAATTACATTGTGCATTACATTGTGTATTACAGGCTGAATCATTGTGCATTATAGGCATATTCTGAATCATTGTGTATTACAGGTGTATTCTGAATCATTGTACATTATAGGCGAATTTTGTATCATTGTGTATTACAGGCGTATTCTGAATCATTGTATATTACAGGTGTATTCTGATTCATTGTACATTACAGGTGTATTCTGAATCATTGTATATTACACATGTATTCTGAATCTGTGCTTTACAGGTATATTCTGAATCATTGTACATTACAGGCGTATTCTGAATCTTTGTGTATTACAGGTGTATTCTGAATCATTGTACATTACAGGTGTATTCTGAATCATTGTACATTACAGCCGTATTCTGAATCATTGTGTATTACAGGCGTATTCTGAATCATTGTACATTACAGGTGTATTCTGAATCATTGTACATTACAGGTGTATTCTGAATCATTGTACATTACAGGCGTATTCTGAATCATTGTGTATTACAGGCATATTCTGAATCATTGTACATTACAGGTGTATTCTGAATCACTGTATATTACAGATTTATTCTGAATCATTGTACATTACAGGTGTATTCTGAATCATGGTACATTACAGGTGTATTCTGAATCATTGTGCATTACAGGCGTATTCTGAATCATTGTGCATTATAGGCATATTCTGAATCATTGTGTATTACAGGTGTATTCTGAATCTGTGTATTACAGGTGTATTCTGAATAATTATGTATTACAGGTGTATTCTGAATCCTTGTGTATTACAGGTTTATTCTGAATCATTGTGCATTACAGGTGTAGTCTGATGCATTGTATATTACTGGTGTATTTTGAATCATTGTGTATTACAAGTGTATTTTGAATCATTGTGCATTACAGGCATATTCTGAATCATTGTACATTACAGGCATATTCTGAATCCTTTTGCATTACAGGCATATTCTGAATCATTGTACATTACAGGCGTATTCTGAATCATTGTACATTACAGGTGTATTCTGAATCATTGAACATTACAGGCGTATTCTGAATCATTGTGTATTACCATTGGGTATTACAGGCGTATTCTGAATCATTGTACATTACAAGTGTAGTCAGATTCATTGTGTATTACAGGTGTAGTCTGATTCATTGTGCATTACAGGTGTATTCTGAATTATTGTGTATTACAGGTGTATTCTGAATCATTGTGTATTACAGGTGTATTCTGAATCTGTGTATTACAGGTGTATTCTGAATAATTGTGTATTACAGGTGTATTCTGAATCATTGTGTATTACAGGTTTATTCTGAATCATTGTGCATTACAGGTGTAGTCTGATGCATTGTATATTACTGGTGTATTTTGAATCATTGTCCATTACAGGCATATTCTGAATCATTGTACATTACAGCCGTATTCTGAATCATTGTGTATTACAGGCGTATTCTGAATCATTGTACATTACAGGTGTATTCTGAATCACTGTATACAACTGATGTATTCTGAATCATTGTACATTACAGGCGTATTTTGAATCATTGGGTATTACAGACGTATTCTGAATCATTGTACATTACAGGTGTATTCTGAATCATTGTACATTACAGGTGTATTCTGAATCATTGTACATTACAGGTGTATTCTGAATCATTGTGCATTACAGGCGTATTCTGAATCATTGTGTATTACAGGCGTATTCTGAATCATTGTGCATTATAGGCATATTCTGAGTCATTGTGTATTACAGGTGTATTCTGAATCTGTGTATTACAGGCGAATTTGGTATCATTGTGTATTACAGGCGTATTCTGAATCATTGTAGATTACAGGTGTATTCTGATTCATTGTATATTACAGGTGTATTCTGAATTCATGTATATTACACGTGTATTCTGAATCTGTGCTTTACAGGTATATTCTGAATCATTGTACATTACAGGTGTATTCTGAATCATTGTACATTACAGGTGTATTCTGAATCATTGTACATTACAGGCGTATTCTGAATCATTGTGCATTACAGGCGTATTCTGAATCACTGTATATAACTGATGTATTCTGAATCATTGTACATTACAGGTGTATTCTGAAACATTGTGCATTACAGGCGTATTCTGAATCATTGTGTATTACAGGCGTATCATTGTGCATTATATTGTGAATTACATTGTGCATTACATTGTGTATTACAGGCTGAATCATTGTGCATTATAGGCATATTCTGAATCATTGTGTATTACAGGTGTATTCTGAATCATTGTACATTATAGGCGAATTTTGTATCATTGTGTATTACAGGCGTATTCTGAATCATTGTATATTACAGGTGTATTCTGATTCATTGTACATTACAGGTGTATTCTGAATCATTGTATATTACACATGTATTCTGAATCTGTGCTTTACAGGTATATTCTGAATCATTGTACATTACAGGTGTATTCTGAATCATTGTACATTACAGGTGTATTCTGAATCATTGTACATTACAGGCGTATTCTGAATCATTGTGCATTACAGGCGTATTCTGAATCATTGTACATTACAGGTGTATTCTGAATGATTGTGCATTATAGGCATATTCTGAATCATTGTGTATTACAGGCGTATTCTGTATCATTATGTATTACAGGTGTATTCTGATTCATTGTATATTACAGATGTATTCTGAATCTGTGCTTTACAGGTATATTCTGAATCATTGTACATTACATGTGTATTCTGAATCATTGTACATTACATGTGTATTCTGAATCATTGTACATTACAGGTGTATTCTGAATCTGTATATTGTAGGTGTATTCTGAATCTGTGGATTACAGATGTATTGTGAATCACTGTACATTACAGGTGTATTACAGGCGTATTCTGTATCATTGTGGAAAACAGGTGTATTCTGCATAATCTTCCACGACCACAACTAATTCCTTATATGGAGAAAGCAGTTGCAGATACATTGGTAATTACACTGTGATAATAGGATTTCTGTTACACTAAATCAGCATTGGGTGTTTTACTTACATACTGTCACTAAGATAAGAACTGTATGTAAAGAAGAAAGTTGTCATTACCTTCAGGGGAAAGAATCTGAGCTTTTACATTGCAGACACACCTAGAACTAAAGATCTGATGCTGACCATGGAAAAGGGAAAGGCACATTTAAATTAGGGTTAGAATTGTGTTACTCATTCATTATAAAGATGTGGTTATTACAAAGATGGTGTCAGGGATTTCAAGTTTTCCAACATTTTAAGTGATTTTTCATTTCTAAATCTGGTAAAGTTGTGGAGGACAGAACTGGAAACCATTAACTCGCTGAAGCGAAAAATCCTCTCAGACCTCTATACTTTATTCTGATCATTCCTTATGACTACCTACCACCCACAAGAATGGCTCTGCTATGTAAGACTTGTTTTTCTTGTTTGCGTTTTTATTTTGCTTTGTCACTTTTACATTTCTCCTCTGCACATATTCTCATGTAGCCTCGTAAACCTGAGGCCAGACACCCAGCATTGACTCTTCTCACACTAAATTTAGCCTGCACTTTAGTTCACAGGGTATATACAAATGATAGCTCACATTTATTAACATATTCAAGTCAGTTTGGCATAAAAAATACACATTAATATTTATGATTAATAGTATTTTTACAAATCTGCAACAAGCACCCACAGTCCTTGAGCCAAGAATAATGCTGATGTCTTCTTATGTAGCAGTGGACCCTTGGGGACTCTCAAGAACCAGAACATGGTGCATCTGCTACACCCGCATCCCTTATATTTATACTCCTAGTTTTTAGTCCCTTTTTAACAGGCATGTTATTTATACATAATGGCTTTTGGCTCAAGAGGGACTAAAGTTATCAAATAACATGCACTACAATGTACATGTATATGTGTCCTAAGCCGCTCGACACATTAGGTACATGTTGTTAGATGAAGTTAAGAAAAAATGGTTTAGCGAGACTTGGGTAAATTAACATTTATTCATGGGACAACTTTATTTATCATTATTTATATTTATGGGATAACATCACAAAGGAATATGGTCCATACATTAAATATTGTTTCCATCTATCCATCTTACACTAATCTAATATATAAAGCTGAATGTGTGTATGTATGTGTGTATTTATGTGTGTATGTATGTCCGGGATTGGCATCTGCACCGTCGCAGCTACAGCCACAAAATTTTGCACACTCACACGTCTGGACCCCGAGAGCGTCATAGGCTATGTTGTGAGGCGAAATTTTAACCCCGCGCGTTCCAATTTACCAATCAATTTTGCCCCTATCTACATAATGGGGAAAAAGTGAAACGAAAAGTGTATCCACACCGTTGCATTTACAATCACGAAATTTTGCACAGACACCTCATGTGACCCAGGGAACACCGTAGACTATGTTTTGACAGGAAAATGTAACCCCGTGCTTTACAGTTACTTTCCAAAAAACATGCTTCCATTAAAGTAAATGGAGCCTGGAACAACAGGTTATTAGTAGGAGCTGTGATTGGTTGCTATAGGAACAAAAGACATTCATAGTATAAGAAGCTTATATGTGAGGTAATAAGATGTCAGTGGGGAGATGGATAGAGAGAGACAGACAGAGACAGGCAGAGAGAGAGACAGACAGAGAGACAGACAGAGACAGACAGAGAGACAGACAGGGAAAGAGACAGAGCGATAGAGACAGACAGGGAAAGAGACAGACAAACGGTGAAAGAGACAGACGGGGAAAGATACAGACAAAGACAGACCTGGAAAGAGACAGACCTGGAAAGAGACAGACCTGGAAAGAGACAGATGGGGAAAGAGACAGACAGGGACAGAGACAGGCAGACAGGGAAGGAGGAGACAACCAGAGAGACAGACAAAGATAGATGGGGAAAGACACAAACCTTGATAGAGACAGACGGGGAAAGAGACAGAGAAATAGAGACAGATAAAGAAAGAGACAGACAAAGACAGGCAGACAGGGAAAGAGACAGACAGGAAAAGACACAGACAAAGAGACGGGGAGACACACGGGGAACGACACAGACCTGGGAAAGAGACAGACCTAGAAAGAGACAGATGGGGAAAGAAACAGAGAGATATAGACAGACAAAAAAAGAGACAGACAGAGACAGGCAGACAGGGAAAGAGACATACGGGTGAAGAGACAGACCTGGAAAGAGACAGATGGAGCACATTACTTGACCAATTTAGTTAAATCTGTGTGGAATATCTGTGGTGTTGAAATATATGTTGTGAAATGCTTAGTTTTTGCCTTTTAATAATTACATTTCTATCTATCTGTTTTGTGTTTTTTTTTGTGTGCAGAATACATTTTTGTTAATACATTCTATTTTGTTAACAACAGTTATTAACCCGGGCGAAGCCGGGTAGTACAGCTAGTCTAATATATAAAACAAATACAATACTATATACTAATATATATATATATATATAAATAAATATAATATTCATTATATATATATATATATAATATATAAATATATATAAAATAATAATATAAACATAGTATAATAATAATATAAATACATATAAATATATTGTAATATAATAACTAATAATAATCATAATTTTTAATTATATTAAGCCAACATATTCCACTATTCTTTACTTGCCTTCTATCTATATATTGTCAGTCTATCAGTCATCATTTTCCTCATAATATATATGTATAAAAATAATAATAATATAAACATACTATAATATATATATATATATATATATATATATATATATAACAACAATAGTATTTTTTATTTATATTAAGCCAACATATTCCATAACTCTTTACTTGCCATCTATTTGTCAGTCCATCTTTCAGTCATCATTTTCCTCATAATATATATATATCTATATATATAATTGCCTTATTCTGTCTGTCTGTCTGTCTGTCTGTCTGTCATGCTCCAAAATTGTGTCCTTACGGTGACACAAAGCTGATTGGCTGCTGGGCTCGCCATGGCCCCGCCCCCCCACACCGATTGGCCGCTCGCCCAGGCTGCGCCCCCACATGGATTGGCCAGCCGCTCGCCCAGGCTCCGCCCCCCCCACAGATTGGCCTCTCGCCCCGGCACCCTGCAGGCATTGGCAATTCGGCCACGCCACGCCCCGCCCCCCTCACGCAATGCACGCTAGCTCTGGCCCCGCCCCCTCCCTCCCCCCGCGCATTCCCCGAACTGACACGGCTGTCAC
Organism: Anomaloglossus baeobatrachus; assembly: GCF_048569485.1. Lineage (NCBI taxonomy): Eukaryota > Metazoa > Chordata > Amphibia > Anura > Aromobatidae > Anomaloglossus > Anomaloglossus baeobatrachus. Next base: position 389,128,475 of record NC_134356.1, on the reverse strand, counting down.
GGAGGTGAGTACTGTACTCCCCACCCCCACCCCCCCCGGCCCCCGCTCGCACGGGAGTGGTGTGGATACGTTGGTAACCATGCTCGCATGGTTACAAGCGTATCAAGGTCCTGCTGCGGCGGAAGATCCACACGCACACACATAACAGCACACACACAAACATACACACACATCAGATCACACTCACTCTCACACACACACCTCACACACACACATCACATACACCTCACATCGCATCCACACACTCACAGCATCCGCCGATATCGCTTGCTTCTCGGCCTCGATACTGTGCTGTTGTGATCTTCCAGGACCTGATGGAGGATCACATGGCCAGAGGCATGTGATATCTCCGGATGTTGTGAGTATCAGCGCGTATGTGCGATATCGTCAGTGTCTGTGTGTGTGAGTGTATGCGATCGGGTGTGTGTGAGTGGATGCGATCGGGTGTGTGTGAGTGGATGCGATCGGGTGTGTGTGAGTGTCGGCAGAGGAGCACGGCGTGCTGGAGGAGGCTGGGAGCAGAGAGGCTGATCATGGGGAAGGCTGGGAGGAGGGAGGCGGATGCTGGGGGAGGCTGGGACGAGGGAGGCTGATGCTGGTGGAGGCTGATGCTTGGGGAGGCTGATGCTGGGGGAGGCTGGAAGGAGAGAGGCTAATGCTGGTGGAGGCTGATGCTTGGGGAGGCTGATGCTGGGGGAGACTGGGAGGGGAAGGCTGAAGCTGAGGGAGGCTGGGAGGAAGGAGGCTGGGAGGAGAGAGGCTGATCTGGGGAAGGCTGGGAACGGGAGGCTGCTGAGGGAGGCTGGAAGGAGAGAGGCTGATGCTGGGGGAGGCTGGAAGGAGAGAGGCTGATGCTGGTGGAGGCTGATGCTTGGGGAGGCTGATGCTGGGGGAGGCTGGAAGGAGAGAGGCTAATGCTGGTGGAGGCTGATGCTTGGGGAGGCTGATGCTGGGGGAGACTGGGAGCGGAAGGCTGAAGCTGAGGGAGGCTGGGAGGAAGGAGGCTGGGAGGAGAGAGGCTGATCTGGGGAAGGCTGGGAACGGGAGGCTGCTGAGGGAGGCTGGAAGGAGAGAGGCTGATGCTGGGGGAGGCTGGAAGGAGAGAGGCTGATGCTGGTGGAGGCTGATGCTTGGGGAGGCTGATGCTGGGGGAGACTGGGAGCGGAAGGCTGATGCTGAGGGAGGCTGGGAGGGGGAGGCTGGGAGGAAGGAGGCTGGGAGGAGAGAGGCTGATCCTGGGGAAGGCTGGGAAGGGGAGGCTGATGCTGAGGGAGGCTGGAAGGAGAGAGGCTGATGCTGGGGGAGGCTGGAAGGAGAGAGGCTGAGGCTGGGAGGAGAGAGGCTGATGCTGGGGAAGGCTGATGCTGAGGGAGGCTGGGAGGGGAAAGCTGATGCTGGGGAAGACTGGGAGGACGGAGGCTGGGAGGAGAGAGGCTGGGGAAGGCTGGGAGAGGGAGGCTGATGCTGGAGGAGGCTGGAAGGAGAGAGGCTGATGCTGGCGGAGGCTGATGCTGGCGGAGGCTGATGCTGGGGGAGGCTGGAAGGAGAGAGGCTGATGCTGGTGGAGGCTGATGCTTGGGGAGGCTGGGAGAGGGAGGCTGATGCTGAGGGAGGCTGGGAGGAGGGAGGCTGGGAGACGTAGGCTGAGAGAAGAGAGGCTGATGCACACACACACACACACACACACACACACGCGCGCGCACTGCACAACACACCACACACACACACACACACTGGGAACCACAAACAACTGCCCTACACAGACACCCACACACACAGACAACGCTGGACACACACAACACCCAAACACCGCGGCACACACAAATATACGCACATACCGCACAACACACACATTGCACAAAACATACCTCCCCCCAAAACACACCACACACATACAAACCGCGCAACACACACACAACGCTACAGACACACAGCGCTCCACAAACAACGCAACACACATACAACACCGCTCTCACCCACCGTCACACCCAGACAACACCCAGAACATGTACAGCGCCTACACAAACACTTGGTAACTACACACAACAACATCTCTATATATATATATATATATATACAAATAAGAAAGCCGCGGAGACACCATCACGTGTTTCTCAACGCTGGCAGGAAACTAGCCAGGTCTTTCACCGGGAAGGAACAACCACGGGAAGGGCAGTCTCCAGTCAAGGAGACCACCTATACCAAACATGGTATCCATCCACAGACAGCCGTTTCGGGGTATTTGCCCCTCATCAGTGTGGAGTAGGAATCTGGCTAGTGGGGGCAATGCCTAGTATAAGACTACTTAAGCAAGCATTGTTGACCTTAGGGAGATCAACATATCCACTGCGGAGACACCATCACGTGTTTCTCAACGCAGTGATTCTAGAGCATTGCCCCCCTGGGAAGTATGCAAATAAGAAAGCCGCGGAGACACCATCACGTGTTTCTCAACGCTGGCAGGAAACTAGCCAGGTCTTTCACCGGGAAGGAACAACCACGGGAAGGGCAGTCTCCAGTCAAGGAGACCACCTATACCAAACATGGTATCCATCCACAGACAGCCGTTTCGGGGTATTTGCCCCTCATCAGTGTGGAGTAGGAATCTGGCTAGTGGGGGCAATGCCTAGTATAAGACTACTTAAGCAAGCATTGTTGACCTTAGGGAGATCAACATATCCTACTCCACACTGATGAGGGGCAAATACCCCGAAACGGCTGTCTGTGGATGGATACCATGTTTGGTATAGGTGGTCTCCTTGACTGGAGACTGCCCTTCCCGTGGTTGTTCCTTCCCGGTGAAAGACCTGGCTAGTTTCCTGCCAGCGTTGAGAAACACGTGATGGTGTCTCCGCGGCTTTCTTATTTGCATACTTCCCAGGGGGGCAATGCTCTAGAATCACTGCGTTGAGAAACACGTGATGGTGTCTCCGCAGTGGATATGTTGATCTCCCTAAGGTCAACAATGCTTGCTTAAGTAGTCTTATACTAGGCATTGCCCCCACTAGCCAGATTCCTACTCCACACTGATGAGGGGCAAATACCCCGAAACGGCTGTCTGTGGATGGATACCATGTTTGGTATAGGTGGTCTCCTTGACTGGAGACTGCCCTTCCCGTGGTTGTTCCTTCCCGGTGAAAGACCTGGCTAGTTTCCTGCCAGCGTTGAGAAACACGTGATGGTGTCTCCGCGGCTTTCTTATTTGCATACTTCCCAGGGGGCAATGCTCTAGAATCACTGCGTTGAGAAACACGTGATGGTGTCTCCGCAGTGGATATGTTGATCTCCCTAAGGTCAACAATGCTTGCTTAAGTATATATATATATATATATATATATATATATATATATATATATATATATATAACAAAAATCATACATGAACTACACAATACGTAAATTCTAGAATACCCGATGCGTAGAATCGGGCCACCTTCTAGTATATATATATATATATATATATATATATATATATATATATATATATATATATATATATATATATATATATATATATAATAATAATATAGACAAACTATATAAATATATATATATAAAATAATAATAATAATATTTTTTATTTATATTAAGCCAACTTATTCCATAACTCTTTACTTGCCATCTATTTGTCAGTTCATCTATCAGTCATTATTTTCCTCATTTTATGTAATAATATGAACTATTTTTCTATTGAATATAATGGTGTAATAATACTCTAAAGACATAAATAAAAATGAAGTGACATTTCTACCACCTTCTCTTTTCAGTTTCTATTGCCTTCCTGCTGACAATTCTATAGATATCTATGAATAGGTAGAAGTCAGGTGAAGGACACAATAAACACTACAGAATAAATAAGAATATGTATAACTGGCTGCACATACACATCCCCCTTGTCACTGACTCCCATCTGGGCAGGCACGGCTCTGCACAGTCCCATCTCTCCTCCCCTAAATCGTAGTGACGTCACCAGCCAGGCTGTCACTGCCCCATTCTCAGTGTGAGCAGGTGAAGGAGCATCCTCATCTTCTGCATGTAATGGTGACAGCCTAGAAGCAGCGTGCCCTGCTCATCAGTCACAATGGGACTCTTCTGCTGGACTGGATGCTTCGCCCTCTGCCTGCAGCTGGTGCTGGGCACAGCTCTGAGCAATCTACGAGCTTGTAATGAGGTGAGGTGCAGATTTATCTAAGCCTATTACAAGGGATGTGTCCGGAGCTCACTATTTGCAGGGCACATTGCATCCCCTGTGCATTGTCACTTATAGAGGCTATACATACAGCAGGAGGAGACTCCTCTTATTAGTCATCCTTGTGTTAACCCCCAATATGCCAGGCATTATGAATGAACGTACCAGGCCATTCATATGTACTGCGCTGTGCTGCTGCTGTTCCTGTCTCTTTAATAGGAAGCCTGTAGTCCCTGGAAGATTATATAATGGAGAATCCTCATTGCTAGATATGATCTCAGTGATTTTGTAGTAGGAATCATGATGAAAGCTCCAGACATGTCTATTAGAAGAATATATAATATAAGTGCATTACACACCCCTGGGGGAGCCGGCACATTCCTGTAACTCACCATCAGTTTTCTTAGGAACATGTTCTGTAGCTTTTCCATTGGCATATCCTGATTGATGGCTGGACAAAGGAAGCCAGGCTTCCTGCTCATTCCACATGTTATAGGCTGGTTATCGTCATCAGTTACATGTCTGTGTATATATGTGCTCTAGAAATGTGGGCTATATACAGGCAGTGACCCATGAGTAGCGTGTTCTTCTCCGCCACGCTCCTAGTGGACTACTATACAAGAAGTATAGTAGTATTATACCTGATGCCACCTGATTGCTATGACTGTGCAGCTCTTCAACTAGGCGGCATGTTCTGCATATTGGCTAGAGGAAAAATATTTCACTATTGGGACGCCTAATCAGCCGAGAACTAGAAAGGACTGGAGATAAAGCATTTGTGTACAGTCATTCTGAATATGTATATCAGTACATGCCTATAAAGTTCCTAATGGACCGTTACCAGGTGTCTCTTACTGCTCACAGGGGTGCGTCTTACTAAAAAGTACTATAAGGGCACTTCATTTGGCTTTTTAAATGGATATTACCAAAAAATCTTGTTACCCCTATCTTATGGATAGGCAATAACGTGTAGATCGCTGGGGGTCCGACTGCTGGGACTAATATTTGAGTCTGGAACCCTAAGAACTGGGCTCTGCATCCCTGTCCTTCATCCCCAGGTGATTTTCCATTCTTCGTTTTTTCCTCCCCTTTTCCTCCCCTTCTTCCGAAAGCCATATGAGGGCTTGTTTTTTGCAGAACAAGTTGTACTTTCAAATGAAATCATGAGTTTTACCATATAGTGTACTGTAAAGCGGCAAAAAAATTCCAAGTGTGGAAAAATTGCAAAAAAGTGTGATTGTACCATTGTTTTGGGGTATTTTATTTACTGTGTTCACTAAAATGGTAAAACTGATGGGTTGATGTGATGCCTCAGGTCGGTACGAGTTCAATGATACCAACCATGTATAGGTTTACATTTATCTAAAAGGGTTACATTTTTTTTAGAAATTTGTCCAAAAAAAGTGGAGCACTTTTTGCGCCATTTTTAGTAAACCATATCGTTCTCATTTGGCTTATTTTTTGCGTCTCGAGCTGATGTTTTTAATGGTACCATTTTTGTGCAGATGCTACATTTTGATCGCCTGTTATTGTATTTTGCGCAACATTTGTGACGATCAAAAAACTTAATTTTAGCATTTGGAATTTTTTGCCGTTTACCGATCAGGTTAATTGATTTTATATTTTGATAGATCGGGCATTACTGTAAGCGGCGATGCCAAATGTGTGTATATTTTTGTTTTTTTTCTAATTGTTTTATTTTCAGTGGGGTGAATGGGGAGGTGAGCTAAACGTTTAGAGTTTTTAAAGCTTTTTTTCTTACTTTTTTTTAATTTTATAAGTCCCCCTAGAGGACTATAATGATCAGCAGTCTGATCAGTGATTCATTTCTGTTGATCAGAGTTGTACAGCCCTGATCAGCAGAAATACTGCGTTCCTGTTAAAGCCGCTGCTCTGCCGGCTGTAACACGAATTACGTCATGATAGCGTCAGGAGTCAACACATGACCCGTCACTACCATGGCAACCATCGGCTCCCCGTGATCGCGTCACAGGGCTTCCGATGACGGCAGGCAAAGGCGATTTCCCTGCCACGGATATTTAAAAGTGTGACAGCGCAATCATAGGATATATGCATACGTTGCAGTTTTTGTCGCGTTTTTTGGTGCAGTTTTGTTGTCAGAAAGTTCTCACTTTTGACTTCCCAGCAAAGTGTATGAGAATTCAGATTTGCTGTGCACACATTGCAGTTTATTTGTCACAAACTTATGAGAAAAAAACTGAAGCTTTTTTTAATGAGTTGGGGCGTTTTTACGACAGGTGCAGCCAGCTTTTTGGAAAGTGGGTGAAGTACACACCCAAATGTGGAGTCAATTACGGTGGAGCTGTACCCTGGCACACCAAAGAAAACAATAGCATTAAATTCATTATTAAGAACCTGCCTCTTAATGACTAACGCGTTTCACTTCAGCACACACTACACTCATGTCTTGATGAATCAAGGCCAATGTTTTACAAGAATAATGCAAATAAATTCTATTTCTTCTATTTATACACTGTAAAAATGATATGTAAAACATTAAGAATACTTCATATAATGTGTAATAGGCTAGTGAAGTATGGAGGGACATGATAATGTGTGTGCTATTTGCTTTCTGAATACAGTTGGCTATTGATAGGTCACTTATTTCTAGAAGTACCAGCCCACCATATAATAACGCACACTTGTGATCGCCTCGTATCACTGCTGTGTGACGCTATACAGATGCATAGATGACATCCCCCACAGCCACACAGAGCACATCAGGCTGCCATAGTAAATAATTCAGCATGGAGACCATATGGCACAATCTGTCACATTACAGTCACTTTATGATTATTACTATTTAGGTGGGAGGTTGAGTACATAAAAGAGAAAAAAATGAAAGAAAAAAAAAGAGAGAGTTTTTAGCTGGAAAGAAAACTTGATTATTTGGCAAGAAAAAGAGTAGAGCAAACACAATGACCTGATGTTTCAAAAAAGAAATAAAGAAATATTACAGTGATTGTGAATATGTGACTGTAATGTACAAAATATGTCTTTTTTTCAGTAACAATTAAAAATGGGATCTGTCACCGTATTTCAGAAACCTCATACATTATTGACCAAATCTCAGACCTGATGAGGCTGCTGTACTTTCTATGAAAATCCACTTCTGAATTACCCTTTCCCCTGATCTAGCTGGACTCCTACAATGCTGATCATCATTTCAGGAATACACAGCCACACTGATATGGTTTAATCAAGTATCATCGGGTCTGATAGATATGTTCTATTTGGATTGTAAATTCTGGCGATAGATCTGCTTTATTGTACAAACATATAACGTCCTTCCAGCTATAGAAGATGCTGATGATGATGGCAGTACTGTTTATGGGCAACTTCTGTTACTATTTTGCCATCCATTTTACCTTGGGATGAAAGACAACCTATTTTGACAAATAATTTTGTTTAACCCCTTACCCCCAGTCAGTTTTCATCTTCACGACCGGACCAATTTTTCTCAATTGTGACCAGTGTCAGTTTATGAGGCATTAACTCTGGAAGACTTCAACGAGACATTTATTTATTTTACTCACTTATATAGCGCAATTAATTCTACAGCACTTAATACATGGGATCATCACTGTCCCCTTTTGGGGTCACAATCTAACTTCCCAACGAGGGGCTGCTGATAAGTCTTCGGCTTTACCCAGAAAGAAACGTGATAAGATGATGAAACTTTACGTTTATTCCACATACTTTCCACTGATGTCAACACACTTCTTACATCGGTATTCCAAGATCTGTAAGTGACTCGCCCACCCCAGGGCTATGGGACACCCGGTGCCGGGCCGGACTAGTCTGGGGGTAGTCAGTGGTGGCGGGGCCCGACTCCGTGGCCCTGGTGGGTGTCAGTTTAAATATGGCTTCAGACTTGGGGTGAATAAAGTTTGTGTTCGTGACGCCACCTGTGGTTTGCGGCTATTAAGCCGCCGCTGCTGTGTAAGGCCTCCAGGGTGATGAAGCGGCAGCAATGATGGTACTGCTCCCCACAGGTGGAGCAATGCCCCGGGGACACTGTTGGTGCTCGTGAGAGTCTATGGTGTAGTGGAAGTCTATGCAGACGGAATAACAGAGGCCACACCAAGGGTGCAGTTTCAAGTTCTTTACTCACACGTCCTGGTAGGAGCTCACTGGTGCCCTCAGATGACTGGAACCCACTGTCAGGGACCTCCGCCGTTTCTGGGTGATTCCTGGAGTAAAAACCGGTACCCTTCTCTCTAAGGTGTCTCTGTCTTCAGCTGTCTTCCTAAGCCTAGCTCTTTTAGGATGAACCTGCTCGGCCTCCACTACAGCCTCCAGGCTCAGGGGTCACCTGACGGATGATTGTCCCCTTTCTAGAGGTTCTGCTGTGGGCTGTGGCCCGGGGAATTTACAACTTTCCCTGGGCCTCGGTTTTTACTGTTTGGAGATGATTTTGCACTCCTCCGGTTTCTAGGGACCGTCCCCTGTTGCAGCTTGATCCCTCCACCGATGTTCCTGTGGAACAGGCCACCACAGCTCTACAGCTACCCGTGGCCCTGGAATCCCTTCTTTTCTCTGCTTGGTGTCACCTGGACCCTCTGAGTCCCAGGATCTTCACCAGGAAGCGTCTCTTTCTTCTTCTTAGCTCCTGCCTGACTAGAGCTGTCTTTCCTTCTCTCCTCCTTGCCTGCCTCCTGCAGACTTCCTCCTCCTTCCCCACTCTCTCTCAGACTTCTGTTGCTTTCTCTGTGCGGAGACTCTGAGCTCACAGAGCTCCTTTCTCTTTCACAGCTACATGCTGTCTCCTCACTCTCTCACTCTCTGAGGTAAACTGAAACTCTGACCTTCCTTTCCTTGACTGCTCTCTGGTGGCTCCTCCCACCTCCCCAGTAGCTAAGCTGTACCCTATAGGAGCAGGGATGGGTCTTACGGCCCCTCCCAGCATGCAGCATGGGAGGGTTACTGCCACTGTCCCTGGTCCCAGTATGTACCTAACAATGGGTGCTGTGTAGATTTACCAGGGGACCGGTGTTCACTCCTTTCCTCACCCAGAATGGGGCATCACACCGCTGGATGGGGTGCAATGTCCTGTGGCGACGGAAGCCTCAGGGGCGCCACATAAGCCTAGCAAAAAGAACGATTTAGGTTGTGCCTCAAACCAGGCAGCAGTAGCAGCCATGGCATCAGAAATGGTGTGAAATTTGGTACCCTTGAGGTGTTTCTTCACGTTTGGAAACAGATGATAGTTGGAGGGAGCTAGATCTGGTGAATAAGGTAAGTGGTCAACCAGGTGGAAGCCCAGCTCTGCTAGTTTTGCCGTGGTCACTTGTGCAGTGTGAGCGGAGGCATTGTCTTGCAAGAACAAGATTCCTTTGGACAGCTTGCCACACCTTTTAGCCTTCAAAACTGCCTTCAAATGGTGCAAAAGTTCAATGTAATACCTTCCATTGATGGTGGAACCCTTTTGAAGGTAGTCCACTAGCAGCCTGCCCTCCTTATCCTAGAACACAGATGTCATCTAAGTGGCTGAGTTTTTTCACCCTGAACTTCTTTGGACGAGGAGAACCACTGTGCCTCCACTCTTGACTGCTCCTTGTTTTCAGGGTCATACAAATAAATTCAGGTCTCATCCATAGTGACCAGTCGATCCAGGAAGTTCTTGTCTGTCTGGAAACGCTGACAAATGGACCGGGAAGTTTTCACTAGCATGCTTCTCTGATCTGTTGTCAGACATTTGGGGACCCACTTTGCAGATAGCTTCCTCATGTCCAAATGTTCATGGATAATGACACAAACATGTTCACGTGAAATCCCCATGATGTCTGCTATTGCTTTAGCTGTAATTCGGCAATTCTCCAGTGTGAGGTTGAGCACAGCATTGACGACCTCCGGAACAACAACCACTCTCAGTTGTGTAGGACGTTCCTCATCATTGGAGCTGAAGTGGCCCGTTTTAAATTTAGCAACACAGTTCTTAACTGTGGAATATGAAGGGCATTGATCCCCAATGTCTGCAACATATCACCATGAATATCCCGACTTTCCTTGCAGAAACAAGAATTGTATCACTCCTCTGCTCTCAGTTGCTGTGAATATCGCATTAGACTCCGCCATTTTGTTTTCCCGCGTGCATAAAACACTTTTGCCATAAGCAACAAGCACAACATTTTCAAAACATATATTAGACACATGAGGCTTTCATGTGATGTAACATTCATTACCATAAAAACAAAAAAAAGATCACAAAGCTAAATACTTATCAGCAGCCCCTGTATCAGTATGTCTTTGGGAGTATAGGAGGAAACCACAGAACCCAGAGGAAACAAACATGGGAATAACATACAAACTCCATGCATGCTGTATACTATAAATATCTTTTATATGAACAATGCTAAAGGTAAATCCAGGTTATAAAGTTCTGTGTACACATTGGCACTACAGCTAAGTGATCATTTGTTTTAGTGATCTGCCAACAATGGTCTCATTACTTTAGAAAGTTTGTTTTTCTCAAGACATTAATTCTTCAACCAACCATTGTAATTTACAGGAATGATACATAGTACTAGACGTAATCACTTTGTCATACAAGAACATTTAAAAGGGTGGTCCGACATCTAAAATGTATTTTCCAAGTATCTATCTTTACCCCTAACCACTTTTGTAATTATCTTTTTTATATGATTGCCTACACTTTTCCCTATCTATGTAATCCCCAAAGGTGTTTTTTTTTTACTGAATTTCCTGTTATGTTTCGTTTGAGAGAAGTCTTAAAAGTGACGTCACAGGAGGCTGGAGCTGCAGTCACTCCCCACAGTGTTCATAGTCCCTCCTTAAACAGGATCTCACCAAGGGGGGCAGTGTTACAGTTATTTACTAGTTTCTTACATCACCTCCTCTGAAGACATCCTGGATCCTGGAAGATGGTCTCTGTGGCTTGTGTGAAAGATGTTGGCAGATGACAGTGGTAAATACAATGACCGGCACCAGCGCTGTCCTGCAGCCTCTAGCACTGCCCTCAAACATATCGTCATTAGGGGGTGGTGCTAGAAGTAGTGAATGACACCAGCACCGCCACCCCTGATGACGATTCATTGGATGGTGGCGCAAAAGTCTGTGGGACGGTACTAGTATCACTTACTACTTGTAGCACCCCCCAGCCAACATCTTTCACAACAGTGGCGGACAGAAAAGCAGCATGCTGACTCTCCATTATCTTCAGCCACAGCATACATCACCCAACATCCTGAATACAGGATATCCTCAGGGGGCTGTGCTGCAAGAAACAAGTAACTGCAGCGCCGCTCCCAGGTGATGTCTTGTTCTAGGAGGGGCGATGAACGCTATGGGCAGTGACTGCAGCTCCAGCATTCTGTGATGTCATGTTGGAGACTCTTCTCAAATGAAATGTCACAGGAGTAAAGTAGAAAAAAGCACATTTAGGGATTAAAGTCGTAGGGGAGAAGTGTAGGGAATTTTATGATAAAACATAATTAGAAAAGCAGTTAAGGTACCGTCACACTAAGCAACTTACCAGCGATCCCAACAACGATAGGGATCGCTGGTAAGTTGCTAGGAGGTTGCTGGTGAGCTGTCACACTGCGACACTCCAGCGATCCCACCAGCAACCTGACCTGGCAGGGATCGCTGGAGCGTGGCTAAACGAGTTGCTGGTGAGCTCACCAGCAACCAGTGACCAGCCCCCAGCGCCGCGTGGAAGATGCTGTGCTTGGTAACTAAGGTAAATATCGGTAACCAACCCGATATTTACCTTGGTTACCACTGCACGGAGCTACACGTGCAGAGAGCAGGGAGCAGCGCACACTGAGCGCTGGCTCCCTGCTCTCCTAGTACAGCACTCATCGGGTTAATTACCCGATGTATGCTGCAGCTAAATGTGCACAGAGCAGGGAGCAGCGCACACTGAGCGCTGGCTCCTTGCTCTCCTACTTACAGCACACATCGGGTTAATTACCTGATGTGTGCTGCAGCTACATGTGCACAGAGCAGGGAGCAGCGCACAATGCTTAGCGCTGGCTCCCTGCTCTCCTACTTACAGCACACATCAGGTTAATTAACCCGATGTGTCCTGCAGCTAGCTACATGTGCACAGAGCAGGAGCCGGCAGTGAGAGCGGCGGAGGCTGGTATCGAAGGTAAATATCGGGTAACCAAGGAAAGGGCTTCTTGGTTACCCGATGTTTACATTGGTTACCAGCCTCCGCAGAAGCCGGCTCCTGCTGCCTGCACATTTAGTTGTTGCTGTCTCGCTGTCACACACAGCGATCTGTGCTTCACAGCGGGACAGCAGCAACTAAAAAATGGCCCAGGACATTCAGCAACAACTAACGACCTCACAGCAGGGGCCAGGTTGTTGCTGGATGTCACACACAGCAACATCGCTAGCAACGTCACAAAAGTTGTTCGTTAGCAGCGATGTTGCTAGCGATGTTGCTTAGTGTGACGGGGCCTTTAGGGTAAGGAGTAAAGAATTTACACACCACCAACATATTCCCCCTCACTTTACAGACGTGGCCATAACCCACTTTCCGCTGTGGGTGTCACAATCTAAATTCCCCTATCACTATGTCTTTGCTGTGTGGGAAGAAGCTGAAGCACCCGGTGGTCTTGAACCCAGGACCATAGTGCTAACCACTATGCTTTTGTCTAGGAATGTAGTTGCTCTTATTTACTGCAGGACACGCTTTAGGTACAGAACTGACTGTATACATCTGAATAGACCTATTGCAAGAAATGCCATACCTAGAGCATGCAATGGACCCCAAAACACCACCAGAACTATAAAGTAACATCTGGCTGCATGTGTTAAGCCACAGCGGCCTGATTCCTCATTGCTTTTGTGCCCTTTTCAGTCTAGTTTTGTGTGTTTTGCTTCTTGTTTCTGTTTGCACTTAATTCATTATTGTAATTGTGCCTTTATTGACGTGTATTTGGCTTGTTTCTCTATTCTTTTCCATTTTGTGGGCAGAACTTAGTGTTTCCAGACATTTTCAGCCCATTTCTTATTTGTCACTTTTTAAAATGTCCCTAAACTCCACTCCATTACCCCCACTACAGAGATTGTATGCATTGCAAGCCAAAAAACTCATTTTTGGTGACATTTTTTAAAAAAGATGTAACTTTTTCCTCAAAAACTTGCAAAAAGAATTAATGACAGAAAAAAAAACCATTTAAGTACAGTGAAAATGGCACAAAAATGTCGTGTTGTTACAAATATGCTGTTAGTGAATCCAGTCTTGCTGTGGTATCATGATGCTGTATTTAATTAAAAATTATTGAAACATTTTATACAATTTATAAAAAGGATTTTACAATAGAAAATGCAATTACATTAAAACCAAATTATTCTTTTCTTAAGCTTTTGGGCACACTACGGTATTACTGCACTGAGTGCTTGCACCTTAAAGGGAACCTGTCACCAGATTTGTCCCCTATAAGCTGCAGCCAGCACCAGTGAGCCCTTATATACAGCATTCTAAAAAACTGTATATAAGAGCCCAGGCCACTCTGTAGAACGTAAAAAACAGCTTTATAATACTCACCTAGGGGGGCGGTCCGGTCTGATGGGTGTCGCTGCTCTCGGGTCCAAGGCCTCCTCTTTTCCTTCCATCACATCCTTATTTCTAGCTCCATGTGGATGGCGCATCCTTTGTTATCCACACATAGGCCTCCATTATGCTCCTGCGCACGCGCACTTTGATCTGCCCTGCTGAGGGCAGAGCAAAGTATTGTAGTGCTCTTGCACGGATGGTCTTTCCTTGCGCCTGCACATTACAGTACTTTGCTCTGCCCTCAGCAAGGAAGATCAAAGTGCGCATGCGCAGAAGCACAATGGAGGCCTTTGTGTGGATGATGTAGAATGCGTCATCCACCTGGAGCTATAATGGAGGACGGTGATGGAAGGAAGAGAAGAGGTGCCGAACCTGAGAGCAGCGACACCCATTGGATCTGACTACCCCCCCAGTGACTATAATAGATTTTTTTTTATGTTATACAGAGAGGCCTGGGCTCTTATATATAGTATTCTAGAATGCTGTATATAAGGGCTCCCTGTTGCTGGCCACAGTTGATAAGGGAAAAACCTGGTGACCGGTTCCCTTTAAAGGGAACCTTTACACCAGATTTTACCCTCTAAGGTTAGTTTCACACATCCAGCTTTTTGCCGGTTCCTGCGCACGCCAGTACAGTGTATACAGTACAGTGGCAGCGCGACAAGCTCCAGTCACATGCTGTCATGTGACCGGAGCATGTGCCCCGGAAGTTATAGCTCTGCCATTGTACTGTATACACTGTACTGGCGTGTGCCGAATCCGGCAAACTAGCGAAAAACTGTGAAACTAGCCTAATCTGAGAGCAACATAATGTAGAGACAGAGACCCTGATTCCAGTCACGTGTCACTTACTGGACTTATTGCTGTAGATTTTATAAAAGTCAATGTTTTATCTGCAGGAGATAATCACTAGAAGACTAGTAAACCTGATGCCATATAGCCCTCCAAATTCATGCCTTCTGCCTGTGCATAATGGACACAGAAAACGGCAAATTATTGGTGTGGGCGGGGTTATATAGAGCTCAGCATTTAGAGAACTACTAGGTCTGCAGCATAGACAGTGAATTTTTAAAAACTGTAGGAAACAGCCCAGTAAGTTACACAGCGGGGATTAGAGTCTCTGCCCCTATGTCATGCTGCTCTCAGATACAGTAGTAATAACCTAGTGACAGTTTCTCTTTTGTGTATGTATCTTACATATGTGCTAACTAAGAAGACATTTTTTACCTAAGTGGTCTTTCATGAATCTGCTGTACAGCCCAGATAAATGCTGCCCTTTCTAAGTGTGCTAATGATTTCCGCTGCCAAGGGCTAAACCCAGTAATCAAATTACTGTGAAACAATGTTTCCTGGTTCACACACCTGGTATTACCATTTACCTTATGGTACTGTGAAATCCTGTTATGTAGTAATCCTTGTATAAACAAATTTTTTTGTGACCTGTTTTGACTATTTGTGCGGTGACTCTCCAGCTGATTTGTGGCACTGCCGGGGAGACCACCAGTTTTTTTATAAACCACTCTGACTGAACAGCCATTGGATAACAACTATGTACATTAGTGGGCACACAACTTCTCGTACATTTCTTCGTGAACACAGATCATCTCTACACACCGTCTATTCACTTCTTTAGCCTCTCTTGTTCCTTCCTCCATCAGTCTCACTAGCTTCACCACCACCCAGCTCAGCACCACAGTACAGGCTGAACGGAGCCCATAGCGGAGCCATGGGCAAAGTGACTCATGACACTGACTTTGAAGGGCAACGAGGGGTTAACACTGGTTGCAGGGAAAGAAAGCGCGGGCTGTGGGGGGTCAGACGTTTAAGGGGCTGGGTTAGGTGCTAGGGGTGGTCAGTTGGGAATATAGGATCAGTAGAATGGGTGGGTACTATCAGAACAGCATGTGAAGCCAGCAGAAAAGGTCCCGCCCTCCCGCCCTGTGTTTGTCTGGGGGTGTGGGTTTCATCAGGAGAAAGTTTTGTATATTTTAGTAATGTGTCGGCGTCATTTCGGCCAGGTGTATTTTATTTATTTTCTGTCATGTTGCGTTAGTGAGGTGGGTTTCTTGGAGTTGATGGTAAAATGGTGGTGGGGAGTTGTACATCAGGTGGATGGTAACCCCCCTTCTTTTATTTGGAATGGTAATTACCTGGCAGACTTTGGGGCTCTCCAGGGTGGGGTCCCCTGGGAGTCGGTGTTAGGGAAATGGTTTTTCGGTCATGGTATCCCCGAGCTTGTGGTCGTTTGCGGCTGGAGACAACTCCGGATGGTTTATCAATTTTATGGGAACGTTTACCAGGTTTTGGAGCTCCAAGAACCCTCCTCGCTTTAAAAAAAGGTATTTATTTAATGTCATGTTTGTGTAATAAAGGACGATCTGGCCAAATTATCCAAGCGGGTGTCATGTCTTCATTCAAAGGGGAATCTGTGGGATGAAGGGATTAGTGCATAGCGAGAAGGAAGCATCTACAATAGTACAGTCAAGTCCATGAAAGTCATTTCTTCCACCCACAGTTCCGCATCCTGACCTCCTAGATGACTGATTTGACAATATGGCTGATCTTTGCTTTTAGGTTCCTGACACTTAAGGATCTCACATTTCTGTTCTATCCTGGCCCATTACCTTCAAGAGTTATAAACTCTGGGGCCATGCTGCTAGGTGCCCTGTCGCAGGACTCGTTTCCAGACAACCACTCTGTCCCTCTGTCAATCCTCTTACCTGGCTCCAATAGATCACTTTGTACCTTGGATAACTTTCTCACTGATCTCATTATCTTGGTCTCCTTTATCTTGCTTTTCTTTACCTTGGTCTCCTCTCACCCTAGGAATACCCACACCATGCGGTCTTGTCGACTAAGCAGACCTTGGGTCTGTCTCTTTAATATGCTGGACCCTGTCTGACGTTCTGACAGGAAACTGTCATTCCCTTCAGCCTAGTCCCTTCCACTCTGGGCTAGTCTCAAACATTAACCCTTTCTCGCCCAATATTACCATTTCTGTGTGTGGTTCTACCATTACGCCCCAGCAGCATGCCCACTGTCTTGGGGTTATATTTCACTCCGATCTCTCCTTCACTCCCCATATTCGTTCACTCACTTGTTCATGTCAATTCCACCTCAAAAACTTCTCTAGAATTCGTCCTTTTCTTACTGTTGACTCTGCAAAAACTCTTAAGGGGGCTTTACACGCTACGATATCGTTAATGTTTTATCGTCGGGGTCACATTGTTAGTGACGCACATCCAGCGTCATTAACGATATCGCAGCGTGTGACACTTACCAGCGACCTTAAGCGACCTCAAAAATGGTGAAAATCGTTCACCATGGAGAGGTCGTCCCAAAACCAAAAATCGGTAATGGTTGATTATCGATGTTGTTCGTTGCTTCTGCGGCAGCATACATCGCTGTGTGTGACACCGCAGGAGCGAGGAACGTCTCCTTACCTGCTGCCGGCCACAATGCGGAAGGAAGAAGGTGGACGGGATGTTACGTCCCACTCATCTCCGCCCCTCCGCTTTGATTGGCCGGCCGCTTAGTGACGTCGCGGTGACGTCGCTGTGATGCCGAACGTCCCTCCCCCTTGAGGGAGGGATTGTTTGGCAGTCACAATGACGACGACGACCAGGTAAGTGCGTGTGACGCTGCCGTAGCAATAATGTTTGCTGCAGCAGCGATCACACGAAATCACATGCATGACGGGGGCGGGTGCTTTTGCGTACGATATCGCTAGCAATTGCTAGCAATATCGTAGCGTGTAAAGCCCGCTTTACTGTCGCGCTCATTCATTCTCGTCTGGATTATTGTAATTCTTTACTAATTGGTCTCCCTGTTACTTAACTCTCCCCTCTCCAATCCATTCTGAATGCCGCAGCCAGGGTCATTTTCCTCTCCAACCGCTTCACTGATGCCTCTGCTCTGTGCCAGTCATTGCACTGGTTGCCTATCCGCTACAGAGCCAAATATAAACTTATCACTCTGACCCACAAAGCCCTCCACAGTTCCGTACCGCCCCTACATCTCCTCCCTCATCTCTGTCTATCACCCCACCCGTGCCCCCCGCTCTGCTAATGACCTATGACTGACATCCTCAATAATTCGAACCTCCCATTCCCGTCTTCAAGATTTTTCATGAGCTGCGCCTATGGTCTGGAACACGCTACCAAGAACAATCTGATTAATTCCCAACATTCACACCTTTAAGCGGGCCCTAAAAACGCATTTCTTTAGACTAGCCATTCACCTCTCCACCCTAATCTAATCTAATCCCTTTCTGCCCTTCATAAAATTGACTTCCAATTCTTGTCCCCTGTATCTTATGGTTGCATTCCTCTCTATGTACTTTTTTACACTTTATATGTATAAATTTTGGCTGGCGACCGGTCCACACAGCTGGTTTTGAATCCCCTATTAAATTGATGGCTGGACCATATATGACAAGCTTTCCCCTCCCCCCATTCACCTTTTGTGTCTCCCCTATTTCCTCATAGACTGTAAGCTTACGAGCAGGGCCCTCACTCCTCTTGGTATCTGAATTTTGTTATTTTGTATTATCTCATATTGTCTGTACATGTCCCCTCTGAATTGTAAAGCGCTGCGGAATATGTTGGCGCTAAAGAAATAAAACCTATTATTATTATCCTACTGTCTGGCACAACATATTCTCAACATCACTAAAACATGTCACAATTCACATTGTAAATTACCAACACTTACCACATTACACATTATACATCACATCAATAACAATGGTATCTTCAAGGGGGAAAGTGGGCAATATGTCCATTTCCTTGCAGCAACAAAATGAAAAAAAAAAAATAAAGCTATAGTTTGAATAAATATTTGAATGAAATACAAATGACAGTATAAAAATGGATTCTAATGTAATGTCCATATTTCGTCAGTATTTAAACATAGTTATGAACACAAGACTTACACAGAATTTCCCATAGTAAACACTAATGGTATTACCATGAGTAGTTGTAAAAGGTCACGTGAAGATGGAGATGGTATCTGATCTACAGGCATAATGTTATAGAGCTTGAGGAACTCATCAAGTTGATAAACCTTTTTTTCTTGGGGGGGAGGAGGGGGGGAAATCTGAAAAAAAATGGAAATCCCTGGTATGTGTATGTACAATAGTCCAGTGGGCGGTTCTACTTCAGTGTGTTACAATCTTCCCTGTATCATTGTACCTGCAGATCTAGCTGTCAATCAATACTAGAACCGCCCACTGGACATATACTGCATAGAAGCACCAGGGATTACAAGAAATAAAATAGAATTATACTGAATCTTTTCCCACCACCTATATATCATTCTGCTCATCTCTGTTTAGTCTATACCATGCTGTCCACAGATTGGACTGCATGAACAACATGACAGGGTCCCTTTGATATTTGAAATCTTTCTAAAGCTTAGCTGGCAGTAGAGAAGTGGCTCCGTTGACTGTTGCATGTTGAATGAATACTGTTTTGGGTGCGTCCTGTGTTTGTCCCTCCTGTAACTTGCACATTTATTCCAGTGATTTCTGCACTGTATGCCTAGGGCATGGAGTAAGAGTCACATACATAAAGCTATTGGCGACAGTGAGGAACTCCAAGATCAAGTTTTTCCACATTTTCTTTTCAGGGTCATTGTTGCTGCCCTCTTTTTACCTGACATTTTTCTACAGAAATGTATAAATGAAATAAATCAGAATAGTAACAACTTACAAATAGATCTTCAATCTGAACAGGAACCTCCTGGAGGAAAACTCTGCATATCTGTCTATACTAATATTTCCAAGTTGTCCTTGACTCGCAGTTCTTCTGTCCTAGTTTATCATCATTTTATGTTTATAGACTTGTGGTGGACTCTACTATAATTTAGAGAGTTGGTGTAGCAAATATTTAGACCTTTCCAAAGCATATGCCAATGTAAGTTTGGTGGCATCCAGACAGTTCAGTACCACCTTACCTTGGGGGAAGCAATAATGATCAGAAATCCAGCCAACCCATCACTTATTCCAGGCTATTAGCCATAGACATGAAGACCGTGACCTTATCTATCTACTTTCATCTACTTTCATCAGATTGTTACTTTTTCAGTATCTAGAATATTAGACTCCATAACAACTGATAATAATGGATAGATTTTTATAATGAAGTGCTCTTCCTATTCTAATTAATGAGTACTCAGCTTTATATACAGTGCCTACAATTAGTATTCAACCCCCTGCAGATTTAGCAGGTTTACACATTCGGAATTAACTTGGTATTGTGACATTTGGACTGTAGATCAGCCTGGAAGTGTGAAATGCACTGCAGCAAAAAAGAACGTTATTTCTTTTTTTTTTTTTTTTTTTTTTAAATTGTGAAAAGTTTATTCAGAGGGTCATTTATTATTCAACCCCTCAAACCACAAGAATTCTGTTTGGTTCCCCTAAAGTATTAAGAAATATTTCAGGCACAAAGAACAATGAACTTCACATGTTTGGATTAATTATCTCTTTTTCCAGCCTTTTCTGACTAATTAAGACCCGCCCCAAACTTGTGAACAGCACTCATACTTGGTCAACATGGGAAAGACAAAGGAGCATTCCAAGGCCATCAGAGACGAGATCGTGGAGGGTCACAAGGCTGGCAAGGGGTCCAAAACCCTTACAAGGAGTTGGGCCTACCTGTCTCCACTGTTGGGAGCATCATCCGGAAGTGGAAGGCTTATGGAACTACTGTTAGCCTTCCACGGCCTGGACAGCCTTTGAAAGTTTCCACCCGTGCCGAGGCCAGGCTTGTCCGAAGAGTCAAGGCTAACCCAAGGACAACAAGGAAGGAGCTCCGGGAAGATCTCATGGCAGTGGGAACATTGGTTTCAGTCAATACCATAAGTAACGTACTCCACCGCAATGGTCTCCGTTCAAGACGAGCCCGTAAGGTACCTTTACTTTCAAAGCGTCATGTCAAGGCTCGTCTACAGTTTGCTCATGATCACTTGGAGGACTCTGAGACAGACTGGTTCAAGGTTCTCTGGTCTCATGAGACCAAGATCGAGATCTTTGGTGCCAACCACACACGTGACGTTTGGAGACTGGATGGCACTGCATACGACCCCAAGAATACCATCCCTACAGTCAAGCATGGTGGTGGCAGCATCATGCTGTGGGGCTGTTTCTCAGCCAAGGGGCCTGGCCATCTTGTCCGCATCCATGGGAAGATGGATAGCACAGCCTACCTGGAGATTTTGGTCAAGAACCTCCGCTCCTCCATCAAGGATCTTAAGATGGGTCGTCATTTCATCTTCCAACAAGACAACGACCCAAAGCACACAGCCAAGAAAACCAAGGCCTGGTTCAAGAGGGAAAAAATCAAGGTGTTGCAGTGGCCTAGTCAGTCTCCTGACCTTAACCCAATTGAAAACTTGTGGAAGGAGCTCAAGATTAAAGTCCACATGAGACACCCAAAGAACCTAGATAACTTGGAGAAGATCTGCATGGAGGAGTGGGCAAAGATAACCCCAGAGACCTGTGCCGGCCTGATCAGGTCTTATAAAAGACGATTATTAGCTGTAATTGCAAACAAGGATTATTCCACAAAATATTAAACCTAGGGGTTGAATAATAATTGACCCATACTTTTATGTTCAAAATTTATTAAAATTTAACTGAGCAACATAACTTGTTGGTTTGTAAGATTTATGCATCTGTTAATAAATCCTGCTCTTGTTTGAAGTTTGCAGGCTCTAACTTATTTGCATCTTAGCAAACCTGCTAAATCTGCAGGGGGTTGAATACTACTTGTAGGCACTGTATGACCAGAAATAGGCCCGATGCTGTTGCATCTGGAGTGCAGTGAAATGAACATCTGTCTATGCTTAGTGGTGCTGACAGGAGCAGTGGACATGTGTCACACCATGTGCGCTTTTTGGGGCTAATTAAATGTGTTAAAGGCTGTGTGTATTTTTATTGTAAATAAACATAATGTATACATATTTGTTTTTTTTCTCTCTTTGTCTCTCGTCAGTGCCACTATGTCTCGTCGCTCGCCACAACATCGCTCAAGGCATGGCGATGTCAGACAAGGGCGGACATAGCCGGGCATGCCTCCTTACTGCTCACTCATTATACCTAGATGTGGTATGGATAGCACAATGTTAGACTGGGAACAAATTTGTGCTTAGCCCACAATTTGGGTTCCGTCTACACTGTTGTTCCTGGTTACTGTGGCAATGATGTGGGCGTGAACTTCGGCTGCGCAACTTACAGTGCCGTAGTGCATTGTGGGATATGGTTACATCCGCAACTGGCAAATATCTATGTAGCTGTATATGTGTGTGCATATGGCTGTACGCTGTGTGTAGGTGTCTGTGTGTGTATATAGCTGTACGCTGTGTGTACGTGGTGTCTGTGTATATGTGTGTGTATATGGCTGTACGCTGTGTGTACATGGCTTCTGCATACATGTGTATGTAGATGGCTGTATGCTGTGTGTACGTGTCGTCTGTGTATATGTGTGTACATGGCTGTACGCTGTGTGTAGGTGGTGTCTGTGTATATGTGTGTGTATTTGGCTGTACGCTGTGTGTCAGTGGCATCTGTGTACATGTGTGTGTGTGTATATGGCTGTACGCCGTGTGTAGGTGGCGTCTGTGTATGTGTGTATATGGCTGTACGCTGTGTACGTGTCTGTGTGTGTATATGTGTATATGGCTGTACGCTGTGTGTAGGTGTCTGTGTGTATATGTGTGTGTATATGGTTGTACTCTGTAAGTAGGTGGCATCTGTGTATATGTGTGTGTATGGCTGTATGCAGTGTGTAGGGGTCTGTGTGTGTGTATATGGCTCTATGCTGTGTGTATGTGGCTGTACGCTGTGTGTAGGTGGCATCTGTGTATGTGTGTGTATATGGCTATACGCTTTATGTATGTGGCATCTGTGTATGTGTGTATATGGCTGTACGCTGTGTGTAGGTGACGTCTGTGTATATTTGTGTATAAATGGCTGTACGCTGTGTGTTTCTGTGTGTATATGTATATGGCTGTACTCTGTGTGAAGGTGGCATCTGTGTATATGTGTGAGTATATGGCTGTACACTGTGTGTAGGTGGCGTCTGTGTATATATGTGTGTATATGGCTGTACTCTGTGTGTAGGTGATGTCTATGTATATGTGTGTATATGGCTGTACGCTGTGTAGCTGGCGTCTGTGTATATATGTGTGTGTGTGTGTATATGGCTGTACGCTGTGTGTAGGTGGCATCTGTGTGCGTATATGTGTGTATATGGCTGTACGCTGTATGTAGGTAGCGTCTGTGTATGTGTGTGTGTATATGGCTGTATGCTATGTGTAGGTGGCGTCTGTGTATATTTGTGTGTGTGTGTATATGGCTGTATGCTGTGTGCAGGTGGCGTCTGTGTATTCTCTCTCAGTCTCTCTTCCCCTCCCCCCGGAGAAAACACGTGTCTTTATTTACCTCTCTCCAGTGATGCTGTCTCTGGCTCTGCTGTCACCCGCTCCTGACCGCCGCTCATTATACTCACTGAATATTCAGTCCACAGAGAAGCTGGAAGACGGAGCAGCGCTGGGGACTTTAGTGGCGGGGACCGCATTGCTGTGGACAGGTGAGTATCCAGGTGTGTGTGTGTGTGTATGTGTGTGTATGTGTGTGTGTGTGTTCAGTGTATCAGATCCGGTGAGAGGGGCTGGGGACATACAGCTCTGGGTAGGGGGGGCTGGGAGCATACAGATATGGTGGGAGGGGCTGGGCATACGGATCGGTGGTGGGGAGGCTGGGGGCATACAGATCGGTGGGGGGGGGCTGGGGGCATACAGATCGGTGGTGGGGGGGCTGGGGGCATACAGTTCGATGGTAAGGGGGGGATGGGGGCATACAGATCTGGTGATGGGGGGTCTGGGGGCATACAGCTCTGGGTAGCGGGGGACCCACGTACAGCGCTAGACCTGGTGACGTTCCTTCGTGCTGCGGCTCCTCTCCCTCCAGTCTCGTCATCTGTGCACAGGAGCTCAGCATGTTGTGTGACCCCCTGGCAAAGCCAGGTTGTCACAGAAAGAGTTAATCCTCCTTGGTAATCTGATCTCACACCGGTGCAGCAGGACAAACCACAGCCCCCAGTGTAAGAGAAAAGCAGAGCAGAGGGGAGGGGCTGGAGCAGAGTGTTTGGCGAGGCAGACAGAAGAGAAGCCTGGAGTTGTAGCTCCCAGGCTGAAAGTGAAGCGTGCTCCGAAAGGGCCGGGACAGGCTGTGAGTGAGGAAGGGGCCAGAGGTAGCCGGGCAGGGTAGTGGCCCCCCGGTACCTGGGTGACCCGGATCACTGCAGGGGAGTGTATTCCCCGTTCCCGGCTGAGGAGAAGGAGGAAGAGAGTGGAGAGAAAGGCACCTGGCTGCAGGGAAAGAACAGGAGCTGCTGCACCGTGTGTGAGACACTAACACCCCCGTACCGAAGGCTGCGGACACCGGCAATTCCTAGTTTACCAGTGACTCCGTGTGAAATACTTGTGAGTACGCCCGTGCCCTCGGGCACCGCACCGCAGCACTGCGCCCTGCTTCCTGCTTACCCCATCACTGGGCCTCGGGACAACCAACCCCCTACCCACGGAGGGGAGAAATAACATCTAGCTGCTCCATATCATCACTCCCGGGATCCCTGTCCAGAGCAGCGGTGGTGTTCCAATCACCACAACCGTGGGTGGCGTCACGGACAATATAAATCTCCCTTACCAAACCCCCCTTTTACTGTGGAGCCTGGGATCACAGACCGGGTCACGCTACCGTGATACCCACAGGAGTGACCCCGTGGCCCGGATCTGAGTACCCCCTGGTCCCCGGGCGACACAGTTGCATGGTAGCCCCGACCACAGATGAACTTCCGTATAGAAGCAGCCGAGCGGTCAGCAGTGCACTCTGGGCTGCAGGTGCTGGGTTTAAAGCGCTGGCAGCCAGGGAAGTGCGGGTGCTGCCGACCCATACGTTAGCAGCAGCACAGAGTTAGAGCCGTTTGAAGTAGCGCTCGGCTCTGCTCTGCTCACATGGATAGGAGGGAGAGAAAGTGAGATAGGAAGTGTGACTCACTGCCATGACAACAGGACACAGACCGTAGCTTCCGCTACTTGCACATGCCCTGATCTGCGGTAAAGTGTATGTTCGAACTGCGCCTGCGTAACGTACTGCCGCGGTGCATGATGGACTAGGAGAACAGACAAAACTGGTGATTATGTATGTAGATGAGATTGCCGAGAGTCCTGTTTAGTCCATACAGATGTGAGCAATCTTATCTCGGTGTTATTCTCCCTTGGGTCATCAGATGTGCTAACTGGCGTCTGGTCATTCATGGAAATGAATACTTTCACCATTGATTTCTTAATGTGGTCCTAATGGATTGGCACAGTAAACAGATATCACAATTTTAGGGAACATGTGGAAATCATTGCTGGATGGTGGTTCTGAAGCCTTTCTTTGCCTCTAGTGAAACGCGTCAGTTCCCCATATGTGTTTAGTTGGACCCGCACAGTACTGTGAAATCCTATATTAAGTGTTAATCATTCTTTAGATCATTTTTTTTGTGGCCAGTTTTGACTATTTGTGCTTTGACTCTCCAGCTGATTTATGGCACTTCCAGTGAAAGTCATCTTACCTCCATACAGAAAGGCGTTGTCATACCCTTCCTTGTAGATGGACAGCCCAGGCAGCAAGATGTCAGAATTTGACTTTGTATTGGGATTATGAAAAAATAAGAAAAAAAATTATTTTGCTTGTTTAGTTTGCTCTACTGATTCAGCATACTGAATCTACTGAAGCATAGTAGCTTTCTATATTTTCATTCTATATTTGATTGCAGCAATTGTTAATGCTTAATGTGAACCTGATAGCTGATACATGCTGCCCGATCCATGTGGCTACAGGATTTTAGCCAGGTATGTTTGAAACGCTGTTTAATACCCACCTGGGATCAAGCCACGCTGGAGACTGGTAGGACAAGCGGGAGCCCTTTGGCTTCTGGATTGACCTGTGACTAACTGGTAGTGGCTGAGAAATTGCCGCCGGGGACTCACCTGTCTGATTAGTCTCCATCATGGCTCGGTCCCCTGAGGCATTTCAGAGTCAAACATACGTCATCCACCTACGGTGTCACATTTTCCGCCCGTGGATCAATATATCAGCTGTCAGGTTCACTTTAAGGGGAACTTGTGATTTTTCAGCCACTAATCTAACAGCATGTCATTATCTAGTTAGTGTGTGAAATATGCCCATGTAAATACCATCAGTTTTGGCATTAGATAATGATGCTGAGTCCAGTAATTTATTTTAATCTTATTTTTGTTTTTTTTTTATGTTTAAAATGATTTTTTTCATGTATAAGACTGAGATGATACTAATTTAGTGGCTTTACACTTCGTGACAGGTCCCCTTCAGATTCACACGGATTCACTATTGTACTACAAACATAGTTCATCTGTGTTCCAAAAATATGTAACTCTTTATTATCCATGCATATACATGTGCGGCAGTGTAAGGGGGTTGCAAGGTGGTAGTTATGGGTGAGGTCTACATTTCTTGTGCCCCGCCATGCTACAGGGAAAGGGGGGTCTTGGATGAATGTATGGAATCCTGTTAAGAAGGCGATTTGCCTTTGCAGGTCATATTATACAGATGGCAGGAAACTGTCACTGTCCCTTAAGCTTAGCCCCTCCCACTCTGGGCTAATCCCAAACATTAACTCTCGCTCATACTACTGTCTGGCACAATATATTATCAACATCACTAACACGTCACAATTCACATTGTATATTACCAACACTTTAAGGGGGGACTTTATCAATATGTCCATCTCCTTACAGCAACAAATTGGAAAGAAAACCTGTGGATGAAAAAAAATCTAAGAATCAAATACAAGTGACAGTAAAAATGAATTAGATTGTAATGTCCATAGTTTGTCAGTATTTAAACACAGTTGTGAATACAGGACTTACACAGATTTTTCCACAGTAAACACTAATGGTATTACCATGATTAGTTGTAAAATTAAAGGGAACCTGTCATGTGCAGATAGTATCTGAGCCGCAGGCATGATGTGATAGAGCAGGAGGAACTCATCAAATTGACAAATATTTTGAGAAGGAAAAATATGAAAAAAATGGACATCTCTTGTATGTGTATGTACAGGAGTCCAGCAAACGGTTGTAATTCAGTGTTTTACCGTCTTCCCCTTATCATTGCACATTCAGAAATACCGTAGCTGTCATCTATGTAAATTAATATTTTCCACATTGATTATTTTAAAGAGGTCCTAATGGATTGGCACAGTAAATGGATATCAGGATTTTAGGGAACATATGGAAATCATTGCTGCAAGGTAGTTCTGAAACCTTTCTTTGCCTTTAATGAAATGTATCAGGTTCACATATGTATTTAGTTGGACGCATAGTACATAGTGTTTATCAGACTGTGAAATAAAGCTTTCCTATGGTAAAGTGTCTATTTGAGCGACCCGTGGATGATTCATTAATATCATTACATGCACTTTTCTCTTGGGGCCTAAGTGGGTAGTGTGTGTAGGGACTAAAAATAGTCTTTATAAGAATGGTAATGCTCCTTTGAAATGATTTCTTTATGTTCCCTGTAGTCTATTGTTCATTACCAAGTGACATAGATTTATTATAGTAAAAGTACTTGTAAAGTCATACACATGGCTGTACAAATGTCATCTAGGTGTCTCGCACTCCTTCTCGGCACCGCTTTCGCCACTCTGCTTGTCCAGCATTAGACCATATTCCTCTGCTTTCTTGTGCTCACTGCCAGCTCCACTCCTAGAAAATCTCCACCTGGCTATAGGAAGGTGTGGCAAGCCTCTGCAGGAATTTAACCCTGCTATGTCCTGCAGAGATTTAGTTACCTGACCAGTCTTCTGCTAGCAGGGCCTATATTGGGCATCTCCTCCCACCACTCTTTGCACAAACATTGGTTTCTAGTCAGTTTGTCTGCTAGTACCCTGTTCATGCTTTTGTTTGATTCTCCCTTTACTGACCCAACTTTAAGACTCATCCTGTTTGACTTCTTCTCTCCTGACCTCAGTTTTCTTCTCTGAACTTGTGCTGCCTGCCCTGACTTTGGACCCTCGGACTACTCCTCTGTCTCGCTCTCTTCTACCTCTCTCCTGCGCCATCCGGTTAGGCTACTTTCACACTTGCGTTCAGCGGAGTCCGTCACTGTGGAGAATAGCGCAGTCCGTTAAAGCACTGCGCTATTCTCCATAGACTTGTATGGATGACGCACTGTAACGCAAGTGTCAGCGTTGCATCAGCCGGACGACGCAGCATCGTTATTTTGACGCTGCGTCGGGCGGAAGGAACGCTGCATGTAACGTTTTTTTGAGCAACGGAATCCTTTGGATTTCACTGCGCATGCTCTCTGGCTCCCTGCACCCGTAACCAGGGTACACATCGTGTAACCAAGGAACCCTGGTTACGTGTGTCAGGAGCCCGACACTTCCCCTCTCGGCTCAGCCCCCTCCCGCACTCTGTATGTATACACACACACACACACACACACACAGAATCGCCCAGCGTTGCAGTCCCCGCGGCACTGACGTCCTCAACCATGGCCCCGCTCGGCTCTACCCACTTCACACTTCACCCCCTGCTCCCGCCCCCCACACACATTGTCAGCGACCGAACAATCAGCTGATCACCCGGCGGCCAGCTACTGTTAGCGATCAGCTGATCGTTCACAATAGTCTGCCGACGGTAAAACTGTAAAAAACCCAAAATGGATTGCCTTGTTTTGCAGCATCCATTGTGCCACTATATGCAACACATCCGTTCCATCCGTCACACAACGCAATGCAACGGATACCGTTCAACGCAAGTGTGAAAGTAGCCTTAGCTGCTGCAGTTCTGCCCTTGAGTAGTACATGGTGCCTACTGGCAGTCCAGCATATCCTCAGCATCTGAGGCTCTAGTGAAGACAGGTAGACAGTTACACCCCTCCAGGTTAAGCCCGGCCTGTGGTGCAGTGGGTCCACACCCACCACCATTATATTACCCACCATCGTTAAAACAAATAGTAGGCAGGTTGACTATATAATGATTTTGGTATGGTAAGTTCCTTTCACGCGGGCCAATGCAAACTGTATGAGAAAAGAAAGGCTATTGACACACCCGCCCCTGGGTCGGGGGACTCAGAACTGGGCCGGACTAGTCCGGGGACGTCCGTGGTGGTGGTGTCCAGTTCCGTGACCCTGGCGGTGTCTTTTGGGTAATAAATAAAGGGGGTTTTAAATAAGAGAAAATAAAAATAAAAGAGTTTTTGTCGACTACGCCACTTGCGGTGTGCAGCCAGGTTATTTGGGGCCGTCGCTGCAGGTTTCTGCTGGGGCTGATGGAGTGATTCAGCCTGGATGGTTAGAGCCCTCCCAAGTAGGGACAGGCCCCAGCAGTCAGTGGATGATGGGGGTTGTAGTGGGAAAACAGTCTATGTGAGTGCACGCCATCAAGGAAACAGTCCACACCAGTGTTGTAGTTTAACTTGCCTTGTTTACTTAGCTGTGGTGGTACCTGAACCTGCGGATGCTGGTCCCAAGCGTATCCACTCCCCTTGTTCTCCGTGCCAGCTGTGACCTGGGTTGGCTGTCCTCCGTGCACATTTGTTGTTGATGGGCTCCCGTGGCCTAGAGCTACTTGGGAACCCCTCTGTTTCTGTTTTGGTCCTATTGCAGGCAGCCTAGACTATTTAGGGTTTCAGTCACCGCTCCACTCTTCGCTGCTTGTGCTTCAGACTTTTTGGGTTGGCGATGGACCTGGGGATCTTCTCACCTGGCAGAGTTAACAGCTGACCATAAAATGTCCCACTGTCCTAGGGTCTGCACCCTGCCTCATGCTGAGTCCTGTGAGCCTTGATTACGAACTTCCACAGGCCCTCTGTGGTACCTGGAGTCTGCTGCTTCCACAGATAACCCACAGTGCCTGGAGTCCTGTTCCATACTTCACAGTTCTCACTCCTTTTACAGCACTCCGTTCTCTCTGCAGGTCTTTTCAGTACTTTCCACTTTCTACTCCTTCCGACTACTACTCCTCTCCTCAGACTAAATACTTCCTTCTTCACCTCATTCTCTGACAGACTCTGACTGACTTTCTACAGACTGCACACCACTTCCTCCCACCTTTTCCAACTGACCACTGGCCTCTCCCCCTCGCTGGATCTCTCCCTCAGGTTGGGTGGCTACTATCCAATCACTGCCCTCCCCCATACCTCTCAACATTTAAAGATGAGAAAGAGGGCCAAACGCGCGCCGCGGCAATTTTAAGCCACGCCCCTAACCACACCCATTTTGCAATCCGTCACGCCCACATCCAATCCTATTCAGCACTGCTGATCACATTGTTTAAGGCTGCGTGCCCACGATCAGTATTTGCAGCATTTTGGATGTAGCGTGTTTTTGCTGTGTCTAAAACGCCGCATTGTACAGTACAAGCACAGTGGAGGGATTTCTAGAAATCCTGTGCTCACTGTGCTTGTTTTTTTCTGCAGCAAACACTGACCTGCGGAGCGTCTTTCCAGACTGCAGCATATCAATTGTTTGCTGCAGTTGCATGCCTCCTCCGTAGGGAGAACACAGCAGCAGACCGCAGCGCACTGAACCCTGATCGTGGGCACAGGCAGCTGTGTTCTCCTGCGGAGGAGACGTGCAGCCCCGAAGGTCAGGACCCGCTGCCTCCAGGACACAGCGAGTCGTGATTGTGGGCACAGGCAGCTGTGGTCTCCTGCGGAGGAGACGTGCAGCCCTGCAGGTCAGGACCCGCTGCCTCAAGGGCACAGTGAGTCCTGATCGTGGGCACAGGCATACGCACATATACGATACATATTCGAAGATAAATTCCCTAAAATACATATAAACAGACAAATCTATACACAGTCATCTGCACTGACATACATAGATATATACATCATACATATACACACATTGGAGGTAATAATATGGGGAAGCCGGCAGCAGCCGCACTCACCTACCCCGCTTGTCTCTGTCCAGCTCCTCCTCGCATGTGATCACTTGGCAACACTTTAACAGACCTAGCAACGCACAGTGCACACTGACACCGCTGTGTATGTATCACAAGGGAGGATGGGGGTTTTATATACTAATATATATATATATATATATATCTATACACACACACACTATATATGCAGTGTATACAGCACAGGAGGGGCTGGGGGCTACAGTATATGCAGCACAGGAGGGGCTGGGGGCTACAGTATATACAGCACAGGAGGGGCTGGGGGCTACAGTATATACAGCACAGGAGGGGCTGGGGGCTACAGTATAGGGGGCTACAGTATATACAGCACAGGAGGGGCTGGGGCTACAATATATACAGCACAGGAGGGGCTGGGGGCTACAGTATATACAGCACAGGAGGGGCTGGGGGCATAGACAGTACTTGAGGGGCTGGGGGCTACAGTATATACAGCACAGGAGGGGCTGGGGGCTACAGTATATACAGCACAGGAGGGGCTGGGGATATAGTATATACAGCACAGGAGGGTCTTGAAGCATAGACAGTACTTGAGGGGCATACATATTAGGCCTGTTTCAGATGTCAGTGATTCTGGTATGTATGTGCTACTTTTTATACGTACCAGAATCACTGACATACGCAGACCCATTATAATCAATGAATCTGCACACACATCAGTGATTTTTCACTGACCGTGCCTCCGTGCGGCGTACATGCGTATCCGTGATTGCCGCACAGAAACATGTCTGTTTTTTTTCTGGCATCACTGATGTCCCACACACCACACTATGGTGTGATCCGTGAAACACGTACCAGAAAAACACGGACATTTAAAATAAAAATCTTTTTCAACTCCCCTTCTCCAGCGATGCTGAGTTCGGCAGCTGCTCTCTGCTTCTTCCTGGCCGGTTCATTATGGCATGCATATTCACTTATGCAGCCAAAGCCGACCCGGAAGCAGCTGCAGAGGTGACAGAGCGGTGGCTGGATGCTGAATCGTGGGACTCTTCAGCACCACGGAGAGCAGGAGCGGGGGAGGTGAGTATATGTCCATGTGCAATCACGGAGTACGGATCACGTATTATGGATTGCACATGGACAACCACTGTGTGCCGTGAATCACGAAGTATGAAGGAACATATGCGTGTTTAACATGTCAGTGAAGAACGTCTGTGTTTTTCACTGAGGGGCAAACACGTTACTAAAGGGTATACACATTACTGGGGGAAATACACTTTACTGTGGGGCAGAAAAAAACCAAGGAGAAAATTGTAGAAAAAATACCCTGACTATAAATAAATAAATTGCAAGTGCTTAATAAACAGGGTACTTAGTATATACATTTTTGCAAAAAGGTAAGAAGCTGTCTCACCTCGTCACGGTGTACCCATCTGAGACAGTCCCTAACCTACTAAAGTTAAAAACATATTCTGTACCTTACTAGTGTCATGTCAAAACTTCAATATGGATGGTAAAGTGGTTAGCTGGGTCCCAGATTAAATACACAGCAAAAAGTGAGAAGCAGGTGATTGTTCAGCCTCAGTATCAGGAGGGCTGCACCCCCAACTTGCATTAAAGCAAGATAACAGACAAAAAAAAAAAAAAACAACCCAAAAAACTGAGCTGTGACAAATGTTCAATAAACATGCAACATTACAAGCATGTGAATTGCAGCCTCAAGACTAGAAAAAAACCAAGGAGAAAATTGTAGAAAAAATACCCTGACTATAAATAAATAAATTGCAAGTGCTTAATAAAGAGGGTACTTAGTATATACATTTTTGCAAAAAGGTAAGAAGCTGTCTCACCTCGTCACGGTGTACCCATCTGAGACAGTCCCTAACCTACTAAAGTTAAAAACATATTCTGTACCTTACTAGTGTCATGTCAAAACTTCAATATGGATGGTAAAGTGGTTAGCTGGGTCCCAGATTAAATACACAGCAAAAAGTGAGAAGCAGGTGATTGTTCAGCCTCAGTATCAGGAGGGCTGCACCCCCAACTTGCATTAAAGCAAGATAACAGACAAAAAAAAAAAAAACAACAACCCAAAAAACTGAGCTGTGACAAATGTTCAATAAACATGCAACATTACAAGCATGTGAATTGCAGCCTCAAGACTAGAAAAAAACCAAGGAGAAAATTGTAGAAAAAATACCCTGACTATAAATAAATAAATTGCAAGTGCTTAATAAACAGGGTACTTAGTATATACATTTTTGCAAAAAGGTAAGAAGCTGTCTCACCTCGTCACGGTGTACCCATCTGAGACAGTCCCTAACCTACTAAAGTTAAAAACATATTCTGTACCTTACTAGTGTCATGTCAAAACTTCAATATGGATGGTAAAGTGGTTAGCTGGGTCCCAGATTAAATACACAGCAAAAAGTGAGAAGCAGGTGATTGTTCAGCCTCAGTATCAGGAGGGCTGCACCCCCAACTTGCATTAACCCCTTAACGACCGCGGGCAGTAAAATTACGTCCTAAATGACATAATGTTACTGCCCGCGGTCCTCCGGCGGCAGCATGCTGCGATCGGCACACATCTCAGCTGATTTTCACAGCTGAGATGTGTGCCTGCTAGGCACGAGCAGAATCGTTATCTGCTCGTGCCGATTAACCCCTTATATGGCGCTGTCAATACATGACAGCGCCATTATAAGCGCAATCGCGGTAAAGTTTTTACTTACCGCCGAAACCGGAAGTCACGTGACGCGATCACGTGACTCCCGATAGTTGTCATGGTAGTACAGGGTCATGTGATGACTCCTGTACTACACATGAATTGGTTTCACTTTCGCTGTGCCCGGGGCACAGCAAAAGAGAAAGACAGCGTATCTGCTGTTTACAGCCTTCCAGCTGTGATCAGCAGATACTGCAGAGCGATCGGATTGCTGATCGCAATAGCCCCCTAGGGGGACTAGTAAAATAAAAAAAAAAAGTAAAAAAATAAGTTTTAAAAAATTAAAAAAAAACAAAAAAACCTAAAAGTTCAAATCACCCCCCATTCGCCCCATTGAAAATTAAAGGGTTAAAAAAATAAAAAATATACACACATTTGGTATCGCCGCGTTCAGAAACGCCCGATCTATCAAAATATAAAATCAATTAATCTGATCAGTAAACGGCGTAGCGGCAAAAAAATTCCAAACGCCAAAACGACGTTTTTTTGTCGCCACAACTTTTGCGCAAAATGCAATAAGAGGCGATCAAAACGTAGCATCTGCGCAAAAATGGTACCGTTAAAAACGTCAGCTCGAGACGCAAAAAATAAGCCGTCATTGAGCCTAAGATCCCGAAAAATGAGAACGCTACGGGTCACGGAATATGGCGTAAAACGTGCGCCACTTTTTTCGGACAAACTTCCGATTTTTTTTTAACCCCTTATATAAAAGTAAACCTATACATGTTTGGTGTCTACGAACTCGCACTGACCTGAGGCATCACACCCACACATCAGTTTTACCATATAGTGAACACAGTGAATAAAATATCTCAAAAACCATAGTGCTATCGCACTTTTTTTGCAATTTTTCAGCATTTGGAATTTTTTTGCCATTTTCTAGTACACAATATGGTAAAACTGATGGTTTCATTTAAAAGTACAGCTCGTTCCGCAAAAAATGAGCCCTCACATGACCATATTGACTGAAAAATAAAAAAGTTACGTCTCTCAGAAAAAGAATGGCGAAAAAAAAAAACGGAAAGCGAAAAATCGGCCGGTCGTGAAAGGGTTAAAGCAAGATAACAGACAAAAAAAAAAAAAAAACAACCCAAAAAACTGAGCTGTGACAAATGTTCAATAAACATGCAACATTACAAGCATGTGAATTGCAGCCTCAAGACTAGAAAAAAACCAAGGAGAAAATTGTAGAAAAAATACCCTGACTATAAATAAATAAATTGCAAGTGCTTAATAAACAGGGTACTTAGTATATACATTTTTGCAAAAAGGTAAGAAGCTGTCTCACCTCGTCACGGTGTACCCATCTGAGACAGTCCCTAACCTACTAAAGTTAAAAACATATTCTGTACCTTACTAGTGTCATGTCAAAACTTCAATATGGATGGTAAAGTGGTTAGCTGGGTCCCAGATTAAATACACAGCAAAAAGTGAGAAGCAGGTGATTGTTCAGCCTCAGTATCAGGAGGGCTGCACCCCCAACTTGCATTAAGGCAAGATAACAGACAAAAAAAAAAAAACAACCCAAAAAACTGAGCTGTGACAAATGTTCAATAAACATGCAACATTACAAGCATGTGAATTGCAGCCTCAAGACTAGAAAAAAACCAAATTACTGGTAGCATAGATATTACTAAGGGGCATATAGCTCTGGTATTGGGGCTTATACAGCTCTGGGGGCACATACAGCTCCGATGGGGGGGCTGGGGGCCTACAAATCTGGTGTTGGGGCTGGGGGGACACAGAGCTGGTGAGGGGGGGTGGCTGGAGGCATATAGCTCTGGTGAGGAGAGGGCTGCTGGGGCATACATATCTGGTGAAGGGGGGCTGGGATACATATCTGGTGGGAGGGGGCTGGAGGCATACAGAGCTGGGGAGTGCTGGGTGGTAGGCTAGTTTCACACTTGCGTTGAATGGCATCCGTCACATTGCGTTGTGTAACGCATGTGACGGATGCCTTGCAAAAAGTGTGATAATAAAGGCCACGGATTCCAGTGAAATAACGCATTGCGTTAAGTTTTCTTTGGGACGAGAGAGAGAGCACCCATCATCCCCGCACACAGCCCGACATCCCCGCACACAGCCCGACATCCCCGCACACAGCCCGACATCCCCGCACACAGCCCGACATCCCCGCACACAGCCCGACATCCCCGCACACAGCCCGACATCCCCGCACACAGCCCGACATCCCCGCACACAGCCCGACATCCCCGCACACAGCCCGACATCCCCACACACAGCCCGACATCCCCGCACACAGCCCGACATCCCCGCACACACCCCCGCACACAGCCCGACATCCCCGCACACAGCCCGACATCCCCGCACACATCCCCGCACACAGCCCGACATCCCCGCACACAGCCCGACATCCCCGCACACATCACCACACACAGCCCGACATCCCCGCACACATCCTGACATCACCGCACACAGCCCGACATCCCCGCACACAGCCCGACATCCCCGCACACAGCCCGACATCCCCGCACACATCACCGCACACAGCCCGACATCACCGCACACAGCCCGACATCCCCGCACACATCACCGCACACAGCCCGACATCCCCGCACACATCCCGACATCACCGCACACATCACCGCACACAGCCCGGTATCCCCGCACACAGCCCGACATCCCCGCACACAGCCCGACATCCCCGCACACATCACCGCACACAGCCCGGCATCCCCGCAAACAGCCCGACATCCCCGCACACATCCCGACACTACAGCCCTCATCATTCCTGCACACATCCCGACACTACCGCACCCATCATCACCGCACACACACACCGGCATTACCTCAGTGACGTCCCCGCTGACAGCGCCATTCACTTCAGTTGCTGCGTGGAGCTCACAGGAGCGGCGGTGTTCTACTGCCACTCCTGTCAGCTTCATGTAGCAGAGCTGGATGTGTTGCGGGACCTCTGGATTACGTCGGACCTGGAGGGGTATTTGGGGATTTTAAGAAAGTGGTAAAAGAGTGTGTGTTTTTTTTGTCTTTTATTCCAAATAAAGGATTTTTTCGGGTGTGTGTGTTTATTTTCTTTAACTTACAGATTAATCATGGAGGGTATCTCGGGGAGACGCCTGACATGATTAATCTAGGACTTATTGGCAGCTATGGGCTGCCAATAACTCCTTATTACCCCGATTTGCCAACGCACCAGGGCATATCGGGAAGAGCCGGGTACAGTCTCAGAACTGTCGCATCTAATGGATGCGACTATTCTGGGCGGCTGCTGGCTGATATTGTTAGGCTGGGGGGCTCTCCATAATGTGGGGCTCCCCATCCTGAGAATACCAGCCTTCAGCCGTATGGCTTTATCTGGCTGGTATTAAAATTGGGGGGGACCGCACGCCGTTTTTTTTTAATTAATTATTTATTTATTGTACTGCACGATATAGACATGCCCACCGGCGACTGTGATTGGTTGCAGTGAGACAGCTGTCAGTCAGCGTGGGGGCGGGTCTGGCTGCAACAAATCATAGGCGCCGGTGGGCGGGGAAAGCAGGGAATACGAGATTGAATAATGGGCGGCCGGCTTTTTCAAAAGAGGAAAAGCCGCCGGAGCAGTGTGAATGCCGTGCAGCGCCGCGCCGGGGATCGGTGAGTATGAGAGAGGAGGGGAGAGAGGAGGGAGAGAGGAGGGAGAGGGGGGACAGAGACCAGGAGTGATTTTAAACGATTTCGATCGTTCTGCTGGACATGCTGAGCATGTGCAGTAGAACGTGACGAAATCCGTCAGCGGATTCCGCCGCTTAGCGCATAGCGGCGGAAACCGCCACCATAGACAATCATTAGACACCGTGGCGGATTCCAAAGGAATCCGTCATGGTGCACTATTTTAACGCTCCAAAAAACGTTACATGCTGCGTTCAATCCGCTAGACGCAGCGTCAAAATAACGCCGCTGCGTCGTCCAGCGGATGCAATGCAGACACTTGCGTTACAGTGCGTCATCCATACAACTCTATGGAGAATAATGCTGTCCGTTAACGGACTGCGCTATTCTCCATAGTGACGGAATGCGCTGAACGCAAGTGTGAAACTAGCCGTATATAGATCTGGTGGGGTGGCTGAGGGGTATACAAATCTGGTGTGGGGGCTGGGGGACATACAAATCTGGTGAGGGGGGTGGCTGGAGGCATATAGCTCTGGTGAGGTGAGGGCTGCTGGGGCATACATATCTGGTGGGAGGGGGCTGGAGGCATACAGAGCTGGGGTGTGCTGGGGGGCATATAGATCTGGTGGGGGGGTATACAAATTTGGTGAGGGGGCCATACAGATGTGGTGAGGGGGGTGACTGGAGGCACATAGCTCTGGTGAGGAGGGGGTTGGGGCATATAGCTCTGGGTAGGTGGGGGGGTCACATACAGCGTTCCTTGGTGTTCAGCTGCTCTTCCTGCAGTCTCTTTATCTGTGGACAGAGCTCAGCATGTTGCTCGGTAGCTCCGCCCACAGATGCACTTCCGTACACAAACAGCCCAGCAGCGAGCAGTGAGTGCACGCTGAGCTGCAGATTTAAAGTGCCGGCAGCCAGAGTGCTGCTGCCGCCCACCCATAACAGCAGCAGCACAGAGCCAAGCAGTGAAGCAGCGCTCGGCTCTGCTCTGCTCATGTGCATTAGGAGGGAGAGAAAGTCAGATGGGGAGAGAGCGGGTGGACGGAGCCACGGGCGGGACAAAAAGCCTCACGATCGTGACACCGGGACACCCGCTGAAATCCGGTACAGTCCCGCTGTATCCGGGACGGTTGGGAGGTATGCCCTCCCCTTTTACCTGTTACTAGGCAGTCTCCCAGGTTGGTGTTGAGGTTGTGTGTGTGGCCTGAAGTTGCTGGTGTGTTTGCTCTGGCACGGATATTCCGGGGTTTGGATTTCCACGGGTTACATTTGTGGCACCTGGTACCGCACGGGTGCTACACTATGTTCACACGCAGTATTTTTGTTGCATTTTTTTTAATGCAAACAGAAAGTGTGTTTTACAGCACCAGCAAAAGCTATGAGATTTCAGAAATCTCATGCACACACGACTGAATTTGAGAACTGCAATGTTTTTGAAACCTGCAGCTTGTCAATTCTGTCAGCATATTTGCAACATTTTTTTACCCATAGAAAGCAATGAGAAAGTGCAAATAAACTGCAGCATACAGGTTTTCCAAGTTTTTTTGCTGCGTTTTTGGTGACTAAAACTAACTTTATTAAATATGTACTGTACACAAGTCACAAATGTATTCCACAGCAAAAAATGCTGCAAAAATTCACCAATAACAGCAGCAAATCAGCAAAAACGCAACAAAATGTATGTTTTGAACGTAGAGTTTTTATTGCCAAAAGAGCAGGTTTTGGCTATAGAAAAACCATAGCTAAAG
This sequence comes from Anomaloglossus baeobatrachus, assembly GCF_048569485.1. Lineage (NCBI taxonomy): Eukaryota > Metazoa > Chordata > Amphibia > Anura > Aromobatidae > Anomaloglossus > Anomaloglossus baeobatrachus. Next base: position 389,089,666 of record NC_134356.1, on the reverse strand, counting down.
ATTGTTTAAGCGATAGTTCCGGCCCCATACAGCATGTGTTTTGTCGACTGTTCACATGGGAATATGTGCTCCCAGCAACTATGATTTAGGCTAAGGGTACTTTCACACTTGCGTTGGACGGCTTCCGTTGCTGTCCGCAGCCTTGAGGAATTACGGTAACCGTTGCAGGAAACCGTTATATTCCTCATAGACTTCTATTAGCTACGGATAGCAACGGATGGTCTTGCATTGCATCTGCCCCACGGCGCATCAGTTGTTTTGACGCTGACTGTCAGTGACCGTCGGGCGGATGGAACGCTGCATGTAGCGTTTTTCTACACTTGGCGGAGTGTCAAAAAACCGCAACCTGCAGGATTCCGTCGGCGTCCGTTGTTTTTATAATGGACGCCTATGGTGGCGGATTCCGTTAGAATCCGTCATTTTGACGGATTCCGTTAACGCATCCGTCTTTACACAACTGCGCATGCCCAGATGTGTAAAGTCAAGGAAAAAAACCTATAACGGATTGCGTTATTTTGTACGATCCGTAGCATCCGTTGTGCCACTATATGCAACGCATCCGTTGCATGCGTCACACAACGCATCCGTTGCATGCGTCACACAACGCAATGCTATGAATCCCGTCCAACGCAAGTGTGAAACTAGCCTTAGTTCACACTTCCATTGTTTTACATCAGTCACAATCCGTCGCCTTAAGGAATTACGGTATCCTGTAAAATATTTTGCAGGAATCTGTTTTTCCCCATAGACGTCTATTAGCGACAGATTGTGATGGATCAGTCATTTATTGGCGGTAGGAATGCAGCATGTAACGTTTTTTTGTGTGCAGCGGATCGTTTTTTTACTGTGAGCATGCGCACAGTAAAAAACCATGATGGACTGTAAATTCAGTTCCAGCGGTAGGAACGATCAGCTGATCGTTTACAAAAGCCAGCCGCCGATTAAACAGTAAAAAAAAAAATCAATTTTTTTGCAGCATTGGTCACATCAGTTGTGCCACTATCTGCAACACATCCGTTGCATCAGTCACACAACTGATTGTGACTGATGCAAAACAACGGAAGTGTGAACATAGCCTTATATGGCCACATAATCCAGTCATCTATCTTTTCCTCTTTCAGTGCCATGTTTACATGGGCTAATGATTAGGAATCAGCATTTGGTCGATTGTCGGCTTATTTTTCTTTAATATTATATTTCAGAAATTCTCCTCATTGCTCGCAAGCTAAGAAAACTTTTCCATGTAAACAATAGATTATTTCCCAGAATGTAAAACTGTCTACAAATATGAGCATAATGCCTGTTCACACATTTTATGTTTCGCACTCCAATGGGTCTCTTGACCCGAATGTAACAGCCTCAATGATAAATATATGAGGATTTTGAGTTTGGGTCACGAGACCCACGGCCAGTTCTGTACTCAGACCACGAAATGTGGTTGTGCTAAAGGACCTAAGGGGCAAAGACTAATAGGTATTAAATGAAGCAGACTTGGTTTGTAGGGTGGGTAATGCAAGAAGTCTTCTCTCTTAAGGCTGCTTTACACGCAGCGACATCGCTAGCAATGTCGCTTGTGAAAGCACTCGCCCCCGTCGTTTGTGCATCACGGACAAATCGCTGCGCGTGGCGCACAATATCGCTAATGCCCGTCACACGGACTTACCTTCCTAGCGACGTCGCTGTGGCCGGCGAACAGCCTCTTTTCTAAGGGGGCGGTTCGTGCGGCGTCACAGCGACGTCACACGGCAGGCGGCCAATAGAAGTGGAGGGCCGGAGAGCAGCTGCAGGAAAGACACGCCCACCTCATTGCCGGAGAACGCAGGTACGGTGCTGTTCGTCGTTACTGGGGTGTCACACGTAGCAATGTGTGCTGCCTCAGGAACGACGAACAACCTGTGTCCTGAAACCGCAACGACATTTGGGAAATGGACGATGTGTCAACAATCAACGATTTGGTGAGTATTTTACATCGTTAGCGGTCGCTTGTAAGTGTCACACGCAACGACGTCGCTAACAAGGCCGGATGTGCGTCACGAATTCTGTGAGCCCAATGACATCTCGTTAGCGATGTTGTTGCATGTAAAGCCCCCTTTAGGCAATTTATCTGGCGGAATTCTGTGTACAACAGACAGGTGCCTCCCTGTAGTCTCACTTAAACCAAGTAGACTATTATGTTGGCAATTAGACAGTGACAACCGTGAACTGTTTTTTTTATCTTTTAAAGAAAACTCTACTATTAGTAATGGCGTGAAGGGGTAATTATCCCTTGTCTTTACCTGTAATTAGTACTCCATAATTGAAAAAACATCCAATGTGTGGAGGTGTCTGAAAACCTTGTAAGTCAGACAATACTAGCTTTTGCTTCATGGGGTTGTCCTCTTTCAACTATTATTACTCTGCAGACTCAATGATGTATAAAATATCAAACTAGGCTTTACTTACCATCCATGGGTGCAGCAATGCCTATCCAGCATTGTTTGGGTCTTTATTGATTGGCTGTAGTAGTGACATCCTGTCAACAGTGCTGCAGCCAATCACTGAGCTCAGTGGCTCATGCCATCTACACTGCCTGAGTGGCTGATCTCATTGATTGGCTGCAGCACCTTCAAGCTGAAGTCACTGCTGCAGCCAATCAATAAAGACTAGAGTAGCAGTGGACCTGCTGAGAGAAGGAGGACATTTTATATATTACTGAATCTATGGGCTAAAAATAGTTAAAACATAATCTGGCCATACACATTAGATAACAGTAGAAGAGCAACTGAAACTGATATCATGGATATGGCTTAACATATTTTTTTTTAATCATGGAGAAATCAGTGTGTGGATACATGACCTGTGTATATAGATCCACTATCCCACATGTAATGTTAGCATACTTCTAAAGGATAAAAAGTTCCATTTAGCATTCCACCATATTTGGATCATTTGTAATCACACACCAAACAATGGACAACTGGTGAGAAAAGTATGCATGGTGACAGTGTAAATGTAATATACAGAGGAGCATATTCTGCATACATGTCTTTAAGCGTACAACATATTGCCCTCATTTAGCCACATGCTGTCATAAGGCTGCTTCTTTTTTCAGAAGTGATAAGTGTTTGTTCTTCTGCATGTCCATACCATGAATGGATGGTGACATTCCAAGGTAAAGAGCTTCTCTAGACTCACATACACTATGTAGAGCTGCATGGCAAGGTGGGATGTGACAAGACGAGGCTGTGTACACAACCATCTCAGATATTGTGTTGTACTATTTACACCTGGTAATGATACTGCTTCTTTACCACTTTAGTCACTATTATATTCACTAGTAAACATGTAATAATTTACCACTCAGAGAATTAATAGCAACTGACAGTATTCCTGTATGATACAGCTTTGTACATGCAGTGATAAGCATTAGCCGCATGTGTCAGGACGTTTTGGTGCTGACGTGACATTGTATCTGCTGATAAAGAATAAAACTTCCATCTTCTAACTTGCTTTAAAGGGCTGTACAGAAAACTGCTTTTATTATTTAGTAGGTAGAGACAGTCTATGAGAATCACTTGTAGCGGTCCTATAGTTAGACCTTACTACACTGGAATGAATGAATGGATATAGTGTCACATAAATTGTGGGGCATGTAATGTTTGTATATAGTGTTGGCCATTTCCACATGCTGGGGGGGGCATGGGCAATGCCTGGTGAGTAACAGCTGTGTGTGCATGTGTTTGGCTAGCCTCCTTATCACTACAGCTACATAAGCCTGACTGATGTCTTGTTACACCCTTCTATTCAAACACCAAACCCCACAAATAGACGACTTATCTGCTAATATGTGCACACATTCCCATTAGTTTGCTTTAGAACTTATATTGACATTCGCTCCATCTACTGACTATAGGTTTCTCTGTCTCAGAGCTTCCAAAAAGGGATTCATCAAGTATTTTCCAACAGTTTTCAGGCATTAAAAAGTAAAAATTGTTTGAATTTTATGATTTTTCATTTTTTGCCTTTAAGCCAAATTTTTACGATTTATCTGACGATCTCATTAGTGATGTCACACGCCCAGATCGTTGAAACAATTTGCCGAGATCGCACATAGGTTGTTTATTAGCAGTCACACGTAACGATCGCACAAGCGACACAAAATCGTTCAGCGATATATTGTTTGACCAAGGCAGTCGTTTTGATGTTGTTCGCCGTTTCCAGGGTGTCAAACGTACCAATATGTCTGCTGCGATCCAAACGACGAACAATATTTTGAAAATGAACGACGTGTTAGCTATCAACGATTTTCACCCTATTTGCGATTGTTTGGAGTCGCACGTAGGTGTCACATGCAACGACGTCGCTAACGATGCCGGATGTGTGTCACGGAAACTGTGACCCCGCCGACATATCGTCAGATAAATCGTAGCGTGTAACAGGGCCTTTAGGTAGAAGGAGGAGTAGTCTAGAGCGGCCAGAGAGATGCCCTATGATTTATATTACAATAGTGGTGAAAATAATAACAGAAATGTATTTTTCTGTAGTATTTCTGCTTATACACTGTGTGCAGAATCATTAGGCAAGTTGTATTTTAGATGATTTTTTTTTATTATTGATCAACAACTGTGATCTCAATCAACCCAAAAGACTCATAAATATCAAAGCTTAATATTTTTGGAAGTTGGACTGGTTTTTTTTTAGATTTGGCTATTTTAGGAGGATATCTGTTTTTTTTCAGGTAACTATTACTGTGCAGAATTATTAGGCAACTTAATAAAAACCAAATATGTTCCCATCTCACTTTTTTATTTTCACCAGGTAAACCAATATGACTGCATAAAATTTAGAAATAAACATTTCTGACATGCAAAAAACAAATCCCAAAAAATTAGTGACCAATATAGCCACCTTTCTTTATGATGACACTCAACAGCCTACCATCCATAGATTATGTCAGTTGCTTGATCTGTCTACGATCAACATTGCGTGCAGCAGCCTCCAGAGTCTCCCAGACACTGTTTCGAGAGGTGTACTGTTTTCCCTCCCTGTAGATCTCACATTTTATGAGGGACCACAGGTTTTCTATGGGGTTTAGATCAGGTGAACAAGGGGGCCATGTCATTATTTTTTCATCTTTTAGACGTATAGTGGCCAGGCACACTGTGGAGTAGTGATGGAGCATTGTCCTGCATGAAAATCATGTTTTTCTTGAACGATACTGACTTCTTCCTGGACCACTGCTTGAAGAAGTTGTTTTTCAGAAACTGGCAGTAGGTCTGGGAGTAGAGCTTCACTCCATCCTCAACCCAAAAAGGTCCCACAAGTTCATCTTTGATGATACCAGCCCATACCAGTACCCCACCTCCACCTTGCTGGAGTCGGAGTGGAGCTCTCTGCCCTTTACTGATTCAGCCTCTGACCCATCCATCTGGCCCATCAAGAGTCACTCTCAACATAAAACCTTTGAAAAATCATTCTTAAGATATTTCTTGGCCCAGTCTTGACATTTTATGTTATGTTTCTTGTTCAAAGGTGGTCGTTTTTCAGCCTTCCTTACCTTGGCCATGTCCCTGAGTATGGCACACCTTGTGCATTTTGATACTTCAGTAACGTTGCAGCTCTGAAATATGGCTAAACTGGTGGCAAATGGCATCCTGGCAGCTTCACGCTTGATTTTCCTCAATTCATGGGCTGTTAATTTGCGCCTTTTTTGCCCAACACGCTTCTTGCGACCCTGTTGGCTATTTGCCATGAAACACTTGATTGTTCGGTGATCATGCTTCAAAAGTTTGGCAATTTCAAGACTGCTGCATCCCTCTGCAAGACATCTCACAATTTTGGACTTTTCAGAGCCCGTCAAATCTCTCTTCTGACCCATTTTGCCAAAGGAAAGGAAGTTGCCTAATAATTAAGCACACCTTATATAGGGTGTTGATGTCTTTACACCACACCCCTCCTCATTACAGAGATGCACATCACCTGATTTACTTAATTTGTAGTTGGCTCTCAAGCCTATACTGCTTGGAGTAGGACAACATGTATAAAAAGTATCATGTGATCAAAATACTCATTTGCCTAATAATTCTGCTCACGGTGTATTATATAAATTAGATTCTTGCGTTTTTTCATGGCATTTTTAGTGTCTTTTTTTAGCATACATTTTTATCGCGTTTCTGCAGTTTTAGTGTTTATCTGTTTTTGTTTAAATTAAGCTGCTTTGCTTTCGATACTTCCTGGTATTTGATCTGATAAACCTTTAGAAATACAGTAATGTGTGGATTAGATGCATTTGTGGGACGTTTCTGCAGCAGAAATGCACTAAATAATGCATGTGTGTTTTTACCTGTGGATTTCCCATATGTAATGCAAAGAGAAACTGACATGTTGCGGATATTAAACATGCACCACAGGTCAATGTACACTGTGTAAAAAGAAGCACAGTGGGCAGGAGATTTCTATAAATCCCACTCACTTTGCTGGGAGTGTAATGTGGCATTTTTAAACTCAGAGGTGCAGATTTCTTATGATTAGTTATGGGCAGACCCGGACTGTAAAAGTCCAGATCCGCATGGTTTCAAAACTACCTGGGTGCCAGACCCGGGGCTGGAGTTATCTGGGAACTCCGGCTAATGATCACGGTCAGGCAACTCGGGAAATAAAAACAAAGCAAGCGCGGGGTAAGAAGTGGGGTCATCCTGGGTATCCTACCATACAGTCCCTTTTCATTCAGATGCCGACGGATAGTACAGGTTGACACTGTTGTACCCTCGGACTGCAGGGCAGCTTCAACTTGTTTGGATGTTAGTCGAGGTTCTTTATCCACCCTCCGCACAATCTTGCGTTGAAATCTCTCGTCAATTTTTCTTTTCCTTCCACATATAGGGAGGCTAGCCACAGTGCCATGGCCTTTAAACTTCTTGATGTCACTGCGCACCGTAGACACAGGAACTTTCAGGTCTTTGGAGATGGACTTGTAACCTTGAGATTGCTCATGCTTCCTCACAATTTGGATTGTCAAGTCCTCAGACAGTTCTTTGTTCTTCTTTCTTTTCTCCATGCTCAATGTGGTACAGACAAGGACACAGGACAGAGGTTGAGTCAACTTTAATCCATGTCAACTGGCTGCAAGTGTGATTTAGTTATTGCCAACACCTGTTAGGTGCCACAGGTAAGTTACAGGTGCTGTTAATTACACAAATTATAGAAGCATCACATGATTTTTCAAACAGTCCCAATACTTTTGTCCACCCCCTTTTTTATGTTTGGTGGGGAATTATATCCAATTTGGCTTTATGACAATTTTTTTTTTTGTCATTGAAGACAAATTAAATGAAGATAATAATACCAAAGAATTTGTGATTGCAATCATTTTCAGGAAGAAACTGAGTATTCTCTGACAGAATTGCATGGGTGCCAATACTTTTGGCCAGCACTGTACCTCATATGAGAACAGCATGATGTAGGCAAAGAGACTCTAAATCCAACAATGAATCATTTAGTTTACTGTGTGCAGCAGTTGTAATTAGTGATGAGTGAGCACTACCATGTCCGATACGAGCAGGTCGGACGATCGGACGGGCTCGACTTGAGTAAAGAGTATAATGGAAGTCATTGGGAAAGTCGCACATTTTTTCAGAAGATCTTATGGAAAAAAGCTTGCGTTTCCCATTGATTTCCATTATACTTGTTACTCAAGTCAAGCCCGTCCGAGTGTCCGTCCTGCTCGTTTCGAGAATCTAGCACCTGAACATGGTAGTGCTCGCTCATCTCTAGTTGTGACACAATCAGAGATTTTAGATTTAACATGTGGCAGAACTCAGACAGTTGACCCGCCCACACTACGCTCTCTATGTAGAAAGTCTATAAACAGTGAGTTGTTAATCAGAGGCGGAAGGTGGTGTGGTCAGACTAGTATGGTAATGATAATCCCAACTGATAAAACCTTCACCATAAATTAACAACAGTATAGCAGGGTAATAAATGACACATCGTTGAATTCTGTGTGTCAGCCTCTATATCTTGTTGTCTTCAGATTACACAGCAAAAACCTGTAGACAGATTCCTTTTAATGCTAATTCTACAAGTAAATACATTAGTGTCTTAATTTAGTTTTCATGAAATCATATCCACTTTGCTTAAACTGTTAAATACAATCGACTTTCTGCCCAAATAAATAAACAAATGGAAAAAAACATTGCGTTTATACTTATTTGGGAACATGGCGTTAACGGTTTGTATTATACTCGAGAGTCTGCAGTCACAAGTGTTAAGGCCCCGTCACACACAGAGATAAATCTTTGGTAGATCTCTGGTTGCAGTGAAATCATGGACATATTGTTCCATTTGTAAACAGCCACAAACCTGTTAGGCTATGTGCGCACGCTGGAGATTTACCGCGGATTTTACCGCAGATTGCCATGGATTTGCTGCAGAAAATGTGTCTAATATTTCTGCAGTCATTCCCCAGCAAAACCTATGGGTATAAAAAAATGCTATGCACACACTTAATGTGCATGTCACTTCTTTTCTGCAAGTACCTGGGGTTTTTGCCATAGATAGTCGTAAAAATCAAAAAAACGCAAAAAACGTGGCAAATTCACGGCAAAACCGCACCAAACTGCAGCAAAACTGCCTGTGGATTTCGTTGCGGTTTGGGTGCGTTTTTTTTACCACAAGAGGGGGATTCTTTCACAGAGTACGGATTTTTCTTAAGAAAAAGTCATTTTCTAGTGCGCACATGGCCTTAGGCTTGATTTTCCCAGATACCTACCCAATTGCCTAGCTGATATGTATTGAATTCACATTGCATGCATCTTTATTATTTTACTTTTTTTGTGCAGGATTTCATTTTCTACTCGAGGAATTATGCCATTTGCCTTTTACATGTGGAACTATAAAACATTTACTATTAAAGTAAAAAACATATTACGTACATTGATAATCCATGACTAATAAGCCACAATGGGCTGTTAGTATATGTACAGATTACATGTACCAGCAGACTACGGACCTGCGATCTGTGTCTTTTCATCTATTTCCTGGAGATGAAACAAGTTTCCTGAATACTTACTTCACTGTCAGTATGCTTTCCATAAAATTGGAATACTTGTACACACCTACATTTTGTTTCTCCTTTTTCCTGTTTTCAATTGAAAATCACATCATCAGACCGTTACTTTTTTTTAATCAACAATTTAGTTTAACCCTTCTTTCCAGTAATAGTTGTAACAGTAAAGGCCCCGTCACACTAAGCAACATCGCTAGCAACATCGCTGCTAACGAACAACTTTTGTGACGTTGCTAGCGATGTTGCTGTGTGTGACATCCAGCAACAACCTGGCCCCTGCTGTGAGGTCGTTGGTTGTTGCTGAATGTCCTGGGCCATTTTTTAGTTGTTGCTATCCCGCTGTGAAGCACAGATCGCTGTGTGTGACAGCAACAACTAAATGTGCAGGCAGCAGGAGCCGGCTTCTGCGGAGGCTGGTAACCACAGTAAACATCGGGTAACCAAGAAGCCCTGTCCTTGGTTACCCGATATTTACCTTTGTTACCAGCCTCCGCCGCTCTCACTGTCAGTGCCGGCTCCTGCTCTGTGCACATGTAGCTGCAGGACACATCAGGTTAATTAACCCGATGTGTGCTGTAGCTAGGAGAGCAGGGAACCAGCGCTAAGCATTGTGCGCTGCTCCCTGCTCTGTGCACATGTAGCTGCAGCACACATCGGGTAATTAACCCGATGTGTGCTGTAACTAGGAGAGCAGGGAGCCAGCGCTCAGTGTGCGCTGCTCCCTGCTCTCTGCACGTGTAGCTCCGTGCGCTGGTAACCAAGGTAAATATCGGGTTGGTTACCCGATATTTACCTTAGTTACCAAGCGCAGCATCTTCCACGCGGCGCTGGGGGCTGGTCACTGGTTGCTGGTGAGCTCACCAGCAACTCGTGTAGCAACGCTCCAGCGATCCCTGCCAGGTCAGGTTGCTGGTGGGATCGCTGGAGCGTCGCAGTGTGACATCTCACCAGCAACCTCCTAGCAACTTACCAGCGATCCCTATCGTTGTTGGGATCGCTGGTAAGTTGCTTAGTGTGACTGGACCTTAACAATGCAGTGACATGACAAGAATCTGCATACCTAATCTTATACTAAATAGTTGCAAGTCAAATTAATGTATGAGATAGCCAAGATGATTGTCTATTAAATGATCGTAGTCTCATTTTCGAAGCTGTAGTGGATGGTGAAAGTCAAAAGTTCAAAATATTGAAACATTGTTACCATTTTGTTTGTCAGTGTAGAGATTCTATGTGGGGACTCACACTGTATATAGAGGGGTTTTGTGGGAGATCACACTGTATACAGAGGGGCTATCTAGGGGCTCATCCTGTCACCCGGTATGTAGACAGGTTATGGGAGGGTTCATACTGTTTAGAAGAGCTATGTGGGGGCTCACACTGTATAAAGAGGGGCTATGTGGGGGCTCATCCAGTATATAGAGAGGCTGTGTGAGGGTTCATACTGTATAGAGGAGCTATTTGGGGGCTCAGACTGTATGTAGGGGGCTCTATGGGGATCATACTGTATACAGGGGACTGTGTGTGGGCTCATACGGTATATAGAGGGCTATGTGAGGGCTCACCCTATATATCAAGAGGCTATGTGTGGGCTGATACTGTATGTAGGGGGCTCATACTGTATATAGGAGTTGTGTATGGGCTCATATGGCATATATAGGGGACTATATGAGGGCTCACCCTAAATATAGAGAGGCTGTGTGGGGGGCTCATACTTTTATAGGGGCTGCGTTAGGGCTCATCCTGTATATAGGGAGCTATGTGGGGGCTCATGCTATGTACAGCGTGTCCACCCATATCTTGTCCACCACCATTAACTTGAGAACGGCGGCAGCTATAGGCATAGAAGTGGTGTCTAGGTATAGTAAAGTAGCCGTGTTCTACGCAATGAATCCACCTATAGCGCCACCTGGTGGAAAACAACGGAGTTAGCATTTTTATCACAAAAACGGAACGAGATAGAGAAAAAAGTGAATTACAAAGTTGCAGGGCATCAACAATTCAATATGAATTGACACCTTGCACACAGAAATGCTATAATATGAAACCTATGCCCCCCCCCCAAAACATTGAATGCTGGTCACACATTTAACTTTGATGCTCAAAATGGCTACTGTCAGCTGCAATGCACATCTGGACTCTGGACAGCATACTGTATCTTGCTGCATGTTGTGCAATATGGTAGGTGACACGTTTGCACAAGCATCTGTGATACGTCGTCGTAGGTCCTGCAATGTTGGTGGAGGGGTCGCATACACCTGCTGTTTGATGTGACATCACAGAAAGACGTCCAATGGGGTTAAGTGAGTGTGGAGGCCACTCCACACAGCCACCATTCCCAATGACTTGTAGGAAGGTCTCCATGAGGTATCGCTTCACGTCCGCAGTCTTGTGAGTTTTACACGTTCTAATCATAGCATTTCTGTGTGCAAGGTGTCGATTCGTATTGAATTGATGATGCCCTACAACTTTGTAATTCACTTTTTTTCTCTATCTCGTTTCGTTTTTGAAATAAAAATGCTAACTCCGTTGTTTTCCACAATGTGGCACTATAGATAGTTTCATTGCGTAACGCATGGCTACTTTACTATACCGAGACACCACTTCTATGCCTATAGCTGTCACCATTCTCAAGTTAATAGCGGTGGACAGGATATGGGTGGACACACTGTATAGGAGACTATGTGGTGACTCATGCTTTATATAGGGGGCTGAGTGGACTCATATTGTATATAGAGGGATGTCATCATACTTAAATCTGCTGAATATTAGGTGGTACAATTAATATAAAATAATAATTTTAATTAATATGTAAATTTTAATATTGAGCAGAATTAATTTTTACTTGTAGATTCGACCCTCCTCACCAGTCACGGTCTCTCAATTAATTGCCCGCCCCTGCTATAGAGAATGTAGATATTTTGCCATCAGATATATTTCAGCCTGTTGGGGCGACACCCCCATAGATTATTGGTTTGCATTGATCTGCAAGATTTCTAGGAAGGCATTTAATGTGAATTACCAATGTAAGTAGAGTTTATAATATCCTATAGAAAAAGCCATGCATAAATGTGACAAATCAGTGATTTTGTTCTGTAAGAGAAACATAGAGTTACCCATGTAAATATGGGAACAGTGTAAGAGATACAGTATACCTGTATGGTCACACACCAAATTAGAGAGATATGTCAGAATCTATAAGAATGATGGCATCATTTATTGGAAGCACTGGATGTTATCCCAAATGGGGTCAGACTGTTGTCCTAAGGCCGGGGCCAGACGGGGGACTACTGCGATCCTCGCATGACACTCGGCACACGCTGGCAGCACAGCGGGAGCCAGGTGTCATACGAGTGTCACTGCGACTGAGGTCCGATCATGCAATCGGACCACAGCTGCGGTGGGCGGGCAGGCTCTGAGGAGAGGCGGGCCGGCTCTGCGGAGGGGAGGGCAGGCGCTGAGTAGGGGAGGGCCGTAGCTGAGGAGTGGAGGGCCGGCTCTGAGGAGGGCAGGGCCGGCGCTGCGGAGGGGAGGGATTTATCTCCCTCTCTCCTCCGTTGCCGGCTATTGCCATTCTCGCCCTGCACTTGCGGTACACCGGTGTACCGCGAGTGCAGTGCGATTTTTCTCTCGCCCCATACACTTGAATAGGTGCGAGAGACAGAGTCTCGCATTACAGTCGCAGCATGTTGCAACTGTTTTCTCGGTCCGATTAGGGCTGAGAAAATAATAGCTCATGTGTGCCGACACATAGGTTTATATTGGTCCGAGTGGAATGAAATGTTTTATCGCATTCCACTTGCTCCGATTTTCATGCCGTGTGTCTTAGGCCTAATTCTAAGAGGCTGATTTCCATTTATCCTTAATGCCATCCTAGAAGTCGGGCGTTTTACGTTTTCTCCATCAATCTTTGGACATGTGTGATACTAGTGGCAGCTTTTGGATCCTTTTCATTGTTATGATATTTGCAGACACAGCTTTGGCTTCCGCTGATTGTATAGTCGTTCAGAGACAGTGAGACTGTAGCTCAATCATTTGGAACAAGTCAGTAAACTGCTGGCCATTTATTTCCTACAGTTACTCATCAACTGAAAACACAGCCAAGTGTATTTGCTGGTGCGTGGCGTGAAAATATCCTCTTGTTATGACCATGTTTATACTTTACGCATATTAGAGAAAAAGATTGGATCGCTGCTGCTGAACTCAATTTCATTTTCATTGTTATACATGTAAATCCGTATTTCATGTTTCTTTTTTATCCAGAAAACAAGTCAAATGATCTACAGAAGCCTTATTCTCAAAACAAATCAGCTTTTTTAAAGGCTGCAAAAAGGGGCAACGAACATATGTTATAAACCAAGATATATACATAAAAGTGATACGGTATGTTTTATAGTGTACCCAAGACTACGCACCAAACTGTATATTGGTGGTAAAATACAATGTGTTAGAAAAAAGGACATGATAAATAATGGCGTGCTTATGTTTTCGTAATGTTATGTGTACTTATTGGACTTGCCCATATACTGACTGGACGTTTCCCTTTGCTTGTTAGTATGCTGTGCTGCTATAATCAGTATATATTGGAATTTTTCAGGGGGACTATCATTATGAATACACAGAATGTGAAAGCACTGGATCTAGGTGGAGAGTAGCTATACCAAATTCAGAAAAACAATGCGTTGGATTGCCAGATCCAGTCAAAGGAAAAGACTGCAGTAAGTAGACCGCAACTCAGTTTAAAACACTGTCTATAAACTGAAAAATTGTATTTGAAATTGATTTGTATTGTACTCTATTAAAGGGAATCTGTCATGTCTGGAAAAGCTATTCACCTGCAGTTATAGAGTTAATCTACAAGTAAATAGTGCTCACCAGGGGCGTAATAATCACAGTCAAAGAGGGTGCGACAGTGACCAGGCCATGCTAGAGGGAAATCGTTTGATCCTAGCATCTACTTCAGGATGTGTGTCCAAGGATGCATATTCAGCTGAAGTGTATTGCAGCCCAATGACTCATCAGGTCCCTGCACTGCAATAGATACTGCCGGTCAATCAGAGGCTGTCAGCTGATGTCTTCCTGCCTGGCATGTCATGTGTCCCAATAAGAGGCACACCGATATTAGCTACTGTCCTCTGCGCCAGCCACAAAAGAGGACGCCGTGCATCGTGGGAGCAGAGGAAGTTGAAAAGAATGTTTTTATTTTTTTAATGCGTTATCTGTAGGATGGGGACATACATACCAGGGTGGGGGAACATATTTACCAGGATGAGGGAACATTTGTACCAGAAAGAGGTTAAGGATGGGGGACATGCATACCAAGATGGGGGATATATATACCAGGATGAGGGATATATATACCAGGATGGGTGACATACATTCTGCAACATCAAAAACTCACCAAAAGCTCATGGTGGGAATATAGCCTAAAGCTGGGTTCACACTAAGCGACAGCGACAACGACGTCGCTGTTACGTCACCATTTTCGGTGACGTAACAGCGACCTTGTAAGTCGCTGTTATGATCGCTGCTTAGCTGTCAAACACAGCAGAAGCAGCGATCATAACGTCGCTGTGCTACATGTGCAGAGAGCAGGGAGCCGCGCTTAGCGCTGGCTCCTTGCTCTCCTAGGTACAGTACACATCGGGTTAATTAACCCGATGTGTGCTGCAGCTAGCTACATGTCACAGTGCAGAGAGCAGGGAGCCGCGCGCACTGCTTAGCGCTGGCTCCTTGCTCTCCTTGCTACAGTATACATCGGGTTAATTACCCGATGCGTACTGCAGCCACATGTGCACAGAGCAGGAGCCGTCGCTGGCAGCAAGAGCGGAGGCTGGTAACGAAGGTAAATATCGGGTAACCAGGGAAAGGTCTTCCCTTGGTTACCCGATGTTTACGCTGGTTACAGCTTACCGCAGCTGCCAGACGCCGGCTCCTGCTCTCTGCTCGCTTCATTTCGTCGCTCTCTCGCTGTCACATACAGCGATGTGTGTGTCACAGCGGGAGAGTGACGACCAAAAAATGAAGCTGGACATTCAGCAACGACCGGCGACCTCACAGCAGGGGCCAGGTCGTTGCTGGATGTCACACACAGCGACAGCGACGGGATGTCGCTGCAACGTCACAGAAAATGGTGACGTAGCAGCGACGTCGTTGTCGTTGTCGCTATGTGTGACACCAGCTTAAGGCTATTTATCTGCAGATTACCCCTACAAATGCAGGAAAATAACATTTCTGGACATGACAGGTTCCCTTTTAAAAGGTTGTTTACTATTAGGACAACGCCTAGTCATTCCCCATGTTTGGCTCAATTAATATAAAAGAGCTTATACTCACCTCCCATGCTGCTGCTGGAACACCATTCCAGCGGTGCAAGCGCTCATGTGTCCGGGGCTCCTGTGAGGTTGTGACGAGCCCTGTACCCAATCACTCCTGGCTTCTCTCTTCGCCTTCAAACGTTTGAGTATTAAACAGGAAGGGAGTTCCCAGCTGCAGCTCTCACTTCCTGTTGACAACTCATACGTCTGAAGGTGGGAAGAGAAAAGCCGATAGTGATTGGGGAAAAGGCTTGTGTGAAGTCAAACCTCACGTGAACCCCAGGAATGTGAGCACCAACGCCACTGGAACGGCGCCAGTATTGGAGAGGAGTTTAAGCTTTTTGAAGTTAATGGGAGTACACATGGGGAATGAGAAGGGAGGGGTTGTCCTAGTAGTGGACAACCCCTTTAAGCCTGACAATCTAGGGGCTCATCCAGACATCAGTGATTTTTCTTTTCTGATGAATTTTCATCAGTGTTTTGGATCAGATTTTCAGAATTGTATAAAGAAGATCTCCAAGAATTTTTATTAAATAAATAAATAAATAAGTAAATGAAATGTGTCGCCCACCTGTAGCGGTCGCCTCAGGGACGTTGATCCACCTTCTGGGACGTCACAGGGGCTCCATTTGATTACCGCTGGCAACAGGTATGTCAGGTTATTTACATCTGAGTCGTGACGCCACTCTCGGTTTGCGGTCAGGGTTGCAGTTTAACGAGCGTCTGGGGCTGATGGGACCTGTAGTCGGGTGGTGTGGCCTCCCGAGAGTGAGGCTGGCCCCAGGGGCTCGGGTGTGTGTGTAGAACAACAGGTCGCAGAATAACTCAGTCGCAGTCCAAAGGGTCTTTCAACTTGTTTACTCACTTTTTGATGGTTGGTGAGATACCCGGGCGATGCTGAGATTATACCAGGTGGAACCAGGAACTCATGCAAGCCGTTCTGAGGGTAGCTATTAGCTCGCCTTCCTTGCACTGATTTTGTTTCGGATAACCCCTGACTTGCAGTATCGTGGGATTCATCCAGGGAAGTCGCTACTGCTTTTCCTCCCCTTTCTGGCCCATTTGCCGGCAGCGTGGACCAGGTGAGATGGCTTCTGGCCCTATCTCCTTATGGGTCCCCCTGTTGCTGCTGAGGCTCGAACTCTGTATCTTTGGTGAGGAACCTCTAGTCCCCTCACCGGCAGGTTTAGCAGATCAGTAAATGGATGTCTGGCTCTAGGGACCTGTTCCCTGTGTGTGCGTAGTTACCAGCAGTCCCCATACTCGACTGCCTCTCTTCAGGTGTCTTTCAGACTGACTTTCTGGTCACTGTACTCCCCCGCTAACAACTACCACACTTGCAGGGTCTGACTAGCGTGGCTGTATGTCTGCTTCTTTCAGCAACTTCTGTACACTGCTCCAGACTGGCTTGCTCCTCCTCCTTCCTTACTGCCACTGCAACCTAGCTTCCAGCCCCTCCACTGCACCCCTTGCTGAGAATTGAAAGCTAGCCTCTTCAGAGGCTACCCAAGGGTCCCCTCTAAGGGCTGCTTTACACGCTGTGACATCGCTAGCATTTGCTGGTGTTGAGCGCGATAGCACCCACCCCCGTCGTACAGGCCGATATGTGGTGATCGCTGCCGTAGCGAACATTATCGCTACGGCAGCGTCACACGCACATACCTGTTCAGCGACGTCGCTGTGACTGCCGAACAATCCCTCCCTCAAGGGGGAGGTGCATTCGGCGTCATAGTGACGTTACTGCAGCATCACTAAGCGGCCGACCAATAGAAGCGGAGGGGCGGAGATGAGCGGGACGTAACATCCCGCCCATCTCCTTCCTTCCTCATTGCCAGAGGACACAGGTAAGGTGAGGTTCCTCATTCCTGTGGTGTCACACATAGCGATGTGTGCTGCCGCAGGAACGACGAACAACATCGTACCTGCAGCTGCAATGATAATTGGGAATGGACCCCCATGTCACCGATTAGCGATTTTGAACTTTTTTGCAACGATTCAAAATGGCTCATAGGTGTCACACCCAACGACATCGCTAATGCGGCCGGATGTGCGTCGCAAATTCCGTGACCCCAACGACATCGCTTTAGCGATGTCGTAGCGTGCAAAGCGGCCCTAAAGGTGTGGGAGACCTGGTTGCTACGTATCTGTGTGTACACACCTCATTTTGGCCTTTTGGAATTACCTGGAAGCACTGTCCCAGCATGGTAAGGGGCGCCACAAATACACATTTATATATTACATTTTTATTTCTAAATACCCTTATTGAGCAAAAATGTATGCTTTATCTTGTGCAATCTGTTAGGAGTTTAAAGATGGCCATGGCCATCAATCAGTGTGGACCCATCCCAGATTTTAGAGGACATGCAGTAGGACAGGCTGCGTAAAGAACATCTGCTCGAGACATACTTCAGGTCAGAGCAGCATCCTGTCTGGCATCGTGAACCTGCATTTGTATGTTCAGTCAACCTGACATGAAACTGAGCGGAGTGGATTAAACAAGACAATAAACACCTTTCTAAAGCTGACTGAGAGTGAACATCCTTCTCAGTCAGCCTGACAGACTTAAGGCTGCTTTACACCAGACAATCTATCGTGCGATAGATCGTCAGGGTCACGGTTTTTGTGACGCACATCCGGCATCGCTGGCGATGCCGGCCTGTGTGACACCTCCTAGCGACGCAGTATCGCTCACAAATCGTGAGTCGGGTACTGCTCGCTAGGTTCCATAATATCGTTTGATTTAGTTGACCATCGTTTCCGTGGTAGCACACGCCGCTCCGTGTGACACCACGGGAACGATGAGCAGCTCACCTGCCTCCCGCGGAAGGAAGGAGGTGGGCGGGATGTTTACGTCCCGCTCATCTCCGCCCCTCCGCTTCTATTGGCCGGCGGCCGTGTGACGTCGCTGTGACGCCGAACGTCCCTCCCACTCCAGGAAGTGGACGTTCGCCGCCCACAGCGAGGTCGCACGAGAGGTAAGTATGTGTGACGGGGGTTACTAACTTTGTGCGACACGGGCAGCGATTTGCCCGTGGCGCAAAAAGGCCGGGGGCGGGTATGATCGATTGTGAAATTGCACAATCGGTCGTACCGTGTAAAGCAGCCGGTAGTGCAGTACAGTGAGGAATGTCTGTCTCGCTCTGCTTCACACATGTACTACAATGGCTGCAAATTGCTGGATTGAAGCTGCCATCTGTAATATCCTGACAGAGTGCAATGCATAAAAATACCTTTTTACTAAATAAAGGTACTTAGAATAATGTTCATTGTTAAAAAAGAAATTTATTTAATCACAGTTCACAGGGAACCCCTTTAATCAGTGTGTCCACTTTCACTATTTTTTTTATGCATACAAAAAGGTTTTTCAAGTAAACATGAAAATCGGAGAGCATTAGGATGCAGGAAGGACGGCATCTGAATGCTATCCAAGTTTTTCAGTCTCATAGAATTATGTGCCGCCCCGGTGTTAATCGGGCTGCTCGGATCCGGGATTGTCGTGGCTCGAGGGGTCCGGACCCGGCTTGGAGGACACTCTGATCCGTAAAGGGGGTTCTTTACAGGTGAGAAATTTGTGATGCCACCTGCGGGTTGCGGTAATCGGAGTACCGTTGCTGCTGGAGGGAGGACCGGGGAAGATGGTATGAAGCAGCAAGGTGTCAGTCCCTCCACAGATAGGGAAGGCCCCGGGCACAGGGGAGTGGTAACTTTGGGAGGACAGGGTGCAAGAACCAGGGTACTCACTGCGGGTAGTCGTGGTGTTGGATGAGGTGTAGAAAGGAGACACACACACACTGTAGGTAAACCAAAGTCTCTGAGTACAACTGCCGCTGCCGGGAGCCTGTCCAAGTACCCGGTCCCACCGGTGTCACTTAGTGATTCGGAGCCTGCCTCCATGCACAATTTGTTGTCCGTTGATGGTCCCCGTGGCTTGAAACTGTTGGGGGCCCTGGTCACTATGTGTAGTGTAGCCGTGCTCTGAAGGGCTGGCACTTGGGACCTCAGTGCGTTGCTGTGTCTGGAAACACCCTGACCCCCTCGTTGTGCTGATGCCCTCAATCTCTGAGTGTCTATTGAAGTCCTTGAAGATCCTCTCCCTTTCTTGTGAATTGTCAGGATGTTGAATTGGCTCCTGACCTAGGGTCCTATATCCCGTCGTGCTCAGTACCGGTCAGTTCTGTTGGGCCCTTCTGGTGCCGACAGTCC
The DNA here is from genome assembly GCF_048569485.1 of Anomaloglossus baeobatrachus. Classification (NCBI taxonomy): domain Eukaryota; kingdom Metazoa; phylum Chordata; class Amphibia; order Anura; family Aromobatidae; genus Anomaloglossus; species Anomaloglossus baeobatrachus. The sequence continues at coordinate 389,070,103 of NC_134356.1, read as the reverse complement.
TCCAACTATTTCCGTCACACCCCTGTCCAACATCCCTGCAACCGGTTCCTGACTCCTCTGGACCGGAATCACTGCTTGCAACCCAATCAGTTTCCCTTAGCTCCCCAGGAGCTAACTCTCCCAGCTCCTCACTCTCTGGAGCTCACTTCTTCACTCCCCCCTCTCAGTCTGCCCAGTCCCCAAGTGGCTGGCCCATTTTCCAGCTAGTCCAACCCCCCTGGTGTGTCTGGCAGTGACTGATGTGAGGTGATTGGGTTTTATGGTGCAGATGGGAGTGACACCAGTTTCCTGGGCACTTGGAACCATGGGGGGGTAGGCCCTGCAGCCTGGGTAAGGATGCAGTTCCCTGTAGCGCCCTGATGATGTACATACCTGATGATGTATGTATGTGATGAGGGGCGCTACAATTACATTAGAGAGTGTGATCAATGACTCTGATCAAAAGCTTCTTTTTTTTAAGAACACTAAGGGGTACTTTGCACGCTGCAACATCGCTACTGCGATGTCATCGGAGTCAAATCGAAAGTGACGCACATCTGGCGCCAGTAACGACGTCGCAACATGTAAAGCCTAGATGCACCGATAAACGATCGCAAAACTGTCGCAAATTGGTGATCTGTGTAGTGTCGGTCATTTTCAGAATTTCGCTGCAGCGACAGGTACGATGTTGTTCCTTGTTCCTGTGGCAGCACACATCGCTGTGTATGAAGCCGCAGGAGCGAGGAACTTCTACGTACCTGCCTCCACCGGCTATGCGGAAGGAAGGAGGTGGGTGGAATGTTTATGTTCCGCTCATCTCCGCTCCTCTGCTTCTATTGGCCGCCTGCCGTGTGACGTCGCTGTGATGCCGCACGACCCTCCCCCTTAGGAAGGAGGCGGGTCACCGGCCAGAGCGACGTCGCAGGGCAGGTAAGTGCGTGTGAAGCTGCCGTAGCGATAATGTTCGCTACGGCAGCTATCACAAGATATCGCATGTGCGACGGGGGCGGGTACTATCGCGTGCGGCATCGCTATCATCGGCTAGCGATGTCGCAGCGTGCAAAGTAACCCTTAGTCAACAAAAAAAAATCAGATATGTGAGCAGCCACATAGACAATAACATGAGTCCTACCTATGAATCCCATTATAATTGATGGGCCTTTTTATATGTTTATATAAACAGACGGTCACAGATGGAAAAGAGCCCTGTGCACAAACAGTAAATGGGTCCTTTACAGTCCAATAACTCATCAAAATGCACAATTCCACCAACTTTGGAGGTAAAAATGGGCCCCCTTACTTCTTGGGCCCTTGTGTGGCTGCACATGTTGCACCAATGATATGTCTGCTCCTGTTCATACTGTATATCATTTGACTGCTTGTCGGCAAAAGAATCCAGAGAAATATACTACATTGATTTAGGTTTTGAATGAAATCGCCAATGAAACTCA